>NC_042970.1:10188665-10556165 GCF_901001165.1 Salmo trutta | reverse complement strand
CTCACTGTCTGACTAACTGACTGACTCACTGACTGACTCACTGACTCACTGTCTGACTGACTGACAGACTGACTCACTATCTGACTGACAGGACAGAAAAGGACTGACTGACTGACTGAGTCGCTGACTGACAGGACAAACTGACTGACTCCCTGCCTTACTGACTGACTGCCTGACTGACTGCCTGACAGACTGACAGACAGACTGATTGCCTGATTGCCTGAAAGACTGACTGCCTGTCTGACTGACTGAACTATATGGATAGGGCTGAATGTGAATGTTTTTTACAGAAGAACTATAAAAAAAACATACTGTATTACCATGGTAACAATTGAAAGAAAACACTTTAGAGATTATGGGGAAATTATCAGACCATTACATTTACATTTACATTTAAGTCATTTAGCAGACGCTCTTATCCAGAGCGACTTACAAATTGGTGCATTCACCTTATGATATCCAGTGGAACAACCACTTTACAATAGTGCATCTAAATCTTTTAAGGGGGGGGTTAGAAGGATTACTTTATCCTATCCCAGGTATTCCTTAAAGAGGTGGGGTTTCAGGTGTCTCCGGAAGGTGGTGATTGACTCCGCTGTCCTGGCGTCATGAGGGAGCTTGTTCCACCATTGGGGTGCCAGAGCAGCGAACAGTTTGGACTGGGCTGAGCGGGAACCGTGCTTCCTCAGAGGTAGGGGGGCCAGCAGGCCAGAGGTGGATGAACGCAGTGCCCTTGTTTGGGTGTAGGGCCTGATCAGAGCCTGAAGGTATGGAGGTGCCGTTCCCCTCACAGCTCCGTAGGCAAGCACCATGGTCTTGTAGCGGATGCGAGCTTCAACTGGAAGCCAGTGGAGAGAGCGGAGGAGCGGGGTGACGTGAGAGAACTTGGGAAGGTTGAACACCAGACGGGCTGCGGCGTTCTGGATGAGTTGTAGGGGTTTAATGGCACAGGCAGGGAGCCCAGCCAACAGCAAGTTGCAGTAATCCAGATGGGAGATGACAAGTGCCTGGATTAGGACCTGCGTCGCTTCCTGTGTGAGACAGGGTCATACTCTGCGAATGTTGTAGAGCATGAACCTACAGGATCGGGTCACCGCCTTGATGTTAGTGGAGAACGACAGGGTGTTGTCCAGGATCACACCAAGGTTCTTAGCACTCTGGGAGGAGGACACAAGGGAGTTGTCAACCGTGATGGCGAGATCATGGAACGGGCAGTCCTTCCCCGGGAGGAAGAGCAGCTCCGTCTTGCCGATGTTCAGCTTGAGGTGGTGATCCGTCATCCACACTGATATGTCTGCCAGACATGCAGAGATGCGATTCGCCGCCTGGTTATCAGAAGGGGGAAAGGAGAAGATTAATTGTGTGTCGTCTGCATAGCAATGATAGGAGAGACCATGTGAGGATATGACAGAGCCAAGTGACTTGGTGTATAGCGAGAATAGGAGAGGGCCTAGAACAGAGCCCTGGGGGACACCAGTGGTGAGAGCGCGTGGTGCGGAGACAGATTCTCGCCACGCCACCTGGTAGGAGCGACCTGTCAGGTAGGACGCAATCCAAGCGTGGGCCGCGCCGGAGATGCCCAACTCGGAGAGGGTGGAGAGGAGGATCTGATGGTTCACAGTATCAAAGGCAGCAGATAGGTCTAGAAGGATGAGAGCAGAGGAGAGAGAGTTAGCTTTAGCAGTGCGGAGAGCCTCCGTGACACAGAGAAGAGCAGTCTCAGTTGAATGCCCAGTCTTGAAACCTGACTGATTAGGATCAAGAAGGTCATTCTGAGAGAGATAGCAGGAGAGCTGGCCAAGGACGGCACGTTCAAGAGTTTTGGAGAGAAAAGAAAGAAGGGATACTGGTCTGTAGTTGTTGACATGGGAGGGATCGAGTGTAGGTTTTTTCAGAAGGGGTGCAACTCTCGCTCTCTTGAAGACAGAAGGGACGTAGCCAGCGGTCAAGGATGAGTTGATGAGCGAGGTGAGGTAGAGGAGAAGGTCTCCGGAAATGGTCTGGAGAAGAGAGGAGGGGATAGGGTCAAGCGGGCAGGTTGTTGGGCGGCCGGCCATCACAAGACGCGAGATTTCATCTGGAGAGAGAGGGGAGAAAGAGGTCAAAGCACAGGGTAGGGCAGTGTGAGCAGGACCAGCGGTGTCGTTTGACTTAGCAAACGAGGATCGGATATCGTCAACCTTCTTTTCAAAATGGTTGACGAAGTCATCCGCAGAGAGGGAGGAGGGGGGGAGGGGGAGGAGGATTCAGGAGGGAGGAGAAGGTAGCAAAGAGCTTCCTAGGGTTAGAGGCAGATGCTTGGAATTTAGAGTGGTAGAAAGTGGCTTTAGCAGCAGAGACAGAAGAGGAGAATGTAGAGAGGAGGGAGTGAAAGGATGCCAGGTCCGCAGGGAGGCGAGTTTTCCTCCATTTCCGCTCGGCTGCCCGGAGCCCTGTTCTGTGAGCTCGCAGTGAGTCGTCGAGCCACGGAGCAGGAGGGGAGGACCGAGCCGGCCTGGAGGATAGGGGACAGAGAAAATCAAAGGATGCAGAAAGGGAGGAGAGGAGGGTTGAGGAGGCAGAATCAGGAGATAGGTTGGAGAAGGTTTGAGCAGAGGGAAGAGATGATAGGATGGAAGAGGAGAGAGTAGCGGGAGAGAGAGAGCGAAGGTTGGGACGGCGCAATACCATCCGAGTAGGGGCAGAGTGAGAAGTGTTGGATGAGAGCGAGAGGGAAAAGGATACAAGGTAGTGGTCGGAGATTTGGAGGGGAGTTGCAATGAGATTAATGGAAGAACAGCATCATAGTAAAGATGAGGTCAAGCGTATTGCCTGCCTTGTGAGTAGGGGGGGGAGGTGAGAGGGTGAGGTCAAAAGAGGAGAGGAGTGGAAAGAAGGAGGCAGAGAGGAATGAGTCAAAGGTAGACGTGGGGAGGTTAAAGTCACCCAGAACTGTGAGAGGTGAGCCATCCTCAGGAAAGGAACTTATCAAGGCGTCAAGCTCATTGATGAACTCTCCAAGGGAACCTGGAGGGCGATAAATGATAAGGATGTTAAGCTTGAAAGGGCTGGTAACTGTGACAGCATGGAATTCAAATGAATTGATAGACAGATGGGTCAGGGGAGAAAGAGAGAATGTCCACTTGGGAGAGATGAGGATTCCAGTGCCACCACCCCGCTGGCTCGATGCTCTAGGGGTATGCGAGAATACGTGGGCAGACGAGGAGAGAGCAGTAGGAGTAGCAGTGTTATCTGTGGTAATCCATGTTTCCGTCAGCGCCAGGAAGTCTAGGGACTGGAGGGTAGCATAGGCTGAGATGAACTCAGCCTTGTTGGCCGCAGACCGGCAGTTCCAGAGGCTGCCGGAGACCTGGAACTCCACGTGGGTCGTGCGCCCTGGGACCACCAGGTTAGAGTGGCAGCGGCCACGCGGTGTGAAGCGTTTGTATGGCCTGTGCAGAGGGGAGAGAACAGGGATAGACAGACACATAGTTGACAAGCTACAGAAGTGTTGTTTCTTGTATTATTGTCTCTTGTGTCTTTAGAGAACTGTTTCACTTTGATATCCTTTTTCTTCTGTCCTGATTTTCTCTTTCTTTTCTTCTGTTAACTAGATATTCTTTGTTATTCTTCGTTAGCTAGCTAGCTTCTTCCAAAAGAGTCCCTAGCAACTGCTTAGCAACTGGTAAACAATTCAGCTAGCTAAGATAACTACAATTTTATGAAAAATAGTAACTTTTTTCAAAAGCCTATCTTCTTTGTTTGTTGCTTGTTTTTTCTCCTATTCAGTCTTGCAGTTTTCTTTTGATTTTTTCCGATGTACTTCACTCTAAAAACCATGTAAATTTCAATATTTGTAGGAGCTCATTTTTCAGCTGCTGCTGCTCAAATTGGAATTCCAAAGTATCGATAGACCATAGGTGAGGACACAACAGATCACCTGACACAAGACTGAATCCAAACATTACACTGTTGATTTTATGTGCATTTTACATTTACTGAACTTTTCACAGCATTTGTCAATAACTAAGTCTGAAAAGACTCCGGATACATTCAGTAACATAATAAGAATATTCATTGACATTTTGGAATAGGTGCAATATAAGAAAATGATTACAAGGGTTTGAGTGAGAGGTCTAACTGGTATCTCCAAGTGGCCACACACCTCTCCAAAATGTGCACAGTTCCTAAGTGATTTCAATGCACTTTTATGACTCAAGGAAAGAGCCTTCAATTAAAAGGTGTTTTTTTTTTAGCACTCCTAGCTGTGCCGTTGAGTGACTGAAGCAAGGACACTTCTAGTTTTGTTGTTTGTAACACAGTCCTGCGTCCCCACCATCACATAATTACTGTTGCTGTTTAAGCAATCCAAAAATATGGCAATTTAAATCTCAACCTGGGCCATGTGGGCATAATTTGAACGTTTATTCTATTGCCGACATGGCTAGCTATGTTATAAAATATGATCTTACAGTGTTAGGCTTTCAAAAGTCACTTCAGACAAACAGATTGTAATTTTGTGGCCCAAAGAATAGAGTCATGAGTGCATTCAAGTGAGTCTTCTGCGGATAATTCTATTCACAATTCGACAAACACAGGCTCATTGTGTTCAGGACAACCCAGGGTATAACTCATGTCATCTTTTAACTGTGGATCTAACACAACGATCATAAACGTTGATACTGTAAATGACTCCCTTACCGTCGGGCAGCAGGTCTGATACCAACAGTCTCAGAGATAGTTTATATCTACAAGCCATCAGACTGCTGAACACGTGAACTGGACTGACCACCTGCACTGACTCTCAGCACCTTAGTACACATGCACTCATTCACTCACCCACACAGATACACACTCATTCACCCACCCACACAGATACACACTCATCCACTCAGCCACACAGATACACACTCATCCACACACACCCACCCAAACAGATATACACTCATCCACACACACACACCCACACAGATATACACTCATCCACACACACCCACCCACACAGATATACACTCATCCACACACCCACACAGATATACACTCATCCACACACACCCACAGATATACACTCATCCACACCCACCCACACAGATATACCCTCATCCACACACACCCACACAGATATACACTCATCAACACACACCCACAGATATACACTCATCCACACACACCCACCCACACAGATATACACTCATCCACACACACCCACAGATATACACTCATCCACACACACCCACAGATATACACTCATCCACACACACCCACCCACACAGATATACACTCATCCACACACCCACACAGATATACACTCATCCACACACCCCCACCCACACAGATATACCCTCATCCACACACACCCACACAGATATACACTCATCCACACACACCCACAGATATACACTCATCCACATACACCCACACAGATATACACTCATCCACACACACTCACCCACACAGATATACCCTCATCCACACACACCCACACAGACACACAAATATATTCATGCTACACACACATCACAACTGCTGCTGCCAAACCCTTATTGTTATTGCTTAACGCTGCACAATTTAAACACTTGGACTCATGGGTGTTATGTATTCTAATCCTCAATGTCTCATCTACCAGAACACATCGCCTCCTCGTGACTTACAGCATTTCCCTCACTCAGACAACAACAAATGTGCAAAAGTATCCCAATTAGGGGAATGGATGGTGACATTGTCTTATCACGCGCGGTGTTCAAGTTTGTAAATCCATATACCGCTGTGAAGCAGAGAACCTGAGCTCTGACGTCATGTATAGCATGTTACTGTACAGCCACTGCGTTTATATTTAGGCACTTGTCAATGACAAAATTGTCAATTTTTAACCCGTATACGGAATGACAGGGGCTGTAAGTGGAAAGGGCTCTTAAGGGAAAAAAAGATCACTTGCTAAAAATAGTATTGAAAAATGTAACTCATGTTTCTTAATTCAGACAAAGGTAAGCTATTGGATAACATGTATTATTTAATCTACTGACTGCAATTATCATACGTCATTACCGCTATTCACTTCGCTATTCATTACCGCTATTCACTCCACTATTCATTACCGCTATTCACTCCGCTATTCACTCCGCTATTCATTACCGCTATTGACTCCGCTATTCATTACCGCTATTGACTCCACTATTCACTCCGCTATTCATTACCGCTATTGACTCCGCTATTCATTACCGCTATTCACTCCGCTATTCATTACCGCTATTGACTCCGCTATTCATTACCGCTATTCACTCCGCTATTCACTCCGCTATACATTACCGCTATTCACTCCGCTATTCATTACCGCTATTCACTCCACTATTCATTACCGCTATTCACTCCACTATTCACTCCGCTATTCATTACCGCTATTCACTCCGCTATTCACTCCGCTATTCATTACCGCTATTCACTCCACTATTCACTCCGCTATTCACTCCACTATTCATTATCGCTATTCACTCCGCTATTCACTCCACTATTCATTACCGCTATTCACTCCGCTATTCACGCCGCTATTCATTACCGCTATTCACTCCACTATTCATTACCGCTATTCACTCCACTATTCACTCCGCTATTCATTACCGCTATTCACTCCACTATTCATTACCGCTATTCACTCCACTATTCACTCCGCTATTCATTACCGCTATTCACTCCACTATTCATTACCGCTATTCACTCCACTATTCACTCCGCTATTCATTACCGCTATTCACTCCGCTATTCACTCCGCTATTCATTACCGCTATTCACTCCACTATTCATTATCGCTATTCACTCCGCTATTCACTCCACTATTCATTACCGCTATTCACTCCACTATTCACTCCGCTATTCATTACCGCTATTCATTACCGCTATTCACTCCGCTATTCACTCCGCTATTCGTTACCGCTATTCACTCCACTATTCTTTACCGCTATTCACTCCGCTATTCATTACCGCTATTCATTACCGCTATTCACTCCGCTATTCACTCCGCTATTCATTACCGCTATTCACTCCACTATTCATTACCGCTATTCACTCCGCTATTCACTCCGCTATTCATTACCGCTATTCACTCCGCTATTCATTACCGCTATTCACTCCGCTATTCATTACCGCTATTCATTACTGCTATTCACTCCGCTATTCATTACCGCTATTGACTCCGCTATTCACTCCGCTATTCATTACTGCTATTCACTCCGCTATTCACTCCGCTATTCACTCCGCTATTCACTCCACTATTCACTCCGCTATTCATTACCACTATTCACTCCGCTATTCACTCCGCTATTCATTACCGCTATTCACTCCGCTATTCATTACCACTATTCACTCCGCTATTCACTCCGCTATTCATTACCGCTATTCACTCCGCTATTCATTACTGCTATTCATTACTGCTATTCACTCCGCTATTCACTCCGCTATTCATTACCGCTATTCACTCCGCTATTCATTACCGCTATTCACTCCACTATTCACTCCGCTATTCATTACCGCTATTCACTCCACTATTCACTCCGCTATTCACTCCGCTATTCATTACCGCTATTCACTCCGCTATTCATTACCGCTATTCACTCCGCTTTTCATTACCGCTATTCACTCCACTATTCATTACCGCTATTCACTCCGCTATTCACTCCGCTATTCATTACCACTATTCACTCCGCTATTCATTACCGCTATTCACTCCGCTATTCATTACCGCTATTGACTCCGCTATTCATTACCGCTATTGACTCCGCTATTCACTCCGCTATTCACTCCGCTATTCATTACCGCTATTCACTCCACTATTCACTCCGCTATTCACTCCGCTATTCATTACCGCTATTGACTCCGCTATTCATTCCGCTATTCACTCCGCTATTCATTACTGCTATTCACTCCGCTATTCACTCCACTATTCACTCCGCTATTCATTACCGCTATTCACTCCGCTATTCATTACCGCTATTCACTCCGCTATTCATTACCGCTATTCACTCCGCTATTCATTACCGCTATTCACTCCGCTATTCACTCCGCTATTCACTCCGCTATTCATTACCGCTATTCACTCCGCTATTCACTCCGCTATTCATTACCGCTATTCACTCCGCTATTCATTACCACTATTCACTCCGCTATTCATTATCGCTATTCACTCCTCTATTCATTACCGCTATTCACTCCGCTATTCATTACTGCTATTCATTCCGCTATTCATTCCGCTATTCACTCCGCTATTCATTCCGCTATTCACTCCACTATTCATTACCGCTATTCACTCCGCTATTCATTACTGCTATTCATTCCGCTATTCACTCCGCTATTCATTACCGCTATTCACTCCGCTATTCATTACTGCTATTCACTCCGCTATTCACTCCGCTATTCACTCCTCTATTCACTCCGCTATTCACTCCGCTATTCATTATCGCTATTCACTCCTCTATTCATTATCGCTATTCACTCCTCTATTCATTACCGCTATTCATTACCGCTATTCATTACCGCTATTCACTCCTCTATTCATTACCGCTATTCACTCCGCTATTCACTCCGCTATTCATTACCGCTATTCACTCCGCTATTCATTACCGCTATTCACTCCGCTATTCATTCCGCTATTCATTACCGCTATTCATTACCGCTATTCACTCCGCTATTCATTACCGCTATTCACTCCGCTATTCATTACCGCTATTCACTCCGCTATTCACTCCGCTATTCATTACCGCTATTCACTCCACTATTCACTCCGCTATTCATTACCGCTATTCACTCTTCTTTTTAAGGCACATGGAATTTCCTCGCTTTAAGGTAAATCTGGTTTGCAGACTTATATTATAACTAAATAAGTATATGAAACAAATGCAACAATTATGTAAGATTCATGTTCTTTTCTTTATAAGAATGGACATAAGCACATCAGCTGAGGGCAGATGTGTATCAGCGTGGGGCCTGGGGGACCTGAAAAGAGTGGGAACAAAAATATATCAAAGTCTCTTAGATATCACACATAAATGAATGCCAACAACAAACATTAAAATCAATGTCATTTATTGATTTTCTGTATTGACCGAACCTGATTTGTTTAGTGATAGTCCATATTGAAGTTGAAAGTTCACACGTGATACTGGGAGCTGGATAGATTCTATTCTGACTTTACAGAGTCATTGACCAGTGTAGCAGTCTTGACATCTGAACCCTGACACACAAACACACACGCACACACACACACACACATACAAACACAACCCCCCCCCCCTCCATTTAAAAAACATCACTGTTTATCTTTCTGTCCTCTCATCATTCTCCTCTCATCTCATCTTTCTTTACCAGAACAAAGGATGTCATTCTGTGGTGAGTCTATTGCGAGGTGTCATTTTTCGGTGTTGATGCAGCATTTCCTGGCATCCGGGTGTGCACCAGAATAGGGCCGTTGTCTATACGTTTATTTTAAAACACACATTAAGATTAGAAAATGGATAAGCAAGAAATGACACAAAAAGTAACACAAAAATAGATTGACGAGAAGTTGACGTGCATAGTTGTTGTAAATATGGGGAAACTTTGGCATGGCACGTTACCAGCAGATGGCTGGTAGAGCATGGTGTTGGTAGAGCATGGTGTTTGTAACGCCAGGGTTGTGGGTTCGATTCCCACAGGGGGGGCAGTACAAAAAAAAAATGCATGAAATGAAATGTATGCATTCACTACTGTAAGTCGCTCTGGATAAGAGCGTCTGCTAAATGACTAAAATGTAAATGTAGTTCTACTCTCTAGTTTTTTATTTTCATCCTGTATGGTGATGCCAAGAAAAATGTTCATCCTGGGATTGGAAAATAAAGTTATATTCTATTTTATTCATGATGTTTACTTCAACACCATGCTCACAGTAATGCCAACTGCTGCCAGATGGTTGCGGTTAAGAGGTTGGGCCAGTAACCGCAAGGTTGCTGGTTCAAACCCCCGATCTGATTAGGTGAAAAATATGTCGATGTGCCCTTGAGCAAGGCACTTAACCCTAATTGCTCCTGTAAGTTGAGCGTCTGCAAAATTACTAAAAATGTTTTTTTTTTATTATTATTAGCATAGTAGTACACTAATTAGAAGTCCCCATGTTGATTTCCAATGGATAGAACAACAGCAGATTCGACTGGGTCACTGTGCATTGGCATGACATGAATAGTATATTAGTTGTATCCGTAATACTTTATTTCAAGAGTATCTACATAATAATAGTGGTGGTATTATTTCTCTTATGGACTAAGGACTTCATAACACATTCAGAAGCCAAACCGAACACTTCCGTATACCATACAAAATCACTTTTGATTATGGAAGTATCCTTTCCATTGGGCTCCGTTTTAGTTTTTATATATCACCTATATCCTGTTTGTATTTGTGTCAGTCAATGTACACCTGTAATATCCATTGTAATATCCATTGACCTATTTATTTAACTATAATATATCTTGGAACAAACAGGTTGGACTCAGACATAATCCAGGGGTCAGTGAGTTAGTTGGACCTATAATACAGTTCCCAGCCAGGTCAGGATAGACCAACTCTATTTTCTATTGTCTGATTGTCGGCTCTGTGGATGGAACTGGAACTAAGGCCTCCAGTGTTTTGAAACATGCGGACCAGGGGGGGCGTTAGGTCTGACTGACACTTCACTGAGTGACAATGTGAAAGCCAGTGTTTGTTTACAGCCAGGCAGTAGCTTGGCTCGAGTGTGAGGGGAGAGGACTGGCAGGGGCTAGGCTGGTCCCCGCTCACACAACACACAACACACACACCACACACACACACACACACACAACACACACACAACACACTTTCCTTCCCCTGGCCTAGGCCCGAGCCTACACACGTCCCTGGTCTTATAGGAAAACACAAAGCCAGGAACTTCTCAGCCCCTCCAGAACAAAGACTCTTAAAAGTGGGATCAATTTCCTGCTGGTCGGAAACTGGATTTGGGAACCGCTGCTGTGGAGCGCTATTACTTAAACAAATCCTAAAACACAACATGCAAGGCACCCCACCTCTGCTTTCTGAAACAGGAGTCTGCACTGTGCACAGGCAGCTGCTGCGGATTTAATGGACCTTTTACTGCAGTGGGCTAAATCAGGGTCACACACAGTGTTTCTTGGTAGTCTTAAACAAATCTACTCTGAAAGAAAAATATACACCTCACACACATGGTTATGTGTTTTAAAAAAGAAGACACCTGTACCATGTCAGATATAGAGGTGAATTTTGAGTTTGCATCCCAATGTTACACTTTATATACATCGAAGAAGACTGAAATATAACAAAACCGTTTGACATAGAAATAGAAAGGCAATGCTTTCTCTGCTTTTATATCTATAATTTCACCAAATCATAAAACACAACGTGCAAGGCAACGCACCCCAGGTGGAGCAGTCAGAGTTAGAACTCAGGGTTTATGTTCCAAGGCTTTTTCTGATTAACTTTAAATAGGATAATATGGCTTTCCCATACTGCACAGAACACAAGGAGGCTATTAAAACAGGGCCGGGGAGAGGTGTGCATGGCATGAGAGTCTATCCTAACAGAGGATATGTTTCAAATTGATTATTGCATGGTTGAGTTTGGAGTTTGGAAGAAAGCCATTTCACTGTATTTGTCCGTGTGACCTTGAAACTTAAAATGGTACCAATAGAAAAATAAAAGTTTAATGAGCCAATCACAGGACCTGCAGTGCTTTAGGAAGAATAAGGGACCGTTTGAAATGTACTGTGTTGGTGGGTGGGGGGGGGGGTTCCCAAAATAGGGGAGGGCTGTCAAACCTTTTTTCCTTTGCTTTGGGGAGCGTTGTGTGGGGTTTTTGGGCACAGGGGAAGGTAGTGCATTTTTTCCCTGGTTTACATTCGCACTTTTGCAGGTTTTACTATATAATTTCTTCCATCCTTGACAGATTTCCTGATCTCTGTGCATGTGCCTCCCCTATATCAATGTGTTTTGGTACTTCCCTTATGCACTACGCTTATCCGCGCACTAACTATACCACAGGTCTATATAGTATAGACTATCTATCCTGCCATCTAACCACCATTCTTAGTGACAATAGTGCTAGATGGATCGTTTGTCCAGATCTGCAATAGGCTAACTAGTATCATACCACACTTAAAATCATTCAACGCTGCACCAATCTTCAATATAAGCAGAGAGGCCAGCTGTGTCATTGTTCATGAAAGAACAGTGAAGACGAGACACGCAGCTCAAAAAGATCCCCTATTTATCCTGTTTAGGGACAATACCATAATCCTACCTAGACTATCCTACAACACCAGGACGCAATATATAATTGCATTATTGTTTTCAAGTGAGTACAATTCTACTATAGGCTGTAAACTGCATTGAAAATATCCATTGAATAACCGTGCAAAAGCCCTGTGATTTTAATATTTCATTCCATTTGGATCCACTTGGATCATTCGTGGGTATACTCTCGACAGTTTCTAAGGTCTAGAAAGACACAGAAGCAGACCAATTCTGGCTGTATTTTAAGTTCTGATTGTGAGATGTGCTGTCTGTGGCCACATTTACTCCCAAGTAGTCTTATGATAATATCCACGCTTGTAAACACAGGGTCGCTACAGTTTTTGTTATTTGTTGTCGTAAACATTATTTTGAGTTCATTCTATAAGTATGGTTGTGCAATTCATTTTTTTACTTTTGAAGGGGAGGGTCATGTGAACATGTGTTTACTGCTGGGGATGGGGGAACATTTTATTTTACCCCCCCCCCCCCACCCACCCCCCAAGACATTTCGAACTGCCACTAATAATGCTCAATGTGCACACATTCTGCAACTCGAATGTGGTGAATGTGGTGAAGGGGTATTTCTCTCCAGTGCGCAGCGCCTTCGCTCGTTTTCGTTTCCCGTGAGATACCAATACACGCTGAGAGCGCACGGCAGGATCATTTTTATTGACTACTAAAACAGAGGCTCTTGCTACTGGCAGTCGCGGTTTTCACAGCAGCAGAGAAGACGGACACGACGCGCCGGGGATGAGTTGGCAGGAAGAGCTGTTAGATTTTACATGAGTGGAACTTGACTTCGAGCAGCCCTGGCGAGCACAGTAGCTGCTGGAAGACTAGACCGTGTCTGTGACTACCCTGCCGCATTCACAAGCTCTCTGGCCGGGGAAAGTGACAGCATGGTGGTGGCCAAGGATTACCAGTATTACCTCGTCGTGAAGAGGGCGAACTGCTCTCCGGAGGAACAGACAGTCAGCAGCAACATCCATCCGGCTAAAGAAGTGGAGGTATGTAGATCATGTAGGGAGTCTAATATGCGATATAACTCTCATAAATTGCATTCATTTATTGCAGTTTGCACACCGCGAATTTAGTTTTCTCTAAATAATAACTACGAGCTGGCCATGCATGCACTAAGTGGAGGCGTCACTGACAGTGAGTGATCTGCAGACTGGGTTGTTGTGGATATTTAATAAAACAATATTGCAAAAGTTGAATGCAATCACTTATGGAATGTTGACAAAATAGTATCGGCTGAAGGATTTGAGGACATTTAATGCCACATTTGTACTGATGATTGCACAACTATTTTCCATGTGAATCACATTGTTGGTAGTGTTATTATTGCTTTTGAAGTATGGAGTATTATTTTGTATATAAATACATTTCTGAGGTCCTATTATGTAACTGTTTACCCAACAGTAGTTTGAGGAAGTTAAATGAGTCTTGAGTAAAACCTTTGCCTGAGACCAGTTGTCTGTCTACTCTAGACTTTAGCTCAGCAGGGTAACACAGTCACGGCAGGTAGAACACCAGGGTTCAAACCATTCACATCAGAGCAGAAGTCTCAGCCATTGCACAGCTGATGTTTGCTCTGCTCTGCTGTGCTGTGGTGTGGTCTGTCTCTTCATTTTAACTTCTCAATTTAACCAAGCCAATTTCACGTAGTTATTTCATTGATATTGTTTTGTACCTTCAGCGTTTCGTACTGGTGAACACGGTGGCCTTTTATTCAAGTCTCTAGCTGTTCTGTCACAGATGAGTCAGTCAAAAGCTGGGCTAAGCTTTCTTCACAGATATACAGTATGAACTACCTTGGGGGCATGAGAAGAGAACGGAGCGGCACCCTTTAAAATATCACACACACATCACGGGATCTGTTGCAAGATGACGATCGTAGACTTGAATAAATGGTTTCTTTCTCGTCTATGGCCAGAGGTTTGTTGTTACACCCGAGAACATAAGAGAAGCAGCGTAGAGATGTTGAGACGTTGAACTGGAGAGCTTAGACATTCACAATTCACAGCTGATTGATGGTAGAGTGACATGGAAGGTGTTTGATCTTGCTAGCTGTGTGGAGGTAAATGGGGTCACAGCGACGTGTCATTGGACAGTAGCCAACATCTCATGAATACAGCTGTTGGGATGAATGATTTATTGGGAAAGGACTGAAGTGAGTGCTCTAAACCAGAGTAAACTGCTATTCTATTCTAGCTACCAGGACCAATTCAAAATAATATAAAATAATTCAATTGGGAATGGAAAAGTCTATTCTGTTTGGTGCGTTAATCCAGGTACTATGAGAGAACATAATGTGCTCATTCCACTTTTACACTGCAGATTACGAGGTGGATGTTGAATTACTACTTTTGTTATCATGATGGTGAATGCTACCATTTCTGTCCATATGAAACTTTGACTGAAGTGTTTGTTTCATTTGACATTTGACATTTTAGTCATTTAACAGTCATTTATCCAGAGCGATTTACATGAGCAATTAGGGTTAAGTGCCTTCCTGTATAAAAGATGGTCTGACTCTGATACAGTGAGTCAATGCAGCATGACGATACAGTACTAATTCAAGCTGTCTGCCCTCAAGTCTTTGTCCTTGAAAAGACAAGACTCCTATCTGGTCAATACTGTAGAGAGGAACAGTCATGTTTTCACGGAAGGACTACTAATACCCTGGCCTTTATAACAGTAGAGAGAACACCCCTGTGGCAATGTTGGGTCCGGGGCAGGGACAGGAACTGGGACCCTCCACCACACAACATGAGTGTTCCTATTGCTCATTCTAACAGGAAGCTCAGAAGAACAGCTAAGCTACTGTGGAGCCCTGTGTCAGCAGCCTCTGACATGGGAGTCACACAGTGTCTGGTCAGACTCTGAAGGTTCTGGGAAAAAGCACAAGAAATAAAGACAAGACCGTGAGGAAAGGGAGGAGAGAAGAGAGTTGAATGTAGAAGACAAGCCATCTGTCCCGGGTAGCTGATCATTAACACACACACACAGATCAGCTCTTACATAGCTTTCCCAGTGTGTCACCACCTCACCTTGCTGCTCTCGTTCCCTCCCAGTCTCACAGCCGTTTTCCTCTGTAGGATCAGTTGCCTGCAGTCCTGTTCTTCCATGTTGTTGTTACCAACCTAAATCTTCTAAAAACCATTACTTTTAACACATCTGTTTCTCTCTCGCTGCCTTCTAAGTCAATCTCTGGGCCATGGAAATATTATTTATTGACCCACGGGTACTTACACTTCCTGGCAACATCTCTAGCTGACCCTGAGTATGGTAGTACTCTTTCATCTTGAAAAATGTTACATACTGTAACTCTTTTATTCATGGTCCCCATAACAGGATTCTGAATGTTACATACAGGATTTCTGACAAACCTGGAAATTGCAAGAGATGTCCCATTTATTTCGCTACTTTATGTTGAGCATTTGTTCTTAGTTACTTAATAACTAATTTTACATTTTAGTCATTTAGCAGATGCTCTTATCCAGAGCAAATAGGGTTAAGTGCCTTGCTTAAGGGCACATCAACATCTTTTTCACCTAGTCAGCTCATGGATTCAAACCAGCAACCTTTCAGTTACTGTCCCAATGCTCTTAACCACTAGGCAACCTGCCACCCCAGATAAAAGAAAAACCAATGTTCATTCTATGACATAATTCTCATGTACAATCCATTTTTAAATGAATCATCTGGAGATCCGATTTCGCACTAACATTTTCAATCAGCATCAGATTATTCACACAATCAGAAATAAAACATATATTTGTCTCTAGAGAACAGAGCAGGACAGAGATGCAGCAGTGACTCAGCTAGGTTAATCGGCCAATAACAATGGAATGGAGGTGGGGTGGGGTGGCAGGGTGGAGGTGGGGGTGAGGATGGAAGTGGGGGCTGCCATGCTCAGATATGAAAGGGCAATTCCACAGTAACGGAATTACGCTTTGACTCAGATTTTTCACTTTAAAATGTATGCCAAACAAAAAGCATTTATTTCAAGGTTTAACAAACCATACAAATCTATGCACAAGTACTACTTTGAATAATTTACACATAAAAAATAAAAACTTTTACTGGAAGAACTGTGCAGATGAAATGTTTGGTAACGGTAAAATCTCCCTCAGCTTTTTTATACGACCGCGTTTTCCAAAAACTCTGTTAAGTATCTGCTCCGAATGAAGATTGAAAGATGTCTGCAGGCAGAAAGAATGGGGTGTCAGCTTTGACATCACACCTTGAGTTTGAAAACATTTTATTTTGGTTATTGAACTACAGTAGGTGAAGTGGATTTACATCTGGTAACAGAATGACATCATAGGTCCCTGATCTGTACTATACAGAAATGCATCAGTATGGAATGAATATACTGTACTGTACTTTTCTTTACTTTGCTGTACAATTGTGTACACTACTGTGCTCTACTGTACTGTGCTGTCCAAACTTTTGAGACATAGACGTCTATGATTGGTTCAGATTTGGTTCGGCCAGGGCCGACTGACCAAATTTCAACAACTTTTCAAAGTCCATGGATGTCCGGTGTCGGTAGGTGAGGATGCTTTACTGTAAGTAAATGAAAAGAGGGTAGGTGTCATGGTAACCCAACTGGAGAGAGATTATTGTCTTTCGTTGTATTTCTTATACCTTTTTCAATACTTTTTTCCCCTGATATATGTTGTGTATGACCCCTTTTCCATCTGTTTGACCAGAAATCAAAGCCTTTGATTGGTCCTCATTTTTTTTAGGATGGAAAATTGTTAAAATGTACACATGCCTTAATTTCTGAAAAAAATATAGAGTCTTAGCTTTCATTTGACACCCAATTCAACATGCTCCTATGTACTTCTCATGGGTCCTTTTACATGGAAATGCCCGTAATCTCTATTTGGCAAGGTGGGAGTTCTACAGGTTTCCATCTGAAATCAGTCATCCAGTCAGTCATCAAGAAGGCACTGCATTCTCAGAAAAAAGGGTGTGGTTAAGGTACATTATTGTTCCCGCGGGTACAAAAAGATCTATTTAGACATAATATATTTTTTGAGGTACATATGGGCAATTCCACGGTAACAGAGTGATGCTGAGACTCAAATAAAAACCAACGATTGCAATGTTTAACAAGCCATACAACTAATTTTTACTTTTTTTTTTTTTTACATTTTTTAGTCATTTAGCAGACGCTCTTATCCAGAGCAACTTACAGTAGTGAATGCATACATTTCATAATTTTTTTTTCTGTGCTGGCCCCCCGTGGGATTCGAACCCACAACCCTGGCGTTGCAAACACCATGCTCTACCAACTGAGCTACAGGGAAGGCAACTCTATGCACAAGGATGACTTTTAACAATTTCCACTGAACATTTTTACAAAAACATTTATTTGAAGAACAGTGCAGATGCAAAGTTTGGTAAGAGAATGACGGTTCTGGAAATTGTTAGAAGTCGTCCTTGTGTATGGATTTGTATGGCTTGTTTAACTTTGCAATCATTGGTTTTTGTTTGACATACATTTTAAAGTAAAAAATCTCTGAGTCTCAGCATCTCTCCGTTATCGTGGAATTGCCCCACATATAATCTCACATGGTAGTGTTTGCTATCTTTTAGGGTACATGTGCAGATAATCTAGTATAATGGTGCATTTTTGTACCTAATATTTTGAATATAAAGGTACAATCATCACACTCTCTCAAACCACGTCCATCATTTTCAATATCCCAGCATGCCCCATTGTACCTGGAATTTTTGAATTGTTTATTTCAATGTTTGTTTTTGCATACACATTGATTAATCTTGTGCCACGCGAAGATAAATACCACATTTCTAAACTAATCTGTTAGTAGTTGGACTTATTGCACCTGTTACTTACATTTTAGCAGACACTCTTATCTAGAGCAACATACAGTAGTGAGCATATACATTTTCATACTTTGTTTGTACTGGTCCCCTGTGGGAATCAAACCCACAACCCTGGCATTGCAAGTGCCATGCTCTACCAACTGAGCCCCATGGGACTTGTTCAAATAGTTTAGGTAGTCTCCTTTATCAAGTTTCCCTACTTTGGCAGTCAATGTAAATGTAGGTTGCGTGTCATTAAAAGTAAAAATAAATAAATCCTAACTCTGGCTGGCTTTCTGTAGGAATTACATATCACTTTGCAAGCCAGCATAATGTGATTTGCCCGATAAGTTTCCGATCACTGGGTAAAATTACACTGTGAAAGTAAGGCCTTATATGTGTAATATATTGTCGTAAAGAGTTTAATTTCAGTGATAAAATATCCTCTTAAGCACTCACTTTGCAGAAAGGCTACAGGACTGAAAGCCATTGAGCGCAACGACCACGTCTCTGTCACTAGCAAACACAGTAATGGGTGGTACTGGTAACTAAACATTTCGCTTGCAAGGCACCCTGGGAAATATGCAAATAATGTTTTACACTCAACAGTGCTACCCTAAAAAGGCAATTGTTTTACATTTTCCAATGGAATGGTTTTGTACCTGTACAATCTTGTCCCCTGCGGTACACTATTGTCTCTTTTAAGGTACGAACTGCAAGGGTACACTTATGTACCTATAACTAAAGGTTCAAAGGTCGTACCATTCAGGGTACCACTACAGTGACAAGCATTTGTAGGCACCACGAGGCCCGAGAACCTGGCAGCCACGTCTGGATGGCGTTAGTTTGTCAGCCAGACAGGATGTCAGCTTTGGCTGTGACAGGGAGATAGGAGTCCAGGCAGCACAGGCAGTGCTTTACTGATTGTATGAACTATGAACAGAACATAAGCTGCGATTAGTGCCAACCTATTAGTCACTGACTCACCTCACCGGGAAGAACTAGGTGTTCTGACTGAAATCTGTTTTTTTGTTGTGTTTTATTGACGTTTCAATGAGCAAGTTTATCAGCTGAAAAATTCTGATTTAAGTATTTTTAAGTGCCTAAATACCTAACACATTTTCTCATTATAATTATTTCAATTTTAGTAAATCAAATCAAATGTTATTGGTCTCATACACATGGTTAGCAGATGTTAAGGTGAGTGTAGCGAAATGCTTGTGCTTCTAGTTCCGACCGTGCAGTAATATCTAACAAGTAATCTAACAATTTCACAACAACTACCTTATACACACAAGTGTAAAGGAATTAATACGAATATGTACATATAAATATATGGATGAGAGATAGCCGGACAGCATAGGCAGGATGCAGTAGATGGTATAGAGTACAGTATATACATATGAGATGAGTAATGTAGGGTATGTAAACATTATATAAAGTGGCATTGTTTAAATTGACTAGTGATACATTTATTACATCCAATTTTGAATTGTTGAAGTGGCTGGAGATTTGAGTCAGATTTGAGTAGTAGCTGTAGCAGTTCTGTGCGTAGTTGGGAGGAAATATAGGCCTACAGCTAAACAAGGCTGAATGTTTGCTTTTGTTTATGTGAAAAATGAGGAGGTGAGTGTATCTAAAATAAATGTTGACGTTTATAAACAAATCACTTCTGTAGCATGGTATAGTCCCCCCCACCCCCTACACACACACACACACACACACACACACACACACACACACACAGCTCTTTTCTGTGAGATCTTTGTGACACTATCGCTGGGAATCGATGACTGCTTTTTTGTTGACGTGACAGACAGTACAAGTTGTTTTGAAAAATAAATGAAAGTTGCCACAAAACACTTTTCCTCATTGCTGTTGGATTTTTTCCCCTAATTATTTGCGTTATCACAGGCACAAGAGGTACGAGTACACAATGAAGTATGTTACAGTGCTGTAGATCTGGTGTTCCACCATCATGTAATTACCCAATATGTCAAACCACTATGTGCTTTGATTTACTAGTTCCAATCCAGGACAGGCAGCTTGGAGGCATGTTCAGACCAACATCAGTACATATTGAGCTGTGGGCCCCATGCCACAGCCTAATCTCACCCTCGGTGCGTGTGCGTGCGTGCGTTTGTGTGTGTGTGTGTGTGTGTGTGCGTGCGTGCGTGTGTGTGTGTGTGTGTATGTGATTCAGATGTGATTAACAGAACTCCCGTGGGCCAGTTTGATCAGGCCATTATAGGAACATGATATACAGTTCCAACAGGTGTTAAGTTAAAGGATATTATTATTATTAGTTTTTCTGAGAACGGGCTTCATATGAACATAGCCGCGGGAAAGTGTTTGGGGGCGGGGGGCATTTTGCCAGCGCTACAGACGGCTATATCGGTCTGCTAATACAGGACTAGTAAAAGCCCAGTGCACTACTTTTGTGAAATATATTTGTATTGATATAATTTTTTAATTCTTATTTTTCAGGGGGTACTGCAGCACACTCAGAACCCCTACTTCCTGCAGCTTTGCATATGAGAGACCTAGATAATTATACAAGCTTTGTTTATACATCTGTTCTTTTTTAGAACAACCAAACCATGTGTCTGAATTTGTCTGTTTGTGCAAGTCGAAAGAAATAATAAAACGAAAGGAAAGAAAAATAGACATTGGAAAAGACAGTGTAAGAAAGACATTTAGGGTTTATGAGGTCAAACACACACAGGAAGACAACGTTTGAAAGAGCGATACACTCTATTGTATCTAATCAGTTGATTTAAGTGGTAAACCGATAACAGGTGAAGTAACTTCTCCAATAGTCTGTTATGTATTTCGTCATACCTCTACTACCTCTGTACTATCGATCTCCCCTGTAGAGATCAGAGTCTCTACTACCTCTGTACTATCTATCTCCCCTGTAGAGATCAGTCTCTACTACCTCTGTACTATCTATCTCCCCTGTAGAGATCAGTCTCTACTACCTCTGTACTATCTATCTCCCCTGTAGAGATCAGTCTCTACTACCTCTGTACTATCGATCTCCCCTGTAGAGATCAGAGTCTCTACTACCTCTGTACTATCTATCTCCCCTGTAGAGATCAGTCTCTACTACCTCTGTACTATCTGCCCTGTAGAGATCAGTCTCTACTACCTCTGTACTATCTATCTCCCCTGTAGAGATCAGTCTCTACTACCTCTGTACTATCTATCTCCCCTGTAGAGATCAGTCTCTACTACCTCTGTACTATCTGCCCTGTAGAGATCAGTCTCTACTACCTCTGTACTATCTATCTCCCCTGTAGAGATCAGAGTCTCTACTACCTCTGTACTATCGATCTCCCCTGTAGAGATCAGTCTCTACTACCTCTGTACTATCGATCTCCCCTGTAGAGATCAGTCTCTACTACCTCTGTACTATCTACAGTGAGGGAAAATAGTATTTGATCCCCTGCTGATTTTGTACGTTTGCCCACTGACAAAGAAATGATCAGTCTATAATTTTAATGGTAGGTTTATTTGAACTGTGAGAGACAGAATAACAACAAAAAATCCAGAAAAACCCATGTCAAAAATGTTATAAATTGATTTGCATTTTAATGAGGGAAATAAGTATTTGACCTCCTCTCAATCAGAAAGATTTCTGGCTCCCGGGTGTCTTTTATACAGGTAACGAGCTGAGATTAGGAGCACACTCTTAAAGGGAGTGCTCCTAATCTCAGTTTGTTACCTGTATAAAAGACAACTATCCACAGAAGCAATCAATCAATCAGATTCCAAACTCTCCACCATGGCCAAGACCAAAGAGCTCTCCAAGGATGTCAGGGACAAGATTGTAGACCTACACAAGGCTGGAATGGGCTACAAGACCATCGCCAAGCAGCTTGGTGAGAAGGTGACAACAGTTGGTGCGATTATTCACAAATGGAAAAAACACAAAAGAACTGTCAATCTCCCTCGGCCTGGGGCTCCATGCAAGATCTTACCTTGTGGAGTTGCAATGATCATGAGAATGGTGAGGAATCAGCCCAGAACTACACAGGAGGATCTTGTCAATGATCTCAAGGCAGCTGGGACCATAGTCACCAAGAAAACAATTGGTAACACACTACGCCGTGAAGGACTGAAATCCTGCAGCGCCCGCAAGGTCCCCCTGCTCAAGAAAGCACATATTCATGCCCATCTGAAATTTGCCAATGAACATCTGAATGATTCAGAGGACAACTGGGTGAAAGTGTTGTGGTCAGATGAGACCAAAATGGAGCTCTTTGGCATCAACTCAACTCGCCGTGTTTGGAGGAGGAGGAATCCTGCCTATGACCCCAAGAACACCATCCCCACCGTCAAACATGGAGGTGGAAACATTATGCTTTGGGGGTGTTTTTCTGCTAAGGGGACAGGACAACTTCACCGCATCCAAGGGACGATGGACGGGGCCATGTACCGTCAAATCTTGGGTGAAAACCTCCTTCTCTCAGCCAGGGCATTGCAAATGGGTTATGGATGGGTATTCCAGCATGACAATGACCCAAAACACACGGCCAAGGCAACAAAGGAGTGGCTCAAGAAGAAGCACATTAAGGTCCTGGAGTGGCCTAGCCAGTCTCCAGACCTTAATCCCATAGAAAATCTGTGGAGGGAGCTGAAGGTTCGAGTTGCCAAACGTCAGCCTCGAAACCTTAATGACTTGGAGAAGATCTGCAAAGAGGAGTGGGACAAAATCCCTCCTGAGATGTGTGCAAACCTGGCTGCCAACTACAAGAAACGTCTGACCTCTGTGATTGCCAACAAGGGTTTTGCCACCAAGTACTAAGTCATGTTTTGCAGAGGGGTCAAATACTTATTTCCCTCATTAAAATGCAAATCATTTTATAACATTTTTGGCATGCGTTTTTATGGATTTTCTTGTTGTTATTCTGTCTCTCACTGTTCAAATAAACCTTCCATTAAAATTATAGACTGATCATTTCTTTGTCAGTGGGCAAACGTACAAAATCAGCAGGGGATCAAATACTTTTTTTCCCTCACTGTATCTCCCCTGTAGAGATCAGAGCCTCTCAGTGAGACAGGGGATGTGCTAAATGACTGAGGGAGCTGCTGCTGCTGGTAATGACATTGATTGGCAAGTCAATTTAAAACAGCAGAACAGATTGTGTAACATGTTTTATGTCGGAGTAGCAGAGCCTTGAGGTCCTAGAGCTAAATTCAGCCAGTCTGTTGTTGCATAAGTAGTATTGAAACAACATCATTTGTTTCAATCAGGTGTATTTGTCCAGAGTTACAATACAATCTGTTGTGGGTTTTGGAGGACCAGGGTTACAATACAATCTGTTGGGGGTTCTGGAGGACAAGAGTTACAATACAACCTGTTGGGGGTTCTGGGGGACCAGGGTTACAATACAAACTGTTGGGGGTTCTGGGGGACCAGGGTTACAATACAATCTGTTGGGGGTTCTGGGGGACCAGGGTTACAATACAATCTGTTGGGGGTTCTGGAGGACCAGAGTTATAATACAATCTGTTGGGGGTTCTGGAGGACCAGAGTTACAATACAATCTGTTGGGGGTTCTGGGGGACCAGGGTTACAATACAAACTATTGGTGGTTCTGGGGGACCAGGGTTACAATACAATCTGTTGGGGGGTTCTGGAGGACCAGGGTTACAATACAATCTGTTTGGGGTTCTGGAGGACCAGGGTTACAATACAATCTGTTGGGGGTTCTGGGGGACCAGGGTTACAATACAATCTGTTGGGGGTTCTGGAGGACCAGGGTTACAATACAATCTGTTGGGGGTTCTGGAGGACCAGAGTTATAATACAATCTGTTGGGGGTTCTGGGGGACCAGGGTTACAATACAATCTGTTGGGGGTTCTGGAGGACCAGGGTTACAATACAATCTGTTGGGGGTTCTGGAGGACCAGGGTTATAATACAATCTGTTGGGGGTTCTGGAGGACCAGGGTTACAATACAATCTTTTGGGGGTTCTGGAGGACCAGGGTTACAATACAATTTGTTGGGGGTTCTGGAGGACCAGGGTTACAATACAATCTGTTGGGGGTTCTGGAGGACCTGGGTTGGGAAACACTGACCTATATAGTGCACTACTTTAGACCAGAGCCATATGGGGACCTGGTCAAAAGTAGTGCACTTTATAGAGGAATAGGGTGCTATTTGGGATACAACCTAAGGAAGCAAGTAGGCTTTCATTAAATAGGGAATGGATCCCGTTGTGAGTAGATGGTAGATAATGTTCAAATTGACAGCATTTGTACAGTCTGATTTGTATTGTCACTGTTGATGATTTACTGGCCCTGCTTTTTACTGCAGAACCACATCTCTGTCTGTCTGTCTGTCTGTCTGTCTGTCTGTCTGTCTGTCTGTCTGTCTGTCTGTCTGTCTGTCTGTCTGTCTGTCTGTCTGTCTGTCTGTCTGTCTGTCTGTCTGTCTGTCTGTCTGTCTGTCTGTCTGTCTGTCTGTCTGTCTGTCTGTCTGTACGCGTGAACATGTGAAGCAGGTAAGCGTGAATTGTGAAGAGGGAGAACTCGGTCTGAAAATACTGTTTTCCCAGAATACTGATCAAATAGCTGCAGTGACGACACAGGGCGCCTCTGCAAAGGCACCGACAAGGAGAGGGGAGAGAGCAGGGGAGGGGAGAGAGAGCAGGAGAGGGGAGAGAGAGCAGGAGAGGGGAGAGAGAGCAGGAGAGGGGAGAGAGAGCAGGAGAGAGCAGGAGAGGGGAGAGAGAGCAGGAGAGGGGAGAGAGAGCAGGAGAGGAGAGAGAGAGCAGGAGAGGGGAGAGAGAGCAGGAGAGAGCAGGAGAGGGGAGAGAGCAGGAGAGAGCAGGAGAGGGGAGAGAGAGCAGGAGAGAGCAGGAGAGGGGAGAGAGAGCAGGAGAGGGGAGAGAGCGCAGGAGAGAGCAGGAGAGAGCAGGAGAGGGGAGAGAGCAGGAGAGGGGAGAGAGCAGGAGAGGGGAGAGAGAGCAGGAGCAGGAGAGAGCAGAGGAGAGGGAGAGAGAGAGAGCAGGAGAGGGGAGAGAGAGCAGGAGAGGGGAGAGAGAGCAGGAGAGGGGAGAGAGAGCAGGAGAGAGGAGAGAGAGCAGGGATGAGGGGAGAGAGGAGAGCAGGAGAGGGGAGATGCAGACGCAGGAGAGGAGAGACGCGCAGGATAGCGTGGAGAGAGAGCAGGAGAGGGGGAGAGAGAGCAGATGAAGAGGAGAGGGGAGGAGCAGAGGAGCAGGGAGGGAGAGAGCAGGAGAGGAGAGAGAGCAGGAGAGGAGAGAGAGCAGGAGAGGGGAGATGGAGAGAAGAGAGAGCACGGAGAGGGGAGAGGAGAGCAGGAGAGAGCAGAGACGAGGGTGAGAGAGCGGGGGGAGTGGAGGACTCGAGAGCAGGATAGGAGGGAGAGAGAGGCAGGAGAGGGGAGGAGAGAGCAAGGACGAGGGGAGAGATGGAGAGCACGGGATAGGGGAGAGAGACAGCGAGAGGAGAGATTGATGAGGCAGCCAGGAGAGGGGAGAGAGCAGGAAGGAGGAGAGAGAGAGCAGGAGCGTAGGGAGTAGAGGCCAGGAGAGGGGAGACGGGAGCGAGGAGAGGGGAGGAAAGAGGAGGAGAGGGGAGGGAAGAGCAGGACGCAGAGGGAGAGAGAGCAGGAGAGGGAGAGAGAGCAGGAGAGGGAGAGAGAGAGGAGAGCAGGAGAGAGCAGGAGAGGGGAGAGAGCAGGAGAGGGGGAGAGCAGGAGAGAGGAGAGAGAGCAGGAGAGGGGAGAGAGCAGGAGAGGAGAGAGAGCAGGAGAGGGAGAGAGAACAGGAGAGGAGAGAGAGCAGGAGAGGAGAGAGAGCAGGAGAGGAGAGAGAGCAGAGGAGGAGAGAGCGCAGGAGAGGGGAGAGAGCGCAGGAGAGGGGAGAGAGCAGGAGAGGGGAGAGAGAGCAGGAGAGGGGAGAGAGGAGGAGAGGGGAGAGAGAGCAGGAGAGGGGAGAGAGAGCAGGAGAGGGGAGAGAGAGCAGGAGAGGAGAGAGAGCAGGAGAGGAGAGAGAGCAGGAGAGGAGAGAGAGGAGAGAGCAGGAGAGGAGAGAGAGAGCAGGAGAGGGGAGAGAGCAGGAGAGGGGAGAGAGAGCAGGAGAGGGAGAGAGAGCAGGAGAGGGGAGAGAGAGCAGGAGAGGGGAGAGAGAGCAGGAGAGGAGAGAGAGAGAGAGGAGAGCAGGAGAGGGGAGGAGAGCAGGGAGAGAGCAGGAGAGGAGAGAGAGAGAGCAGGAGAGGGGAGAGAGCAGGAGAGGGGAGAGAGCAGGAGAGGGGAGAGAGAGCAGGGGAGGGGAGAGAGCAGGAGAGGGGAGAGAGAGCAGGGGAGAGGAAATTGAGGATGGGAGAATAGAGTGTTAATGCTGCTGAGGGTTTGGCGGGTGGCAGATATTCTCTTTCCGTCAGCCTGTTTTTCCCCTGATGATTCTGTCTGACTGTAACCACTGGGGTTTGGATCTCTTCTTCTGTTATCCTGAAGGAGTGATGCAGAATGAATGGAAGGGCATCCTAAGGCTCTTCTCCCCACTGTCTTTAATCTGCCTCACACACCAGTCTACACCCTCATCTTGTCTTCATCTATCCAGACTTTTATGGGATGTTCTTTTCCTCTATGTGCTGTTAATGTTTGTATCTGACTGTGTGTTCACAACAAGGTGTATCTCTGTGTCTACTGTATTCTAGGAGCCCAGTAACAAGCGTGTGAAGCCTCTGTCCCGCGTCACCTCGCTGGCCAACCTCATACCTCCAGTCAAGACTGCTCCTCTGAAGCGCATAGGACAAACACTGCAGGTACAACAGTACACCACATCATAAGATATCTATGCTGACAAATATGACCACAGAGGACAACCGCTGCAGGTACATATAAAGAGTGACTAAATGCTTAATTACAGTAATGTCGTTAGTAACACTTTACAAATACAACCTAGAGGTTTAATACATTATCCTGTGGTTATAATGCATTGTAACGCTTGTAATAAGCATGTATGACCCTCTTATAAGGTCTCATTATCATCATTACAGTAACATTCAGATATCAGACATAAGATGTGTTTGTATTGTCTTTTCATACCTTCTGGGTTGGTGTCCAGTGAAGGTGTCCCGTGAAGTTGTCCCGTGAAGGTGTCCCGTGAAGGTGTCCCGTGAAGGGGAATTTTTCTCATCTTTGTGTCTCTTTCTATTCCGCAGCGTTCCATCAGCTTCCGCAGTGAGAGTCGGACGGAGACGGTCATGCCTCCTCGACCATGGACGCGGCCGGCCCCGCCTGCCAACACCAAGCGGCGAGACAGCAAGCTGTGGAGCGAGACCTTTGACGTGCGCCTCGGGCACCAGATGCTGTCCTCTAAGGAAATCAAACGCCAGGAGGTAAGAGTTTTCCTCAGGGTTACCATGGGAGAACACTGTTACAAAATGATAGAAAATACCTGCTCACTGCTCCTGTATAGTGTAATGCAACGTTTAGACCAGAAGGTTTTCGTCTGGCTTTGATTTCAAGGAGTTTAACTAACATTAAATTGGAGGTTGTGTGTGTGTTTAAACTCTTAGAATAGCATGGTTATACCAAGGATGTACATATTCTAGAATGCATGAAATATGCTTAGATTAAGTGCCCATGGCAAAACCCAAACCCAGAAAGAGAGATTCCCTAGTCTATGAGCAGATCCTGCCTGGTAAGCACTGCTGGGAAACCCACAGCCGTCTTACAGAGGAACAACAGGGTCAGGAGTGGAGGGAGGGGCTCCACTAACGTCCCAGCTGCTTATTTTTCTCTCACCCCTCTCTGTCTTTTGCTCTCTCTCTCCACTCTCTCCAGCTATCCCTAATCCTCTCTCTCTATCTTTCTCTCTCTCTCCCCTTACTCTAGCTCTCCCTAATCCCCTCTCTCTATCTTTCTCTATCTCTCCCTCATCCCCCTCTGTCTTTCTCTCTCCTCTCTCTCCCTCTCTTGCTCTCCCCTCCCTCTATCTCTCCCTCCTCTCTCGCTCTCTGTCTTTCTCTCTTTCCCCTCTCTCTGTCTCTCCCTCCTCTCACTTTCTTTCTATATCTCTCCCCTCTCTCTAGCTCTCCCTCTATCTTTCTCCCCCCTCTCTCTCTAGCTCGCCCCTCCCCCCCTCTCTCTCTTTGCCATCTCTCACTCTCTCTCTCTCTCTTTCTCTCTGCCCTCTCTCTCGTTCTCTCTCTCTCTATCTCTCTGCTCCTGGAGAACTCTTCCACTCTCCCAGGCTTAAACTCAGTCACAGAGGGGATCGAGTGCTATATCACTTCACAGTTTTAACAGTTCAAATTAGCAGGGCTGTCTGAAACATGCCCAACCCTCCCTCCACTGGAATGAGGCCTCCTCCTCTCAGGCCACACAGAGTAGACATCAAAGGACAGGGGATATGGGATAGGGGGTTCACAACAGAACCCAGCTGTCCACTGGGAAGTATTGCATTTTTAGGGGTCAACGTGGTCCTATGCTTTTCTCTCTGTGTGCACAACAGAAGTCTTGTGGCTTTAGAGAGGCGAAGTGTTGAAAGCTCATCTTTCTGGAAAGACCTTTAGATTTGTCAGTCTGCCATTTGTTATTTCATACATGTACTCCTTTTTCTGAAAAGACAGAAAGAAATAAATAAATAATGTTTATATGTTTTCAATGTTCTTTATTTGTTCATGGTGGTAAAATAGCTGATGACTTGTTGTTTTTCTGAGATGTTTGACTAAACAAGGAACCTTGTTTCACCATTCTCTCGTTGTCTCTACTTCCTCTGTGTGTTTGCAGGCCATCTTTGAGCTTTCTCAGGGCGAGCGGGATCTCATTGAGGATCTGAAGCTGGCCAAGAAGGTACCAGCTGCTTTTTCAATCAAGATCATTTCACTCTTTCCTTTTCATTGAGCCTATCACAGCTAAGTTATTCTACCCTGGTGATCAGCCAGTCTCCGGTTTCCCCTGTACTCCCACAATCACACACCTAAGAGTGTGTGTGTGTGTGTGTGTGTGTGTGTGTGTGTGTGTGTGTGTGTGTGTGTGTGTGTGTGTGTGTGTGTGTGTGTGTGTGTGTGTGTGTGTGTGTGTGTGTGTGTGTGTGTGTGTGTGTGTGTGTGTGTGGTTTCCCCCAAGACTTTGTTACTCACACAGCACTGACCATTAAGCTACGTGTTCTGTGAATGACCATTAAGCTACGTGTTCTGTGAATGACCATTAGGCTACGTGTTCTATGAATGACCATTAAGCTACGTGTTCTGTGAATGACCATTAAGCTACGTGTTCTGTGAATGACTATTAGGATACGTGTTCTGCGAATGACCATTAGGCTACAGGTTCTGTGAATGACTATTAGGCTACGTGTTCTGTGAATGACCATTAGGCTACGTGTTCTGTGAATGACCATTAGGCTACGTGTTCTGTGAATTACCATTAGGCTACGTGTTCTGTGAATGACCATTAAGCTACGTGTTCTGTGAATGACCATTAAGCTACGTGTTCTGTGAATGACCATTAGGCTACGTGTTCTGTGAATGACTATTAGGCTACGTGTTCTGTGAATGACCATTAGGCTACGTGTTCTGTGAATGACCATTAGGCTACGTGTTCTATGAATGACCATCAGGCTACGTGTTCTATGAATGACCATTAGGCTACGTGTTCTGTGAATGACCATCAGGCTACGTGTTCTGTGAATGACCATCAGGCTACGTGTTCTATGAATGACCATTAGGCTACGTGTTCTGTGAATGTCCACATGTTCTGAATGGGATGTACAAGACACCAACAGATGTTTAGGTTATTTATGTCCAATACTGTTTCTGAAAATATCTTTAATATCTTCTGGACATGTCCCATTTGACGTCAGTTACCTTTCTTAGTGCTGTTTTGGAAAATGTTTTTTTTTACTTATATTGGGTGTGTAGTTTATATGACTCATCTACGCTTGGCTCAAGTAATTTATCTGGGTCAACCACTTGTAGATGTCCACACCACAAGCTACCAATTAACATGCCAAAACCCCAAGGGTTTTTCCATCTTTAGAGCACAGGCTTGATTCAGCTTTCAATGCTTCTAAAGCGTGTTTTAATGAAGCACATGAGTAATATAAGGGGATAAATGGAGTTTGGTTTCATTGTTACTGTTTTAATTGAAGCGTTCTCCTCTCTCTGTACCTGCAGGCGTACCATGACCCCATGCTGAAGCTGTCCATTATGACAGAGCATGAACTCACCCAGATCTTCGGAACGCTAGACTCCCTCATTCCGTTGCATGAAGGTGAGAATGGAAGCTTGCAAAGTGTAGAACCACAGGGTAGGGATGTGCAAAGAAACACAGTTGCTCACACAAACACAGAAGCCATCACACACAGAGTCACACAGGCACACATCCACACACACACATCCACACACACACACACACACACACACACACACACACACACACACACACACACACACACACACACACACACACACACACACACATCCACACACACATCCACACACACACACACACACACACACACACACATCCACACACACACACACGCGTAGTTCTTACACCTAAAAGAGCCGTTAGACAGAGGCTGAGACCTCTCCTCCCTCTCCTCCCTCAGATCTGCTGAGTCGACTGCGAGAGGCCAGGAAACCAGACGGCTCTACGGAAACTGTGGGACACATTCTAGTGGACTGGGTAAGACCGTTCATTCCCCTGATGTTATAATGCTGTTATAATGCTAGTGGACTGGGTAAGACCGTTCATCTCCCTGATGTTATAATGCTGTTATAATGCTAGTGGACTGGGTAAGACCGTTCATTGCCCTGATGTTATAATGCTGTTATAATGCTAGTGGACTGGGTAAGACCGTTCATCTCCCTGATGTTATAATGCTGTTATAATGCTAGTGGACTGGGTAAGACCGTTCATCTCCCTGATGTTATAATGCTGTTATAATGCTAGTGGACTGGGTAAGACCGTTCATCTCCCTGATGTTATAATGCTGTTATAATGCTAATGGACTGGGTAAGACCGTTCATCCGCCTGATGTTATAATGCTGTTGTAATAATATAGGGTGGTGAGGGTTTCATGACCTATGACGTAAACAGGAAAAACAGATAAATTAACTTTATTATCTAATTGTTTTAATAGTTTTAATTCCGATTTTTACTTTGCGAGAAATCAGGCAGTTGTACGTTCATACTACACATGCCCAAGGTGGGGATATCTAGCAACCAACAACATGTACTTCTGCAACAAAGTAGAGAAGAGGGTTGTTACAGAGATCCAGTTTAGTCTATTAATCAGGTTGAGAGGCATGTCAAATGTCCTGCTCAGGATTAGCATGATTTTTATGTTGTTTTTTAAAAAACATTTTAGTCATTCAGCAGACGCTCTTATCCAGAGCGACTTACAGTAGTGAATGCATACATTTCATGCATTTTTTTCTTCTCCGTACTGGTCCACCGTGGGAATCGAACCCACAACCCTGGCGTTACAAACACCACGCTCTACCAACGGAGCCACACGGGACTTATGTCACATCCTTTCAGCAGCATCAATTTACTTGAAACTTTTCTGAGGAATGACTTCAAGCCATCCAGAACCCCAAAACAGCTAGTTTACGAGGCAGCCTGAGATGTTTGTTTTCCATAATGGAGCTATCTTATAAAAACAGATTCATCCCCTGTGTCTTAAGGCCCTTTTGGCCAAGTTATTTTTTGATTCCCAATTAACGCCTCTCTGTGTGTGTGTGTGTGTGTGTGTGTGTGTGTGTGTGTGTGTGTGTGTGTGTGTGTGTGTGTGTGTGTGTGTGTGTGTGTGTGTGTGTGTGTGTGTGTGTACTCAGAGCTCTGTCAGTTGACCTCTGGGGTTCACACAACAACAGTAGCTGTTGTTGACCCAGAGAAACCTCTATTGGTGTGAAGTCAGGTTACCCTGTGTGGAGGTTAAAACCAAAGCTCTTAACTAACATGCAATCTTAACTTCCTCACAATACGTGCAGTAACACTTTAGCTGGACACTGAGCTGGAACCAGGCAAGTTCTGCAGTGTTGTGAAGTGTGTTAGTGTGTCCAGGGCTGTTTGTTAGTGTAAGGATGCTGAGCAGCTCCTCTCCCATCCCTCTTTCCCTCCATCCCTACTTCCTGTTTACACTAGGTAGTTATGGAGGAAAACAATGCATGCTTGACAGGAACGCGGAGAGCCTCTTCTGCTTCTCATCTGTTTACTTGCCCTAGTCCCACCTCTCCTCTGAACTCCGTTCCACTGCAGAAAGATGTCAATGTGGTTGCGTAATAGACTACATATTTCCCAATTCCACTTAATTTCCATGGTAGATGACCTGGTTAAGGCCTTCATTTACCTATCGGTTACATTAACACTGACATCGTTCTGGCTATGACTGCACCAGCCCAGTGACATTCCTATAGTGTTCAATGTGATGTAGACCAGGTACAGTATATATATTGAATAGATCTGGCGGTCCATTTAAAGATGAAGAGACTTGTTGTATGGTAGACCTACACAGATCTAGAACTCCAATCAAATCAAATGTTATTTGTCTCATGTGCGGAATACAACAGGTGTAGACCTTACAGTGAAATGCTTACTTAAAATCCCTTAACCAACAATGCTGTTTTAAGAAAATGCAAATAGTCCGGGTAGCCATTTAACTGTTCTGCAGTCTTATGGCTTGGGGGTAGAAGTTGTTAAGGAGCCTTTTGAACCTGGACCATGTGCTCCTGTACCACTTGTCTTGCAGAAAAAGAGAACGTTCTATGACTATGGTGGCTGGAGTCTTTGACAGTTTTTAGGGCCTTCCTCTGACACTGCCTGGGATAGAGATCCTGGATCTGTAGAGATCCTTTTCCTGTAGTCCACGATCATCTCCTTTGTCTTGATTACGTGGTACCACACGGCCAGGTCTCTGACCTCCCTATAGGCTGTCTCATTGTTGTTGGTGATCAGGCCTACCACCATTGTGTCGTCGGCAAATGTAATGATGGTGTTGGAGTTGAGCTTGGCCATGCAGTTATGGGTGAACAGGGAGTACAGGAGGGGACTAAGCACGCACCCCTAAGGGTGGCAGAGGATCAGTGTGGCAGATGTGCTGTTGCCTACCCTCACCACCTGGGGGCGGCTGTCAGGAAGTCCAGGATCCAGTTGCAGAGGGAGGTGTTTAGTCCCAAGGTCCTTAGCTTATTGATGAGCTTTGAGGGCACTATGGTGTTGAGCGCTGAGCTGTAGTCAATGAACAGTATTCTCACATAGGTGTTCCTTTTGTCCAGGTGGGAAAGGCCAGTGTGGAGGGTAATAGAGATTGCGTCAACTGTGGATCTGTTGGGGCGGTATGCAAATTGGTGTGGGTCTATGGTTTCTGGGATAATGGTGTTGATGTGGGCCATGACCAGCCTTTCAAAGCATTTCATAGCCACAGACGTGAGTGCTACAGGTACATAGTCATTTAGACATGTTACTTTGGCGTTCTTGGGCACAGGGACTATGGTGGTCTGCTTGAAACATGTAGGTATTACAGACTCAGTCAGGGAGAGGTAGAAAATGTCAGTGAAGACACTTTCTAGTTGGTCAGCACATGCTCTGACTACAAGTCATGGTAATCCGTCTGGCCCTGCGGCCTTGTGAATGTTGACCTGTTTAAAGGTCTTACTCACATCGGCTACGGAGAGTGTGATCACAGGCTAGCCAATAGGCAGGCTAGTCTAGCCAAATAGGCAGGCTAGCCTAGCTAAATAGGCAGGCTAGCCAAGCTAAATAGGCAGGCTAGCCTAGCTAGATAGGCAGGCTAGCCTAGCTAGATAGGCAGGCTAGCCTAGCTAGATAGGCAGGCTAGCCTAGCTAGATAGGCAGGCTAGCCTAGCTAAATAGGCAGGCTAGCCTAGCTAAGCACAGAGATAAAGAGATAAAGTTGTCTGGCTGGCTATTACTGCCTGAGCAGGATGAGATGATGACTTTAAGGAATGAAAAGTAATAAAGTCGGCAAATAAAAACTTAACACAACTGAAATATTTGATCAGATATCGAAAACCGTGATAAGTTTTTCATCCGACCTCAAAAAGAATTATGGAACATACACACTGCATAAGAGATCCTGCAATAAATATTAACTTGACTGAAGGAGAAACTCAATTACTGACCTCTCCCTCACCTTTTTCTCTTCCCCACCTCTCTCTCTCCCTCCCTCCTCCCTCCACCAGTTACCATGTCTGGACTCCTACAACTCGTACTGCAGTAACCAGGTGGCAGCCAAAGCTCTGCTGGACCATAAGAAGCAGGATCACCGGGTGCATGACTTCCTGCAGCGCTGCCTGGAGTCGCCCTTCAGCAGGAAGCTGGACCTGTGGAACTTCCTGGATATACCCAGGAGCCGGCTGGTCAAATACCCTCTACTGCTCAGGGAGATCCTCAAACACACGCCTAACGACCATCCGGACCGTCAACACCTGGATGAGGCAGTGAGTGGATTTGGTGATAGACATGAATGCATAAACATACACAACCCCGCACTAACACCCCCCCACACACAAACCCCCCACTAACACCCCCACCCCCCCCCACACACACAACCCCCCCACTAACACCCCTACCCCTCCACACACACACCCCCCACTAACACCCCCCCCCCCCCCACACACACAAATCCCCACTAACACTCCAACCCCCACACACACACACCCGTGCCCCCCACACACCCGTACCCCCCACACACACAACCCCCCACTAACAACCCCCCCCCCCCACACACACACACACACACACACACACCCGTACCCCACACACACACAACCCCCCACTAACAACCCCCCCCCCCCCCCCCCACACACACAAAAAAAACTTAAACCACACTTTTCATTCCCTCTTCTTGTCACCAGATCAACATGATCCAGAGCATCGTGGCTGAGATCAACACCCAGACGGGTGAGTCAGAGTGCCGTTTCTACAAGGAGCGCCTCCTCTACCTGGAAGACAGCCAGAGAGACCTGCTCATTGACAGCTCCCGCATCCTCAGCTGTCACGGGGAACTGAAGAACAACAGGGGCGCTGTGAGTAGTGCTGCCTAGCATCTATCACTGTTAACGCTTTGGAGTGTAACACACAGCAGACCTGCTACACCACACAGCTATAAAAAAAAAAATACAATAACAGGTAGCTTTCGTCATGCAAACACAATGCAAACACAATGCAAACACAATGCAAACACAACTCGGTGTAGCAGCTCTTTAGCGGTAGAACGGCATGGCAACATCTGCTGACAGGGTGTTGAAATGCATACTAACACTCTACTGCTAGGATCGCCTTCTGACGTACGTAAGGTCAACGCTGAGGATATTTGTTTAGCATTGAAATGAGGTATAGTTTTACGTTTGTACCGTATAGAGATATGAATGACCTCTAAATCCACACAGACCTGCGATGGTACGAGCAAATCCTCTGACCATGACCCCTTAAAGCACCTCACTCTGTCACCACATATCAATACGTCTACTGGGGTCAGGGGTCAGCTCTGAGAGTATTGGTTCACCTGTAGGCCCTCGCTGGGTCATCTTTTCTGCTGAGGGACAAGAGGTTTCCGAGATCAAAGACAAGAAGACCGATTTCTGAAACATCCAGTCAATCACTCTGCTCCGTCAACACTGTTACACAAATTACATAACAACCACAGGCAAGCGCAGGGCGGCCGGGGCCAGGGAGAGCAGAGAGAAGGTGTAGGCTAACCCATCGCCAAGCCAGAGGGCAATGTCCTTAAACATGCCTAGGATACACTCTAACATAGGCTTAAAACACTTGTGGCTCCCGAGTGGCGCAGCGGTTCGATTCCAGGCTGTATCACACCTGGCCATGTTTGGGAGTCCTGTAGCTCGGCACACAATTGGCCTAGACTTTGTCTGGGTTAGGGTTTGGCTGGGGTAGGCCGTCATTGTAAATAAGAATTTGTTCTTAACTGACTTGCCTACTTAAATAAAGGTGAAAAATTTAAGAAACATATCATCACATGCATAGTGCGTTTAGAAAAAAACATTATCTCGTGACATCCTGAGAACATGATTGGGCTCTGGGTGCCAAAGTGAGGAAAAAAACCTAACGTTGTGGACTGTCAGTCAGAGAGAGGGGCCGTAACATTTGTTTCATCTCCTCCCTTCAACCAAAGCCTTTAATTTGGGTTTTGTTCACCATGTTTGTGCCGCATGGTACAAATTGGAAGCACCTGGTCCCGTGTTGTTAGATGTTAGACGTTGTATATATCCCGATCCATCATGGGGTAGTAGTAGCATACTGGTGGTTTGGGTTTTGATACGGTTCAGTTCCCACCATCGCTCCTGCTTCAGCCCAGCAGTAATAACAGGGTAGTGGTGGTGTGGAGAGGGACGGAGAGAGAGGGAGGGGGAAAGAGGGAAAGAGAGAAGGAGGGAGAAAGGGAGTAATCCCAGGAAAGGAGAGACAGAAGGCTATTAATCAGGCTGTGCTACGCTAGCTCACCATGACCGACCCAAGCGGAGGCACACAGCCTTTCAAGTCCGGTGGGGAAAAACAGTCAAACATTACCATATTGTGTTATAACAATCAACCAATAAATCCACATGTATTATACGGAAAAATGACTAAAGCCATTACACGAAAGATCTGCACATTCATTTAGCTATTTTTCTATTGTCCATTTTTGTTTTATCAACTGTTAATATGAGAAGAATAGAAGCTCACAGGTCGTTAGAATCGAGTTCGCCTCACATGGCCTTTGTCTCTGTCTATCTGCGGTAAAGTGTTGTTATTTAAGGATGAACACTGACACAGAGAGAGAAAGACAACCATATGAAAGTTTCTCTTGTTTCATCTTGTCACGCTGGTTTCACCTAAACCAGCCCATTGAAACCTGAGGGTCTTCATTCAGACACACATAGCCTGTACTCACATCCGCCACAGATGTTCTGTTCCTTTATGGTCAACCATGACCGGCTTGTGTTCTATATTAGACTCGTTCTTATACCATCTTATAACAGTATCTCAGAAAGGTAAAGAGTTGTTATAAGTGAAAATGGAAATGTTGAGAGAAGACAGATCCCTGTTTGATGGAGTATTGTTAGTGGGTGTTCTATCGTCAGGGTTCACTGTATTCTTACTCAACACAACCCTGGATTCCTCTACATCACATCTCTGCTAAAGTCTGTTACAACATTATATAACTTTGTCTCTACTCCCTTAAAAGTCTTCCAGTGTTTACTAAACACTGGTCCTCTTAAATCAAACAGTGGAAGTGTTACAGGAACACATCATCACTCCCTACTCCAGTTCTGAACTTGAAATAAAAGTTGAAGATGTTCTCTTATGTATCATGCAGTGGCAGCTCATGAAGCCATTCATCACATGGAAAGGAAAAAATGGTCCAAAGTATCTCTGAGACTTGTGTATGAAATAGAGCATGTAAACTGGAGTGTGTTTAAAGTAAAGATACCACCCATGCTGGTGTTGTTCATACTCTTTTCTCGTCTGAGGAGTTTGATTTTCTGGGAGTAGTTGGCCTGCTGCTGAAATATCTGGCCCTGTTTGGTCCAATGACCTTATTTCCAATGTAGCTATGAATTGTATTGTGTATTGGTGTATTGCATTTTTTGTTATTGCTTACTGCTGCCTCCAGGGCTCCCTTGATAAATATATTCTAATGAGATCCCATTGAGTAACCTGGATAAATCTGTTTTTAAATGAGGAAAAAGCAGCTCACACCTTCCTCTCCCCTCTTCCTCCAGAAGCTCCACGTGTTCCTGTTCCAGGACGTGCTGGTCATCACCAGGACCATCACCCACAGCGAGCAGCTGCACTACCAGCTGTACCGCCAGCCCATCCCTGTCAGAGAGCTGCAGTGGGAGGACCTGCAGGACGGGGAGATCCGTCTGGGAGGCTCCATCAGAGGAGCCTTCAGCAACAACGAGAGGAGTGAGTGTTTAATCCATACAATTACATATAGAACATTGGAATAGGAATTATAGGATCTCTATGGTTTATCCCTAGTGGATAACGACTGCAGCTTGACACCCCTATCCTATTAATAATAACTGGAGCTTGACACCCCTATCCTATTAATAATAACTGCAGCTTGACACCCCTATCCTATTAATAATAACTGGAGCTTGACACCCCTATCCTATTAATAATAACTGGAGCTTGACACCCCTATCCTATTAATAATAACTGCAGCTTGACACCCCTATCCTATTAATAATAACTGCAGCTTGACACCCCTATCCTATTAACAATAACTGGAGCTTGACACCCCTATCCTATTAATAATAACTGGAGCTTGACACCCCTATCCTATTAATAATAACTGGAGCTTGACACCCCTATCCTATTAATAATAACTGGAGCTTGACACCCCTATCCTATTAATAATAACTGGAGCTTGACACCCCTATCCTGTTAATAATAAATGGAGCATGACACCCCTATCCTATTAATAATAACTGGAGCTTGACACCCCTATCCTATTAATAATAACTGGAGCTTGACACCCCTATCCTATTAATAATAACTGGAGCTTGACACCCCTATCCTATTAATAATAACTGGAGCTTGACACCCCTATCCTATTAATAATAACTGGAGCTTGACACCCCTATCCTATTAATAATAACTGGAGCTTGACACCCCTATCCTATTAATAATAACTGGAGCTTGACACCCCTATCCTATTAATAATAACTGGAGCTTGACACCCCTATCCTATTAATAATAACTGCAGCTTGACACCCCTATCCTATTAATAATAACTGGAGCTTGACACCCCTATCCTATTAATAATAACTGGAGCTTGACACCCCTATCCTATTAATAATAACTGGAGCTTGACACCCCTATCCTATTAACAATAACTGGAGCTTGACACCCCTATCCTATTAATAATGTGGTCATTAACTTGGAATCGGCCTGTATCTAACTTCATCTCTCCTCTCCTTTCCCACATCAGCCAAAAACTTCTTCAGAGTGTTGTTTCATAGTGGCGGCCAGCTCCAGTCCCACTCGTTCCAAGCCAGCGATGCCTTCAACAAACAGCAGTGGCTCAACTGCATCCGCCAGGCCAAAGGAGCCACTGAGTCGGCCATGGGGGTGGGGATTCCTGTAGCGGTGGGAACCAGTAGCAGTGACCCAGACCCCCGTCCATGTCTACTCAGCCCACAGAGACCTCTGAGTCCTACAACACCTCCCCTCTCAGGAGCACTGGCCCCCCAGCCAGAGAGCATGAACCACAGTGACAGTGACTCGTCTGTAGACTCTCCAGATTGTAGCATGGACATGGACACGACCGAGGCTTCTGACTCCACCACAGGCTGGCCTGGCTCTGCCCAGATGGACCAAACAGACTCTAGTAGCAGCAGCAGGCTAGCAGAAGTGTGACCACTGGGGTGTCAAGGCTACACCTGGGCAGTATTGGTGGTAACATGGCAATGTTCTTTATATACGGGAGGGAGGCAACACAGTGGATGGATATTGTAGAACACTTATTTTCTCTACCCCTTTTTTTCATTTGTTGTTTTTCTCTTAACTTTCTTTCTATGAGACAGTGGTGTAGTCTATAGCAGTGGCATCCATGTGTTTTAGCTGTGACTGTCAGGTCTACTATGGATGTCTACATGGAGAGGAAGGCAGCCATGACTGAGACCTCAGGACAGTATTGTTGTTGTTGCTCCTGCTCTGACTCTTGACCTCTGCTGTGGGCAGAGTCCTCCTACCCTACAGACAGGCTCCTCTCATCACCTTCTCACCACAACTAGAGACACTGCCATCACCCCTTATCCCACTGCACTACTGTGGTCTCCCAGAGCAAAGAGAATACATAGATGATGTTCTTTTTATATATATAGAATATATTGTATGTAGGAATCTAGAGAACCTGTTGTGTTTGCAATAATTGACCCAGTCAAAATGACCAGAAGAATGTTTTCAAAGACAATCAATATGATGATATGTTGTTGTTGTTAGGACTTGACATGGGGTCAGAGTTCATTTTGTTAAGGATGGGTTACAACAGTGTTAATGGGGCAGAGTTGTTTGCTACAGATTCTTCCCACATCTTAGCCAGAACTATGATGTTCCAGATCTATGACGTTCCAGATCTATGACGTTCCAGAACTATGACGTTCCAGAACTATGGCGTTCTAGATCTATGGCGTTCCAGATCTATGACGTTCCAGAACTATGGCGTTCCAGATCTATGGCGTTCCAGATCTATGGCGTTCCAGATCTATGACGTTCCAGAACTATGGCGTTCCAGAACTATGGCGTTCCAGAACTAAGGGGTTCTAGAACTATGGCATTCCAGAACTATGGGGTTCTAGAACTATGGCGTTCCAGATCTATGACGTTCCAGAACTATGGGGTTCCAGAACTATGGGGTTCCAGAACTATGGCGTTCCAGATCTATGGGGTTCTAGAACTATGGCGTTCCAGATCTATGGGGTTCTAGAACTATGGCGTTCCAGATCTATGACGTTCCAGAACTATGGGGTTCTAGAACTATGGCGTTCCAGATCTATGACGTTCCAGAAATATGGCGTTCCAGATCTATGACGTTCCAGAACTATGGGGTTCTAGAACTATGACGTTCCAGAACTATGGGGTTCTAGAACTATGGCGTTCCAGATCTATGGCGTTCCAGAGATCAGCAATTGGCATCTAGAACTGGCCTCTCGGTAATGTAACCTAGTATAAACACATCACTCAGAGGGGAGAGCTGTTATTTTTGGTGGGTCAAGCTGGTTTGATTAATTTATTGGGTGTTTATTTTTTATATCCTGTCTAAAGTTCAATTCTGCATTGGTAGGAAAGGGCTCATAAGTAAGCATTCACGTTAGTCTACACTTGTTGTATTCTGCGCATGTGACAAATTTTTGTTTTTGATTTTAAATGAATATGAGTTCGAAAAAAAATATATAAAATTATAGGACCACCTATTTCTCCACAAGTAGGAAGTAGGAACAGAAGCATTTTACAGCAAGTAAACAGCCCTTCCTGGAGGAAGAAATATTCTCAGTGGTGTTAAGAGTCAATTTCTTACAGAGAAGCTTTGTATTAAAAACAGTATTAAATTAATTATTTTTTGTGTGTTTTAGTAGTGTCAGGTTTTTATCACCCACAAAGTTCTTTACTCACTGGACATTTGTGTAAAAAGCGATGCTGAGACTTTTGTATTGTTTAAAGAAGTAGTCGCATGTGTCATATAGCTAAGCCCAGACCAGTCCTCTGTCACTGGGTGCTCTCGGTGTTGAACTGAAAGACTAGGACTGCTACATCGTTGCCAAAAATGTGTACGTGTCGGGTAATTATAATCTTGTGCAAGTTTACTTGTGGGGCCTCATTTTCTCTTTCATTTGTATAGAATGTCACATGTTAAAAAAGGAATCAGTTTGACCAAGTAATCACTAAAATAAATATCCAAAATACAGTATATTATTTTATTGTTTTGTTTTTTAAAGAAATGTATTCTTTAGGATGTCTATTTATAGTAATTTTTTCCTATGAATGAATGTTATATGCTTTTGTTTGGTTCATGCTGGAGACTAGAGGTGAGAATTATGGTTGTACAGGGAGATATGGGAATGTGAAGGGCCTAAAGAACTAGACTGGAAAAGAAGGGTTTCAGAACTAGCTACTATGTGGCTGTAGGCTATGTAAACCTTCAGACACATGGACTTGAAAGGTAAAGAGACTATATTGAAATATGATATATGAACTGACTGAAAAAGATTGACATGAACATGTACAACCTAATGGAATTTAGACTGTACCAAATAAAAGATATGAACCAAGCCATATTTGTCATGTTTATTATGGTCTGTTGTGATATTAAGCTATATTCCATGTAATGACTTGTCATTTTTCACATGTAGCTGTGTTCAAGCAAGGTCCATTTCTAGCTATAAAATGCAATTGCTATTTCACTGATAAGATTTTTACAATACATTACATCAATATCTTAGCAGATGCTTGCTAGACTCATGACAAGATAGTTGTGACTACTACCTTTGAATCCCTCTATGTAACAACATGTTAGTCAAAATAATACAAAATATAAATGTTTTATTGTCACACACACTGGATAGGTGCAATGAAATGTGTTGTTTTACAGGGTCATACAATGTATTATTACAATATAATTTGAGTTTAGTCCCCATTAGCTACTGCACATGCAGCAGCTTCTCTTCCTGGGGGGTCCACATAAAACATACAAATACATGACAATGTACAGAACAGTACTAGACAACAACAACATAAGATATTACATTAAATACAAATAAATAAATAAACAAGAGTTTTATATATATATAAAAGACACCAAGTGACAAAAAATACTATTTACACACTATTCATATATACATATTAATATTATTGTTGTATACAGTTAAATTGATATTTAGAAAGAATTACAACAATGTATAAGATTAGAGGATTTTTTGTGTGAACTTACAATAAAGTAAAATGTCTCTCAACTATATTGGTAAACATCATGCACAAAGAGAGTGAATTATATCGTCATGGCATGGAACACCCTTAACGGCCCAACTGTTAGAGATGCTGATTACCCCTCCTCACGGGGCTTCTTAGCCAATAGTAGTGGCTGGGGCCCTCTTAGAAGGCTACCCCAGGTGTTGGTGTATGTCCCCTGAGCCCTGGTTAATGGTTGGTTTAACTCCCCTTTGTCATGATGCAATCACATGCAATCAGACCAAGGAGAAGACAGACACACGTTAGCTTGGATGTCAGTTTGTTTTTGCTTGCTTCACAACTCCTTATGGAATTGTCAGGCCAAGAGCACAAACAGATCTGGGACCAGGCTAGACACAATGCCCCTGTTCCCCAGAGAGAGAGCCTTATGGGTGGGCTTACAGGCATTGGCGTACCTTGTCTCCCAAGGGCCTTACCTCATGCCAGATCAGGTTTCTTTTGTCCATCTGTGCATCAGGCCAACAGAACAAATAGCAAGTCATTCACGAGCTGGTTATTTTAGTCAGCGAATACGTGGAAGGATTACAGTGCTTGTGAATATTTCGGAAACACAAATGAAAAAAAAATATAAAATTAAATAAAACAACCTACTCTTTGTATAATGACTTCGTATATCTCACATGTAAAAGGTAATATAAAGTGAGCCATCATGCCGTTCGTTCATATACCCGCAGGTGGCGCTAAAACCCTTCGCATAAAACCCAATGCATCGATTGCCTGATCCGTCAGCGGTGGTGGAGGGAGCAAGGCATCCGTGCGTCGAAAACGTCAGTGAAGCAGCATGGCGGAGATGTGGTTGGAGTGTCTGCGCTCTGAATGTGTGGGGAAAAAACACTCTCAGCCGACTTAACAAGAAAAATCAGTGTCTATTGCATTTTTTTTGTCAAATAAGTGTTTATCTAAGATGGAGAGCCACAGTGGTGGCAGCGTCCCTGCATCGAAATACAGCTCAGTGAAATATTACATCCCACTCGAGAGTTACGTTACACCAAGTCAAGATGGCGAGCATTCTGGTACCGAGCAAGCTGGTGATACCGAGACTAGACCGAGAACCGGAGTATCTTCTTCTACGCAATATATTCCAAAAGCGGGGGACCGCTTGAACTTTCAAATACCGAGAAAGAACAAAGAAAAGAGAGGTAGCTACTTTCTCAATAGCTAAATTCGCCGTATATGCTAGCTAGCTGATGTTTCCCCACATTTAAATAATGCTAACGTTACTGCATGCTAGCTACGCTAGCTAGCTACTTGTAAACAAACTGTATTCCATCTGTCGGATCATTGAATTTGACCCCGTTCAGCTAATAATTAGAGGGTAACGTTAGCTTGTTAACTTAGCATGTTCTTCTCTAAGGTCACCTGCTTTTATCGCACCTGAAAGTGAAACATGGTTTACCCGGTCAGGTAGCTACTTTAGCTAGGTAGCCATTGGAGTGTAGAGTGGAGGTGGGCACTACGTGAGAGTTGTGTTAGTTAGATGTCTTGTGTGAAATGTGCATTACTGTTAGCCTACATCTTACACACCGTTTCAGCAGGTAACGTTAGCAAGCTAGTAGTCTTTGTTTGGACACACCCACGTTACAAACCCTTCCTGACAGAAATTACTTTGGATCCTAAATACAGGGAAGAAGTCCTAGACATCAGGACACAATTTATGCAGAGGTGCCATCTCTCGAGCCCCAATCAATCAGTATGTCGTAGTGTTGTGCATGTTATTGATAGAAACAATTATTGGACCAGAATAATATAGATTTGATTTGCTACTCTGAAAAGTGTACTCTGGGTGCGTTTTTATTGCTGGGCAATTTCTAGCCCTTGATAATCTTTGTTCCGTTACATTCGGAAAGTATTCAGACCCCTTGACTTTATCCACATTTGTTACGTTACTGTTTTTATTATAAAATTGATTAAAATATGTTTTCCTCATCAATCTACACACAATACCCCATAATGACAAGCTAAAACAGCTTTAGAAAATACCTTATTTACATAGGTATTCAGACCCTTTGCTATGAGACTCGAAATTGAGCTCAGGTGCATCCTGTTTCCATTGATCATCTTTGCAATGTTTCTACAATTTGATTGGAGTCCACCTGTGGTGAATTCAATTGATTGGACATGATTTGGAAAGGCACACACCTGTCTATATAAGGTCCCACAGTTGAAAGTACATTTCAGAGCAAAAACCAAGCCATGAGGTCAAAGGAATTGTCCGTAGAGTTCCGAGACAGGATTGCGTCAAGGGACAGCTCTGGGGAAGGGTACCAAAAAATGTCTGCAGCGTTGAAGGTCCCCACGAACACAGTGGCCTCCATCATTCTTAAATCGAAGACGTTTGGAATCACCAAGACTCTTCCTAGAGCTAGCCGCCCGGCCAGACTGAGCAATCAGGGGAGAAAGGCCTTTATCAGGGTGGCCAAGAACCCGATGGTCACTCTGACAGAGCTCCGGAGTTCCTCTGTGGAGATGGGAGAACATTCCAGGAGGACAACCATCTCTGCAGAACTCCACCAATCAGGCCTGTATGGTAAAGTGGCCAGACAGAAGCCACTCCTCAGTAAAAGGCACATGAGAGCCCACTTAGTTTGCCAAAAGGCACCTAAAGGACTCAGACCATGAGAAACAAGATTCTCTGGTCTGATGAAATCAAGAGAAGCCAGGTTTCCTCCAGCGTCACGTATGTAGGAAACCCTACGGTGAAGTATGGTGATGGCAGCATCTTGCTGTGGGGATATGTTTCAGCGGCAGTGTCTGGGAGACTAGTCGGGACCGAGGGAAAGATGAACAGAGCAAAGTACAGAGATCCCTGATGAAAACCTGCTCCAGAGCACTCAGGACCTCAGACTGGGGCGAAGGTTCACCTTACAACAGGACAATGACCCTAAGCACTAGGGATGCAACGGTACAATGGGCCCACGGTTCGGTATGTATCACGGTTTGTGGGCCACGGTAACCATACGGTTTCAGTATCTTTATATTTAAGAAAAAAATGTAAACGCATCACCCTTTAAATAATGAACTCTTTATTTTGCCTGTAGACAAACTTTCCATTCAGAAAAACGGCAGCATGACTGACTAGGCCTGGTTTCTGTCTCTACTGTATGAAATCAAGGGGAGAAAAACATGAAAATGAAGTGCTTCTTAGCTTTGACAACCTGTTGCTCTTCATCTCCCAATCCAGTACATAGTGAACCGTCACAGTGAGGTAGCTTTGAGTTGCTCTGGAGGTCCAACTATCAGTAGAGAGAGCTAGATAGGGTGTCTGTGTCAATTTCTCTCTGATGTTTCATAGAGTTTGGGAATTAGTTTGCTGCTGAAATGTGTGCGGGAGGGGACATTTTAACGCTGGTAAACATTTTTTTTTATCAGGTGACGAAATCCCGAGTCAGTATATGGCTGCAAATCTTTAGCTATGAATACTCCCACTGCTTTTGTTATTTCTTTGTTTTTCAGAATTTGTCGCAAATTGTTGTTGTAAGGCAGCAGCGAGAGATTGTGTTTTCGCTAACAAGTGGACTCTCCTTGCTCCAGCTCCACCTGCAAGGGATACGGCCGGGTGATGGCCACGTAAATGTCCCGTTAGAAGTGTTTCCGCTCGAGTAGACGGCAACTGTACTTTGTTTGTTTATGGTCTTCTTACCCTCGTCATCATGTTGAACGCTGAATCCAAATTGTTCCCTCTCAGTGGATTTGAAAGACGTCGGTGCCTTTTCAAATTTGCTCCTCTCTGTCTCGCTAGCGCTCACCATTGTCTCCTTGGAGCTGAGAGAATTTGTTTTTAGTTTCCCCTCTTCATGGAGCCCCTTCAGGGAGGTTTCCTACTGAGATGTTATTGCAAATTGTACATTAGTTGTTTGGGGGGGGGGGTTGCGGTCACTACATTTTGAGACATTGCTGTGGAGTAAAGTTTGTCAACCCTCAGCAGCCCCCTAACGGCCACAAGCTGCACGTCTGGTTCTGTGGATCAGAATGTACAACGTGTGTGTAGTCTGCAGCGCAATAAGCAAGTTTGGAAATTATAGGAAAATGACAGGCATACCATAATTCCGCAGTTCATGTGTGCGTATTGAACCATACCGAACGGTTCGATAACATACTGTATACCGTTACATCCCTACTAAGCACACAACCAAAACAATGCAGGAGTGGCTTTGGGACAAATGACCTTGAGTGGCCCAGCCAGAGCCCGGACTTGAACCCGATCAAACATCAATGGAGGGACCTGAAAATAGCTGTGCAGCAACGCTCCCCATCCAACCTGACAGAGCTTGAGAGGATCTGCAAAAAAGAATGGGAGAAACTCCCCAAATACAGGTTTGCCAAGCTTGTAGCGTAACACCCAAGAAGACTCAAGGCTGTAATTGCTGCCAAAGGTGCTTCAGCAAAGTACTGAGTAAAGGGTCTGAATTCTTATGTAAATGTGATATTTCAGTTTATTTTTTATACGTTTGCAAAAATGTGTAAAAAAACTGTTTTTTGAGGTACTGTGTGTAGATTGATGAAAAAAAAACAATGTAATCCATTTTTTAATAAGGCTGTAACTAGAGGTCGACTGATTGTGATTTTAACGCCGATACCGATTATTGGAGGACCCCAAAAAAAAACGATGCCGATTTTCTCTTTTTTCTTTTTTTCCCTTTTTTTTAATAATAATGACAATTACAACACTACTGAATGAACACTTATTTTAACTTAATATAATACATCAATAAAATCAATTTAGCCTCAAATAAATAATGAAACATGTTCAATTTGGTTTAATTAATGCAAAACAAAGTGTTGGAGAAGAAAGTAAAAGTGCAATATGTGCCATGTAAGAAAGCTAACGTTTAAGTGCCTTGCTCAGAACATGGGAACATATTTTTTTTTATTTTTTTATTTCACCTTTATTTAACTAGGTAGGCAAGTTGAGAACAAGTTCTCATTTACAATTGCGACCTGGCCAAGATAAAGCAAAGCAGTTTGACAACATACAACAACACAGAGTTACACATGGAGTAAAACAATTATACAGTCAATAATACAGTAGAAAAATAAGTCTATGTACAATGTGAGCATATGAGGTGAGAAGGGAGGTAAAGGCAAAAAAAGCCATGGTGGCAAAGTAAATACAATATAGCAAGTAAAACACTGGAATGGTAGATTTGTAGTAGAAGAAAGTGCAAAGTAGAAATAGAGATAATGGGGTGCAAAGGAGCAAAATAAAATAAATAAATACAGTAGGGGAAGAGGTAGTTGTTTGGGCTAAATTATAGATGGGCTATGTACAGGTGCAGTGATCTGTGAGCTGCTCTGACAGCTGGTGCTTAAAGCTAGTGAGGGAGATAAGTGTTTCCAGTTTCAGAGATTTTTGTAGTTCGTTCCAGTCATTGGCAGCAGAGAACTGGAAAGGGAGATGGCCAAAGGAGGAATTGGCTTTGGGGGTGACCAGAGAGATATACCTGCTGGAGCGCGTGCTACAGGTGGGTGCTGCTATGGTGACCAGTGAGCGGAGATAAGGAGGGACTTTACCAAGCAGGGTCTTGTAGATGACCTGGAGCCAGTGGGTTTGGCGACGATTATGAAGCAAAGGCCAGCCAACGAGAGCGTACAGGTCGCAGTGGTGGGTAGTATATGGGGCTTTGGTGACAAAACGGATGGCACTGTGATAGACTGCATCCAGTTTGTTGAGTAGGGTATTGGAGGCTATTTTCTAAATGACATCGCCAAAGTCGAGGATCGGTAGGATGGTCAGTTTTACGAGGGTATGTTCGGCAGCATGAGTGAAGGATGCTTTGTTGCGAAATAGGAAGCCGATTCTTGATTTAACTTTGGATTGGAGATGTTTGATGTGAGTCTGGAAGGAGAGTTTACAGTCTAACCATACACCTAGGTATTTGTAGTTGTCCACATATTCTAAGTCAGAACGTCCAGAGTAGTGATGCTGGACGGGCGGGTAGGTGCAGGCAGCGTTCGGTTGAAGAGCATGCATTTAGTTTTACTTGTATTTAGGAGCAGTTGGAGGCCACGGAAGGAGAGTTGTATGGCATTGAAGCTCATCTGGAGGGTTGTCCCACCCTAGTCAACAGCCAGTGGAATCGCGTGGCACGAAATACAAATACCTCAAAAATGCTATAACTTCAATTTCTCAAACATATGACTATTTTACACCATTTTATAGATACACCTCTCCTGAATCGAACCACGTTGTCCGATTTCAAAAAGGCTTTACAGCAAAAGCAAAACATTAGATTATGTTAGGAGAGTACCCTGCCCAAAAAAATCACACTGCCATTTTCAAAGCAACTAGCATGCATCACAAATACCCAAAACACAGCTAAATGCAGCACTAACCTTTGACAATCTTCATCAGATGACACTCCTAGGACATCATGTTACACAATACATGCATTTTTTGTTCGATAAAGTTCATATTTATATATAAAAACAGCATTTTACATCGGCGCATGACGTTCAGAAAATATTTTCCCTCAAATGCTTCCGGGGGAATCAGCGCTACAATTTACACAATTACTATTCGAAAACATTGTTAAAATGTAATATTGTCATTCAAAGAATTATAGATTAACATCTTGTGAATGCAACCGCATTGCCAGATTTAAAAATAACTTTACTGGGAAATCACACTTTGCAATAAACGACGTGGTATGCTCAGAAAAATAGGCTAGGCGATACATGTTAGCGCCATCTTGGAACCATCTAAAATCAAATATACTATTGTAAATATTCCCTTACCTTTGATTATCTTCATCAGAAGGCACTTCCAGGAATCCCAGGTCCACAACAAATGTAGTTTTGTTCGAAAAAGTTAATAATTTATGTCCCAATTGTTCCTTCTTGTTAGCGCGTTCCGAAGGCTACTCATAATGTACGAGGCGTGCTGGACTTGTCGTCACGAATGTGCAAAAAATATATATTTACGTTCGTTCAAACATGTCAAACGTTGTATAACATAAATCTTTAGGGCCTTTTTCAACCAGAGCTTCAATAATATTCAAGGCGGACGATTGCATTGTCTTACTAAACGTTTTGGAACAAAAGGGTTCCCATGGGTGCCCGCGTCATAGTAGTAATGGCCCTTCCCCTGTGACCAACATTCCAAGCCTCTCTTTGGGTCAGTTTCTACCATAGAAGACTCAAACCACTTTGTAAAGACTGTTGACATCTAGTGGAAGCCTTAGGAAGTGCTAAATGATTAATAAGTCCCTGTGTGTTTCAATAGCAAAGGCTTGAAAGTGATTCCACACATCAGATTTCCACTTCCTGTTAGGATTTGTCTCAGGGTTTTGACTGCCATATGAGTTCTGTTATACTCACAGACACCATTCAAACAGTTTTAGAAACTTTAGAGTGTTTTCTATCCAAATCTACTAATTATATGCATATTCTAGTTACTGGGCAGGAGTAGTAACCAGATTAAATCGGGTATGTTTTTTATCCGGCCGTGCAAATACTGCCCCCTATCCCCAACAGGTTAACACAGTGTCCAAAGAAGGGCCAGAATTATACAGAATGGTGTCGTCTGCGTAGAGGTGGATCAGAGACTCACCAGCAGCAAGAGCGACATCATTGATGTATACAGAGAAAAGAGTTGGCCCAAGAATTGAACCCTGTGGCACCCCCATAGAGACTGCCAGAGGTCCGGACAACAGGCCCTCCGATTTGACACACTGAACTCTATCAGAGAAGTAGTTGGTGAACCAGGCGATGCAATCATTAGAGAAACCAAGGCTATTGAGTCTACCGATGAGGATGTGGTGATTGACAGAGTCGAAAGCTTTGGCCAGGTCAATGAAAATGGCAGCACAGTATTGTTTCTTATCGATGGCGGTTACGATATCGTTTAGGACCTTGAGCGTGGCTGAGGTGCACCCATGACCAGCTCTGAAACCAGATTGCATAGCGGAGAAGGTGCGGTGGGATGCGAAATGGTCGGTAATCTGTTTGTTGACTTGGCTTTCGAAGAGCTTAGAAAGGCAGGGTAGGATGGATATAGGTCTATAGCAATTCCCATATGAAAGCTGGTGGTTCCTTTTAACATGAGTCTTCAATATTCCCAGGTAAGAAGTTTTAGGTTGTAGTTATTATAGGAATTATAGGACTATTTCTCTCTATACGATTTGTATTTCATATACCTTTGACTATTGGATGCTCTTATAGGCACTTTAGTATTGCCAGTGTAACAGTATAGCTTCCGTCCCTCTCCACGCTCCTACCTGGGCTCGAACCAGGAACACATCGACAACAGCCACCTTCGAAGCAGCGCTACCCATGTAGAGGAAGGGGAACAACTACTCCAAGTCTCAGAGCGAGTGACGTTTGAAACGCTATTAGCGCGCACCCGGCTAACTAGCCAGCCATTTCACATCGTTTACACCAGCCTAATCTTGGGAGTTGACAGGCTTGAAGGGGTGGGTATAATTTGTGGAACGTTCCAACAGGAATCTGTTCCAAAAAAACGTAAAGTTAAAGGTTGGCAACCAACAACGCATACAAAGTAGCAACGCATACAAACCTAGCTAACTAGCTGCCGAATAGGAAATCAACTCACCACGTAGTTTATTCTTAATGTTTGTCCATAGGCAACCAGAGTGAGGACAGACATTTTTCGGAATAAACGTGATGAGTGAAAAATCTTATTCTGCCGCTATACAACTTTGTATGCGTTGTTTTTTGGCAACCTTGTTATTTACAAAGTTTTTGGAATAGATTCCTGTTGGAACGTTCCACAAATTATACCCACCCGGCTTGAAGTCATAAACAGCGCAATGCTTGAAGCACAGCGAAGGGCTGCTGGCAAAACGCACAAAAGTGCTGTTTGAATGAATGCTTACGAGCATGCTGGTGCCTACCATCGCTCAGTCAGACTGCTCAATCAAATCATAGACTTAATTATAATATAATAAAACATACAGAAATACGAGCCTTAGGTCATTAATATGGTCAAATCATGAAACTATCATCTCGAATAATTTTTCAGTGAAATACGGAACCGTTCCGTATTTTATCTAACGGGTGGCATCCCTAAGTCTAAATATTCCTGTTACATTACACAACCTTCAATGTTATGTCATAATTACGTAAAATTCTGGCAAATTAGTTCGCAACGAGCCAGGTGGCCCAAACTGTTGCATATACCCTGACTCTGCGTGCAATGAACGCTAGAGATGTGACACAATTTCATGTTAGCAGGCAATATTAACCTCTATGGGCTAGGTGGCACCAAATCGTCCCACCTACGTAACAGCCAGTTGAATCCTGTGGCGCGATTTTCAAAACCTTTGAAATGCTATTACTTCAATTTCTCAAACATATGACTATTTTACAGCTATTTAAAGACAACTCTCGTTAATCTAACCACACTGTCCGATTTCAAAAAGGCTTTACAACGAAAGCAAAACATTAGATTATGTCAGCAGAGTACCCAGCCAGAAATAATCAGACACCCATTTTTCAAGCTAGTATATAATGTCACATAAACCCAAACTACAGCTAAATGCAGCACTAACCTTTGATGATCTTCATCAGATGACAATCCTAGGACATTATGTTATACAATACATGCATGTTTTGTTCAATCAAGTTCATATTTATATCAAAAAACAGCTTTTTACATTAGCATGTGACGTTCAGAACTAGCATACCCACCGCAAACTTCCGGTGAATTTACTAAATTACTCACGATAAACGTTCACAAAAAACATATCTATAATTCTTAAAATAATTGTTACAGAACTCCTTTATGCACTCGCTATGTCCGATTTTAAAATAGCTTTTCGGTGAAAGCACATTTTGCAATATTCTGAGTAGATAGCCCAGCCATCACGGGCTAGCTATTTAGACACCCACCAAGTTTAGCCCTCACCAAAGTCAGATTTACTATAAGAAAAATGTTATTACCTTTGCTGTTCTTCGTCAGAATGCACTCCCAGGACTTCTACTTCAATAACAAATGTTGGTTTGGTTCAAAATAATCCATAGTTATGTTAAAATATCCTCTGTTTTGTTCGTGCGTTCAAGACACTATCCGAAGGGTAAATAAGGGTGACGCGCCCGACGCGTTTCGTGACAAAAAAAATCTAAATATTCCATTACCGTACTTCGAAGCATGTCAACCGCTGTTTAAAATCAATTTTTATGCCATTTTTCTCGTAAAAAAGCGATAATATTCCGACCGGGAGTCGTTGTTTTAGTTCAAAGACAGAGAAAATAAAAACATGGGGTCGCCTCGTGCACGCGCCTCAGTCTCATTGTCCTCTGATAGACCACTTACCAAAGGCGCTAATGTTTTTCAGCCAGGGGCTGCAAAGACATCATTCAGCTTTTTCCCGGGTTCTGAGGGCCTATGGGAGCCGTAGGAAGTGTCACGTTACAGCAAAGATCCTCAGTTTTCAATAAAGAGAGTCAAGAAGCCCAAGAAATTGTCAGACAGGCCACTTCCTGTAAGGAATCTTCTCAGGTTTTTGCCTGCCATATGAGTTCTGTTATACTCACAGACACCATTCAAACAGTTTTAGAAACTTTAGGGTGTTTTCTATCCAAAGCCAATTATATGCATATTCTAGTTTCTGGGCAGTAGTAATAACCAGATTAAATCGGGTACGTTTTTTATCCGGCCGTGCAAATACTGCCCCCTAGCCCCAACAGGTTAATCGGACGATTTTTATTTATTTATTTGTAATAATGACAATTACAACAATACTGAATGAACACTTATTTTAACTTAATATAATACATCAATAAAATCAATTTAGCCTCAAATAAATAATGAAACATGTTCAATTTGTTTTAAATAATGCAAAAACAAAGTGTGCCATGTAAAAAAGCTAACGTTTAAGTTCCTTGCTCAGAACATGAGAACATATGAAAGCTGGTGGTTCCTTTTAACATGAGTCTTCAATATTCATCGACAACAGCCACCCTCGAAGCAGCGTTACCCATGCAGAGGAAGGGGAAACAACTACTCCAAGTCTCAGAGCGAGTGACGTTTGAAACGCTATTAGCGCGCACCCGGCTAACTAGCTAGCCATTTCACATCGGTTACACCAGCCTCATCTTGGGAGTTGACACGCTTGAAGTCATAAACAGCGAATGCATTGCGATGGGCTGCTGGCAAAACGCACGAAAGTGCTATTTTGAATGAATGCTTACGAGCCTGCTTCTGCCTACCATTGCTCAGTCAGACCGCTCTATCAAATCATAGACTTAATTTTAACATAATAACACACAGAAATACGAGCCTTGGGTCATTAATACGGTCGAATCCGGAAACTATCATCTCGAAAACAAAACGTTATTCCTGTTACATTGTACAACCTTCAGTGTTATGTCATAATTACGTACAATTCTGGCAAATTAGTTCGCAACGAGCCAGGCGGCCCAAACTGTTGCATATACCCTGACTGCGTGCAATGAACGCAAAATGACACAATTTCACCTGGTTAATATTGCCTGCTAACCTGGATTTCTTTTAGCTAAATACGCAGGTTTAAAAATATATACTTCTGTGTATTGATTTTAAGAAAGGCATTGCTGTTTATGGTTAGGTACAGTCGTGCAACGATTGTGCTTTTTTCGCAAATGCGCTTTTGTTAAATCATCCCCCGTTTGGCGAAGTCGGCTGTCTTTGTTAGGAAGAAATAGTGTTCGCAACGAGCCAGGCGGCCCAAACTGCTGCATATACCCTGACTCTGTTTGCAAGAGAAGTGACACATTTTCCCTAGTTAAAAGAAATTCAAGTTAGCGGCAATATTAACAAAATATGCAGGTTTAAAAACATATACTTGTGTATTGATTTTAAGAAAGGCATTGATGTTTATGGTTGGAGCAACGTGTACTTAAGTGATTATATGCAACGCAGGACAGGCTAATTAAACTAGTAATATCATCAACCATGTGAAGTTAAATAGTGATTATGAAAGTTTTTTATAAGATAAGTTTAATGCTAGCTAGCAACTTACCTTGGCTTCTTACTGCATTTGTGTAACCTCTTGGAGTGCAATGTAAAGCAGGTGGTTAGAGTGTTGGACTAGTTAACCGTAAGGTTGCAAGATTGAATCCCTGAGCTGACAAGGTAAAGATCTGTCATTCTGCCCCTGAACAAGGCAGTTAACCCAACGTTCCTAGGCCATCATTGAAAATAAGAATGTGTTCTTAACTGACTTGCCTAGTTAAATAAAGGTGGGGAAAAAACAAAAAAAACGGCCAAATCGGCGGCCAAAAATAACGATTTCCGATTGTTATGAAAACTTGAAATCGGCCCTAATTAATCGGCCATTCCGATTAATCGGTCGACCTCTACTTCGTACAGTCATAAAAATCCTGGAAAAATCATGGTGTGCGCATCAGCTGCTTGTGTGCAAATGTGAGTGGGCCAGAGGAGGGAGAGAGATTAGATAGTAGGTCTATAAATTAATTACAGAGGACTAACTAGGTACCCAATTCAACACATATTGTGTATGCTGGATTGCAGGGGCGCAACTTTGGTTTTAGAAGTGGGGGGACATAACAATTTTTTTTATCCAGTCGGATAAACACTCCAAACAGCCTACCCAACGTCTCGGAGGCGTCCGCATGGTCCTGAAGCACACCGTTGCCTTGTTTTGTATCATATTCCAATGCTAAAACAGGGGGGGACAAAAATGCTAATGTCCCCAGTGAAAGTTGCACCCCTGCTGGCTAGTTCTCGGTAGTTAACTATTTAGCCATTATCATGTATTAATATAATTGTCATGTCCGAATTCCTAAACTTTCCATCGGCGTAACCGCAAATGGCGACATGCAATTGATGTATGGGTGCGTTCAAAAAAACGATGCTTAGCCTACTCGGGTTGTAAACCGCATCTCCAGAGCCCAACATTGGGAGCTGAGAAATGACTGACACTGTTGAAAAGCTGGGATTCCCCTCTATTCAACATTGGTCATGTCATTCTGACAACTTTAAAATATATTCCTAGAACAGCCTAATTGAAAAATATTTCCCATATGACTTGAGCTTTCGGGAAAGTAAAACAAATCTGTCGTACTTTTCGAAAGGACAAGTGACAGAAAAAATGTTTTTCAAACCCTGTGTATGTATGTGTGGGACACTATTTAGTGCTTGATTCTAGATTGCTGCATTATTTTGTCACGGGACAAATAAATTGTGATTGGGATAGACAGACTGTTGAACTGACCAACCTGACTGTCTCTTGTCTCCAACAGCCTTGTTCCAGTATGTGTCGTCAGAGTCCCGGGAGTTTGAAGACATCTTGACCATCCTGTCATCCAACTACAGAGAAGCCAGCTCCAATGGGATGTTCATGTACACCAAGCCAAGACTGGTCCACAGCGAGCAGTTGGAGAAGGACGTAAGCAATGCTTTAGGCCGGCTGACGTCATCCAGAAATACCATTTAATCTGCAGCACAGATGTTTTTTCATATTTTTTATCATTGTTTGATTGATAGTTTGTAGAGAAAAGGAGAGAGCTGAAGCAGGATGGGAGGACAGAGAAGGAACTGGAGGAGACCCACTGTTTCCTGATGGCTGACACCACCAAGGTAAGAACCTATGGTATTTACACATTTCTATGTACGATTGAGTATACATATTACATATAATAATACTGTTATACCCCTGGTTATAGCTGCCATGGATCTGTGAGAAGGGCCTGCTTGTGGGACACAGCTGGATCACAGCTCTGGGGAACCCCGCCAAGGGTAAGGTCATCGTCCATCCACTTTTGGGCTATTTAAACACGACGAGGTGTTGGCAAATGTAGTTATTGAAGTTTGTGTTATACAGCTATTTCTAAACTGAAGTGAGGCTAATTGTAGAATATTTTACATTTTTTGTGATAGTAAAACCAAAGATTTTTATAACTAAGAGACTGCTGGCCAATGGGCTTCCTCTCACCTTTCACATTTATACATCCAGTGAAATATGTCTCATTGTTCCATCTGTGGTAAAATGCTTATAAGGAGGATTAAGACTGAATTGTTTCTGTTGTGTCTTTCAGGTGTTTATCTGTCTAAAAACTCAGACCTACTGCAGATCAATCCTTTTAACCCTGGAGTCATGGGAGAGATCATCATATTCAAGGTCATCAAGGTAACAAAAACTACCGTTGTTGTTTTTCTCAAAAGTTCTCTTGTCCTTGGTCAGGGAAAATTCAAGGCCATTTTGAACATATAAATGAAAGTGCTCTCTCTCTCTCACACACACACACACAGGGTAAAGTGAAGAGCATCTATGAGAACATGTCAAAGAACCTTCTGGACCCCACGCCCAAGTTTGACAGTCATTTCTCCAAGAATGCCAGCAAAGTGACATCTCTCACCTCCTATAGAGCATACGAGCTTACTCAGGTAACTACTGGTACTAACAACACTGTGTGTGTGTAGAGGATGGGGATCAGTAAATGTGTTATACCAGTTACATACTGATATTCTGTTTGTATGGAAAACAGAAACATCTGTAAAATCAAACTGAATATGCAAGTGCGGCATTAAAGTTTCTTGTGTTTAAGTCGTCATACTGGAAGTCCCATTCTGTCCTGTTTGTCTACTCTTTCCCCCCACAGCAATACTTCTATGAGTATGACTTTGATGAGCTGAAGCCGAGGCCGAGGCACGTGTGTCCCTATGCAGTGGTCTCTTTCCAGTTCAAAGGCAAAGATGCTCCTCTTCAAGCCAAGCCCATGGCTCCCCTGAGGTACTCCAGCACAGATAGAACAATGAGACGGGTATTTCACCGGATGTATAAATGTGAAGCATCCGCTTGGTGTTTCCACTCACTACAGAATATGGTAGTGAGAGGAAGCGCAGTGGGAGGAGATGGATTTTGGCCGACGTTCTGCAAATTTTCTCATCGATGAAACATTTGATCTCCATACAGTTGTCTGTTACGAACAGAGTGGATTCAGTTTTGTAGACTTTACCCTTTGCCAAAGTTTAAAAAAAAATAGCATTATTTACAAGGAGTTTAAAGGCAAATTTAGTTATTGCGCACTTCAGAGTAGGCATTCCCTAACGGAAATACATTTACATTTTAGTCATTTAGCAGACGCTCTTATCCAGAGCGACTTACAGTAGTGAATGTATACATTTCATCCATTTCATTTCATGCATTTAAAAAAAAAACTGAGCCACAGGGAAGAAATATGTAGCTGCATGCTAGAATGGATCTCCCTAGCTCGTACCTGGCTCTGCCCACCTCCTCGCTTGTTCTGCCCACTATGACTAATTTGTTCCCATTGGAAACAACAGGCTGTGGCCTAATACAGGTGTATATGTGACAATGTTAGGTAAATTGCTGTTTTCTTTCGCTATCAGGTCAAACAGCCAAACGTCTGAAGGAAGTACAGGTAATCCATATCTTTTGAGAGTAATTCATGAACAGCGCAAAAAAAATATGGAGGGTTGTTTTAAATTGTAGTCATTGAGCAGACGCTCTTATCCAGAGCGACTTAATAAACTAAGTCCAGTCACTGTGTTTGTGTTATTTGTTGGTGGCTGTATGACTGTCATGTTTGTTTGTCTACAGGCAGGAGTAAATACACAGTGTGGAGTGGAGAGCTGGTGAATGAGGGTAGAGCAGTGTCCCAAGTCTCCTTCTGCTCCTTCTCCCCCCCCTTCCTGCCTTTCAAACTGTGAGTCCTGGGACCTCCTTTACAAATCAATGTCAACTTGATAATGAAGTCAATGTTAATTTTTAACGTTTGCTTTTCAGCCACATTACATCTAAAGATGTCCATGTGAAGAGGATTGAATGTTAGTAAATTAACCTGTGTCTTTGTGTGTGTGTGTGTTTCTAGGCCTGAGAAGCTGGAGCTGGGTCTGGTGATGTGCATAGACCAGGTGAATCAGATGATCCCCTCAGCTCTGTTCTCCTGGAACCTGTACGCAGGCAGCCACGAAGGTACACATTACAGGAGGAACATATTACACACACACACACACACCACACACACTGGTTTTAAGCAGGTGCTGGAGATCAAGTAATATACACACTACCGTTCAAAAGTTTAGGGTCACTTAGAAATGTCCTTGTTTTTGACAACTGTTGTGCTGATTAAAGAAGCAATAAAACTGGCCTTTAGACTAGTTGAGTATCTGGAGCGGAGCATCAGCATTTGTGGGTTCGATTACAGGCTCAAAATGGCCAGAAACAAAGAACTTTCTTCTGAAACTCGTCAGTCTATTCTTGTTCTGAGAAATTAAGTCTATTCCATGCGAGGAATTGCCAAGTAACTGAAGATCCCGTACAACGCTGTGTACTACTCCCTTCACAGAACAGCGTAAACTGTCTCTAACCAGAATAGAAAGAGGAGTGGGAGGCCCCGGTGCACAACTGAGCAAGAGGACAAGTACATTAGTGTCTAGTTTGAGAAACAGACGCCTCACAAGTCCTCAACTGGCAGCTTCATTAAATAGTACCCGCAAAACACCAGTCTCAACGTCAACAGTGAAGAGGCGACTCCGGGATGCTGGCCTTCTAGGCAGAGTTGCGAAGAAAAAGCCATCTCAGACTGGCCAAAAAAAGGAAAAGAACACAGACACTGGACAGAGAAAGACTGGAAAAAAGTCTTGTGGACAGACAAATCTAAGTTTGAGGAGTTTGGATCACAAAGAAGAACATTTGTGAGACGCATAAAAAATTAAGATACTGGAGGAGTTCTTGACGCCATCTGTCAAGCATGGTGGAGGCAATGTGATGGCTATCACTCCATTTTGCATCGCCATGCCGTACCCTGTGGACGGTGCGTAATTGGAGCCAATTTCCTCCTACAATAGGACAATGACCCAAAGCACTGCTCCAAACAATGTAAGTACTATTTAGGGAAGAAGCAGTCGGCTGGTATTCTGTTTATAATGGAGTGGCCAGCACAGTCACAGGATCTCAAACCTATTGAGCTGTTGTGGGGGCAGCTTGACCGTATGGTAAGTAAGAAGTGCCCATCAAGCCAATCCAACTTGTGGGAGGTGCTTCAGGAAGCATGGGGTGAAATCTCTTCAAATTACCTCAACAAATTGACAACTAGAATGCCAAAGGTCTTCTGTAATGTCTGTGTGTTGGTATTGTAGTGTTGAAGAATGGAACCTACTGCAGTCTGCTGGAGGTAGTGGAGAAGAGCAAGTCAGGTGACCGTCTGGCAATACTGCTACAAGGCCTGGAGACACAGAGACTGGTAGGTCCAGGTCCAGCACCTCCTGGAGAGCCACTGGGATTGCAGGCTTTTGCTCCCGGCCTGTTCTAAACACCTCTTCTATGCGCAGGTGCTTGTCCACGCGTTGGCTGACAAAGGATTCCTCTTCCTCCTGTCTTCAGTTCAGATGGCTGCTCCAACTGGTAGGTCATAAAGTCTTATGTGCTAAAACTGTGAAGAATGTAATCTGCTATAGTAATGATTGTGTTTTTCAGAAAGAAGAGATGGGTGGAAAAGAGGCCTTCAAGCACTCTTCGTTTTTCAAGAGTCAAGGGATATGACAAATTACAGTACAAATTGTCAAGCTACCCAGGAGCCTTTGCAGTCGTCATTCTCCCGTGACACTGTGATGCCTCAGCTTAAAAGCTTTGTCCCGGCCCTGCATCATGCCCTGGTCAAGGTACGCTGCAACCCGCCTGCTGACCTCTCGGCCGGGGTCGAGCACCAGGCCAGGGACTACCTAAGTGGACTTCACGATGGAAAGGTATAAATGTGTGACATGATAATGATATGCTATTATAAACCAGGTAGTTTGCGTCATGGATGCGGATTGGCTGAAACCCGTGGTATATTGGACATTATAAACTGGGTGGTTCGAGCCCTGAATGCTGATTTGGCTGACAGCCGTGGTATATCAGACCACATACCAGGGGTATGACAAAACATTTATTTTTACTGCTCTAATTACTTTGGTAACCAGTTTTTAATAGCAATAAGGCACCTCAGGGGTTTGTGGTATCAGAACAGCCCTTAGCCATGGTATATTGGCCATATACCACACATGTGCCGAATACAGTGAAATGCTTACTTAAAAGCCCTTAACCAACAATGCAGTTAAGAAAATACCAACACAAAAAAAGTAAGATAAGAAAAACCAATAATTAAAGATCAGCAGTAAATAAAAATAGCGAGGATATATACAGGGGTTACCGGTACAGAGTCAATGTACAGGGGGCACCGGCGTTGAGGTAATTGAGGTAATTATGTACATGTAGGTAGAGTTATTAAAGTGGCTATGCATAGATAATAACAGAGTAGCAGCAGCGTGTGGGGGGGGCAATGCAAGTAGTCTGGGTAGCCATTTGATTAGCTATGACTTGGGGGTAGAAGCTGTTTAGAAGCCTCTTGGACCTAGACTTGACGCTCCGGTACAGCTTGCTGTGTGGTAGCAGAGAGAACAGTCTATGACTAGGGTTGCTGGAGTCTGACAATTTTTAGGGCCTTCCTCTGACACCGCCTGGTGTAGAGGTCCTGGATGGCAGGAAGCTTGGCCCCAGTGACGTACTGGGCCGTACGCACTACCCTCTGTAGTGCCCTGGGGTCGGAGGCTGAACAGTTGCCATACCAGGCTGTGATGCAACCAGTCAGGATGCTCTCAATGGTGCAGCTGTAAAACATTTTGAGGATCTGAGGACCCAGGCCAAATCTTTTCAGTCTCCTGAGGGGGAATAGGTTTTGTCGTGCTCTCTTCACGACTGTCTGGGTGTGCTTGTACCATGTTAGTTTGTTGGGGATGGGGACGCCAAGGAACTTGAAGCTCTCAACCTGCTCCACTACAGCCCCGTCGATGAGAATGGGGGTGTGCTCGGTCTGCCGTTTCCTGTAGTCCACAATCATCTCCTTTGTCTTGATCACGTTGAGGGAGAGGTTGTTGTCCTTGCACCACACGGTCAGGTCTCTGGGTCCTTAGCTTGGTGATGAGCTTTGAGGTCACTATGGTGTTGAGCGCTGAGCTGTAGTCAATGAACAGTATTCTCACATAGGTGTTCCTTTTGTCCAGGTGGGAAAGGGCAGTGTGGAGTGCAATAGAGATTACGTCATCTGTGGATCTATTGGTGCGGTATGCAAATTGGAGTGGGTCTAGGGATTCTGGGATGATAGTGTTGATGTGAGCCATGACCAGCCTTTCAAAGCATTTCATGGCTACAGACGTGAGTGCTACGGGTCTGTAGTCATTTAGGCAGGTTACCTCAGTGTTCTTGGGCACAGGGACTATGGTGGTCTGCTTGTAACATGTTGGTATTACAGACTCAGACAGGGAGAGGATGAAAATGTCAGTGAAGACACTTGCCAGTTGGTCAGCGCATGCTTGGAGTACACGTCCTGGAAATCTGTCTGGCCCGGCGGCCTTGTGAATGTTGACCTGTTTAAAGGTCTTACTCACATCGGCTGCAGAGAGTGTGATCACACAGTCGTCCGGAACAGCTCGTGCTCTCATGCATGTTTCAGTGTTACTTGCCTCGAAACGAGCATAGAAGTGATTTAGCTCGTCTGGTATGCTTGTGTCACTGGGCAGCTCTCGGCTGTGCTTCCCTTTGTAGTTTGTAATAGTTTGCAAGCCCTTCCACATCCTACGAGCGTCGGAGCCGGTGTAGTACGATTTGATCTTATTCCTGTATTGACGCTTTGCCTGTTTGATGGTTCGTCGGGAGGCAGAGCGGGATTTCTTCTAAGCTTTTGGGTTAGAGTCCCGCTCCTTGAAAGCGGCATCTCTACCCGTTAACTCAGTGCGGATGTTGCCTGTAATCCATGGCTTCTGGTTGGGGTATGTACGTACGGTCACTGTGGGGACGACGTCCTCGATGCACTTATTGATTAATCCAGTGACTGATGTGGTGTACTCCTCAATGCCATCGGAAGAATCCTGGAACATATTCCAGTGTGTGCTAGAAAAACAGTCCTGTAGTTTAGCAACTGCTTCATTTGACCACTTTTTAATAGACCAATTCACTGGTGCTTCCTTAAATATATTTGTTTTGACTAGATTTCTGTCTGGAGTCAAAGTTTTCCCCATATCATCCAAAGACAGCTGGTGCATGTTATTGATGATCTATTGGGTTTGTTATACTGTCAAACTTTCTGTATGACATGGAGCTAGTGATTTTCCATGCAAGCAGACGGTAAAGTACTGCATCATCTCTCCTCTCTAGCTCCGCCACGTTCCCATGACTGAGTACGACACCAAGCTGGATGACCGGGGGAAGCTGTTTCCGGCTCCAAAACACCAGAAGCTCAACATGGAGGGCTACCTGCGCTCCTACGTCTACAGCCCTAACCTCTACACCATGCCCGTGGTCCGAGCCAAGGAGATGATGGAGAGTTACTGTGTCGTGCCTGATGACATCAGCCCTGTGACTGATTGGGAGGGTGGTAGTAGGGCCAGCGGGGACAAGCCAGTGGTAGGGTCAGAGGTCAAGCTTAATGGTCCCACTGCTGCCCAGCCTCCGGCGGTCCAGGTGAACCTCTCTCCGTTTCAGTCTCGCACTGACTCCAACCCTCAGAAAGTGAAGGAGCTGATCAACTTGATACTGAAGTGTCGGAAGAATGCAGAGGGGGATGTGAGGAAGAGAGGGGAGTCGCAGGGAGGAGCGAAGGAGGGGGCAGGCCTGTTGGACCCCCGTGGGCTGAAGAGGAAGCTGGAGAGGGAGACTGCAGAGAGGACTCTGAAGTACCTGAAAAAGGCCTCACAGGAGAGGGGCGGAGTGGACAGCAGGCCAGGTATGGTAGGCCTTACTGAGGGGTGGTGCCTTGGAATTGCTTCAATACTGTGGCACTGTCTTTGGGATAACGTGGGTCCCAGAGTTTTCCCTTGACAGGTCAAATGGTCATAATTAAAGCATGTTGATATCAAACTTCTCGTAGATCTTGGCTCTCAGGTGGACAACTTCCTGACTCATACCAAAACTGATACATTACATCTTGAGTTGATCCCAATCTATCTTCTGTTCTCTCACTTCCTCCCTCTAGCTGAAGGGGGCCAGAACCCGTCCTGTCTGTCCTCTCTGATGCTCCACAGTGTGGGTCTGAGAGACGTGGACCTGAGGAGAGACGGATCAGAGGCTGGTGTTAAGTTACTGAAAATGTTAACCAGCCTGAAGAATGCTGCAGGGCAACAGCTACAGAGTTCTGAGGGCAGAGGAAGGGGGTCAAGAGAGGGGGCGGAGCAAACTGAAGCTCTGCTGTTTGATAGGATGATCAAGCTGGGTCTGCCGCCCAATCAGGACATTGACCTGAGGAAACGACCTTCTGGGGGCCTGCAGGACAAGGCTGACTACTTGGAGGTACTGAACTCACCTGGCATTTGCCTCACTTCAAAGAGGATATCCCCTACTCTGATATGCTTCCAATTACATAATTACTTAGGAGCTATCGGTATGAATTCAATTACTGTAAATCCAAGTGCAATATGGGTGTGCCTTATGTGTACATGACATTGTATTATCATGTGTCTATCTGTAGGAGCAGGCAGCAGGCAGTATGAGCAGTCTGGAAGGCTTCAGCCCCAGTTCCAATGGTGAAACGCCCAGGAGATCGCACTCACAATGTCAAGGGGAGGAGCAGATTCCATGGGTCCTCATTCCCATTACAGGTAAGGATGGACTATCATGTTCCCTCTGTATTGCCTGACAGAGGGGGGGTGCAACTCAATATTAGGAAGGTGTTCCTAATGTTTTGTACACGCAGCGTATGCTATGTAGAACAGACTTGGTGTTTCTCGGGCATGTACAGTATGGGATCATGGCAGCTCTGTATAGGCAAGCCTCAGACCAGCTCTGCTTGGAGATACCAGGTTCACGTGACATCACTTACACAAGGTCGACCTCTTCGGAGGAAAGGAAGGTCCGGTGATTGCCCTCGACCGCAACCTTCCTCTTTCGCCACATGCTCGATGACCTTCCCAACCAATCCGGATCCGCCCGTAACGGGCATGGGCATCTGCTCGACCTTTGTCTGCGTTTATTGTAGCCTATCAAATGGCCTACAATAGCGACAGATTTTAGATTTAGTTTGATTGAAAATAAGTGTTAAGCTCATTAGGCCTACATTACAAATAGTATATTGCCAAATGTGATTGTCATATAGGCTACACCACTGACATTATTATAGCAACAAACGACAGAGTAGGCTGACCTAAAATGATATGAAGTCAGTCAAAATACTATTTTGGGATATTTTGAATTTGAACTCTCGCATGGAATTTTGAACTCCGTAAGACTCTGGTGTTAGCTATCTATAGATACAGAAAGTAAATTCAAACTCACTAAAATGTTTTGTTGGATTTTTTCTCTCAAATAAAGTCAGTATTAGATCCTTTTTCTGTGCACTCAAGTGAAGATCAGAGGTCTAGGCTATATCTTGTCTTCTGACGGGCCGCTAAACCTGACGGGCCGCTAAACCTGTCGCCGTCTGACGGGCCGCTAAACCTGTCGCCGTCTGACGGGCCGTTAAACCTGACGGGCCGCTAAACCTGTCGCCGCCTGACGGGCCGTTAAACCTGTCGCCGCCTGACGGGCCGTTAAACCTGACGCCGCCTGACGGGCCGTTAAACCTGTCGCCGTCTGAAAATACCAGGAAGACTTAAAAAAGAAATGCCCCCCATCTTATATGTATAAAGAAATACTTATTTACATTTGTGAGAAGCTGATATGTGAAACTATTATGATATTTACTAATACCTTTACCTCCTGTGTAGGGCTGAAGTGGAAGAAGTACTGCCAGAGAGAGAAGGACAACCCTCAGGACCCCCGTTTCGTACCCCAGATCCCCATGGCAACCAGCAGCTACCCCCGCTGTGTTCCGGAGCGAAGGGAAAGAAATGTCACCCCTACCCTAGATGAGCCCCCAGAGCCTAGCCCCAGTCCTCCCCTAGAGGAGCCCCCAGAGCCTAGCCCCAGTCCTCCCCTAGAGGAGCCCCCAGAGCCTAGCCCCAGTCCTCCCCTAGAGGAGCCCCCAGAACCCAGTCCATGTCCCAGTCCCTACCCCAGTCCGTACCCCAGTCCCTGCTCCAGTCCCTACCCCAGTCCCATAGAGGATGATGAGCAATTAGCTGAAACCCCCTGTGACCCCACAGAAATAACCAACAACGAAAAGACAACCACAGACGAGACAAACCAGAGCCTCCTTCTGGTCCATGTTACTCCAGAGAGCACCAACCTCCCAGAGAAAAGCAGCAGCCCATCCCCCTCCCCCTCCCCTGAGCCAGCTGAAGAACCAACCCATACTAACCCTAGCCCCATAAAGTCTGGTCAGGAACAAGCTGAAGGCAGTACAGGAAAATATATACCAACTGTTGTGGCAGTTGAAGACCCAAACACAATGGAAGTTGAACAGGAGGAGGAGGTTAAAGAGGTAGAGGAACAGGTGATGGAGGAAGTGAAAGAGGAGGAGGAAGATGTGATGGAAGTGGTAGATGAGGAACCGGTGACGGAGGAAGTGGAGGAGGGAGATGAGGAGGAGGAGGAAGACCTGATGGAAGAGCAGCTGGAGGAAGGGGAATTAGTGGAGGAAGAGAACGAACATGTGGAGACAGAGTTGAAACAGACAGGGCAGGTGTCACCCAGACCACCCTCCTCCATTCCTCCCATCCAGAATCCTCCTCCCATTCAAAATCCTCCTGTCCAGAGACCCGTTCTGACCGGAGTGGAAAGTATCCTGGACCAGCAGTTCAGTGACTTCTCCACAGAGATGCAGATCCTCCTGCTCAGAGAGAGCGTCCACTACAGCTCATCGCTCCTCCATACCCAGAATGCTTCACAGCAGCTCCCGGTGCATCCGCTCCTGCACTTCTCAGAGTACGTCTCCTTCTACAACTCGTCCCCTCCCATGCAGGCTTACGTCACCTCGCTCCGAGACCGCATGGGCACCATCATAGACGTACAGGACCAATGGATTCCCGGCACGTTAGCCACCCACCCTGCCCTGGTCTCATCTATCACTAACCGCCACCATGCTAACCACTCTCCTCCTACCACTACATACTGGAACCATTCTTTCTGTGGCCCTGTGTCTCAGTCTGTCCCCAGCCACCGCCTCTCTCCTGCCCCTGCTCCTGGCCTTAGCCTTGCTGTGTCTCAATCTGTCCCAAGTCGTCTCTCTCCTGCTCCTGGCCTTGCTGTGTCTCAATCTGTCCCAAGTCGTCACTCTCCTGGCCTGTTTGCCCCTGGTCCTGATAGCTCAAACTCTTACAGTTCTCTTCCTGTGTCTCATTTTAATAGTAATAATAATAATAGCACAATGATTCCCTCTTCCTCGTTTCCCGGCACGGCCTATTCTCCTACTCTCTACAACAACCCACCCCAGACACAGACGGGACTACCTCAACTCAGCTCCAGTCTAGCCCCCCTGCCCCTCCAACCACTGGACAGTCAATGGACAACTTCAACACAGAACCCTGACTCAGACGGGAGACTGGGAACCTGCAAGCCAAGTGATATGTCAAAAGCAAATAAGTGGACAACCACAACACAGAACACTAACTTAGATGTCCGAGGGCTACAAGCAAAGTGCACGCCGCAAACAAGTGCCACGTTTGAATCAAAAGACAATGTCATAATGGTGGATCAGCCGGTTTCAGCAGCCACCGTGGAGGCTCCACCTCCTCCTCGCACTCAGATGATTGACAGTTTGTCGGGGGTGGGCGGGCCAGTGGTAGAGCCTGTCCCAGGGCCAGGTCCCGCCTCCCCTTCAGCCATCAGTAGTCTGATCAGCCAGCTGAAGCCTGAGTTGTTCAGTAACCTGGTGGAGATTATAAAGGATGTCCAGAAGAACTCTGTCCAGTTCTACATCCACACACAGGAGAGGGAGAGGGAGGTCTCCCACCACATCAAGGTTAGTGTAAAGCAACTGATCATGTAAAAAGAGAAATACATTTGAATGATTGAATGGTGTCTGGGGTGAGCTTTATAAATACACACCAAGCTGTCTCTCCATGTTTAAATGTGTATGTATTGTAGTAGTGTCAATGTATGAAACTGACCTTGTTTCTCTCTCATCCCTCTAGGAGTACCTCCAGAGGTTGGGTAACGTAGAACGCAGTCCTGTGAGTTTCCTGGAGAGAGAGAACCGGATGGACAAACTAATGGTTCTCATCCAGAACAAGGACATTGCAGCGCACATTCACAAGGTACACTACAATAATATTAAATATATCATGATATTTCTATGAAATTATTTCTGTGTAATATATCCGTAATATACATCACACAACATTGTGCCTTTCTGAACGTGGACCTGGTAACTAACTTGCTTGGCATCTTTGTTTTAATGAAAGAAAGTTGACCTACTGTTCTGCCATTGCCAGGTCATAACATCAGTAACGGCAGGTCATAACATCAGTAACGGCAGGTCATATCAGTAACGGCTCTAAGGTGTTCTTAATAAAGTTTCAAGGCTGTTCCGCTCTAATAAGGTGGCGTTATGTTAATCATGTTGGTCAGATCCCGGCGCTGGTGCAGTTGAAGAGGCAGCCGTCAGTGATCTTCGCTGGAGTGGATAGTCTGGACGATGTGAAGAACCACACCTACAACGAGCTGTTTGTCTCCGGGGGATTCGTCGTCTCAGACGAGTTTGTCCTCAACCCTGACTACATCACTCACGGTGAGTCTTGAGTTTTAGTGGGACAGCTGTTGTGATAACAGCATCATACTAACATGAAGAAAACCACAAAGGTTAAGGAGATTCAGAAGACAGCAGGCTTGCACTAATGCTTTTGGGTAGACGTTGAGCCAAGTGGATACTCACAACGTGTGTCTGGGACTGGTACATGGCCCTAACCGCCTGTTTTATTGTTCACCAGTAGGGGGTTTTACATTCAGTAACTGAGTGACATGTTGTTGTAGAGCGTCTGCGGGTGATTCTGATGTTCCTGGACCAACAGAACTCAGCAGAGAGCCTGTGGAGGTGGAGGGTCCACTGGAAGACCCAGAAGAAACTCAAGGAACAGTCCAGGTACTGGTGCTTTTTAAATGGTCAACGTTCAATAGCTCCAGCATAAAATCCTTATATTATGAACAAACTGGAAGGCAGTTTTTGTTGCGCTGGTGAAACTGTAGTATGCGCAAAACTCTAAACTAAGATTTAACTACATTTTACATTAGTCATTAAGCAGAGGACGTACTTATCCAGAATGACTTAAAGGGGCAATCAGCAGTTGCTGCATACATTTTTGGACATATAAATTAATTATATGTACCCATTGATTCTTGGAAGAATATAACTTAAATGCCGAATGAGCTTAGTTCAACTGACGTACCCCATCAGAACCTAAAATATAACTTTTGTTTTACTTCAATGTTTGTAAACAAAAGAAATACGAACTGGGAAGCCTCAACCTGGTTAAAACAATCATGTTGATATCATGGATGTTCAGACCTTCTATGAATTTGAGTGATAACATTTCTCCAGGCCCATCCCTCAACTTTTTCCCAAAACAGTGGTGGGAGGACGTTTTGTTTCAACTGCTGATTGGCCTTTAATGCAATAAGTAGAAATTCTGTTCAAAGTGACAGGGGAAAAATTGGGATTTTGTTTTCTAACTTCTCAGGTTTGATTAAACTCATTCTCCTCATTTCTGTCCCCATCAGGTTTAAAAGTGAAGCCAGGAAGATCTTGAACCTGCTGACCACGTACCAGAAGAAAAACATTGTGGAGTTCCTGCCATACCATGAGTGTGACGCTCCATCTCGCCCCGCCCCCGACCTGGACTGTCTCCTCAAGCTGCAGGCACAGCACATTCAGCAACGACACATCATCTTTCTCACAGGTAACACACACAAAACCTAGACTTTGATCAAGCTGCAGACACAGCACTTTACGGCAACGACACATCATCTTTCTCACAGGTAACACACACACGCTAAACTAACGCTTCTCTTTGTTTTGCTGTTCCAGAGAGCCACTTCGAGATGTTCCCCCACTACTCCAGTACTGGCATCGTCATCGCCAACATCAACGACATCATGCACAACTTCGGTGGCCTAGTTGGTTTCCATGACATCAGAGACAAGCGGTCTACCTCAGTAGACCTCATAGCTGCAGCTACCACAGGTAGTTAATATTGGTCATATTTAGGAACAGGAGTTTTTCCACTGACCATAGCCTGTAACTAGGGCCCAGAGTTTGTTCTGGTCAGGTCACATGGTCAGGCAATGCTGTTGGCCAATAGCATATCACAGGATCATATTGTTTGAGGGTAACAAGAGGCATCTAAACAGGATCTCTAGAGCACAGAACAATTCTGCCCTTCCCAATGTTTATTCCAATTGACCCATAACACTGTTAACCTTTTGTATTTTCCATCCACAGTCCGAGAGGAAAAGCGTGTACTGGAGGAACCGATCCTTCTGGACTCCCCCTCCTCCCCAGATCGCCTGGTGGACCGCCTGTCCACTCCGCTGAACGAGGACGACTTCCATCCACCCCTCCCCGACCAGCTTGTTCCTGACACGGGGACACCCATGGAGCTCAACTTCCAGGCCCTGAAGGAGGCCATCTCTCAGTTCAAGGCTGATAAGGCTGCTCGCTCACAGATGGCACCTCCAGAGGTGGATGGGGAGAGACCAGAGTCCCCACCAGGACCAAGGATTCCTGGCCTGGGTACAGACTCACCAGGGGGTCTAGGGGACTCTGGAGTTGGTTTCCTCACCCCTGGTCTCCTCACTCCTACCCCTGGTTTCACCCCTTCCTCTGTCTCTCTCCTTGGTCCTGTCCCTCTCCGCTCCAGCCAGTCCCCTGCTGGGATCCAGAAGGAAGTTACCCTCTCCTCCTTCCACTCTAAGCTGGGTTTGAGTGTAACTACTGGTGCTGAGGTGACCAGTGACATGTCTTTGTGTGGCTCCCAGGGCAGACTGAACGCTTTCAGCAGCCACCGGGGTCCTCTAGCTGGCATTGTCACTGAGGGCCATGGGGAGTCAGGGGCCACACCCAGCAACACTAACGACCTCCCAGGCCCTGAGCCTCCAAGGTCCCAGGGGGAGAACACTAAACCCAGCCCAGAAGATGGTAGCCTCCAGGGGGGAGGAGAAATGACTGACAAAGCCCCTAGCAGCCCCCTCCCTGGTCCTCCAGGTCCCAGGGCAGCAGCCCCACGGCCAGTTGGTGGTGGGGATTACATAGCGGCAGCTACAGACAGGCTGGCACAGGCAGCCAGACAGCAGCAGAGAAACGGCTTGTTACCCATGCCTAATACACTGTTCCTTAACAGTAACCTCAATCTGCACAACCATGGCTTGAGCATATTCCAACGGCCCATGTTGAATAGGCTGGAAGGACCTGCAGGACGGGGGGGTATTAGACCATTGATGCCTAATGCCATTGGCTGGGCTAGGATGGGCCAGGCAGGGGGGTCAGAGTCCTGTCTATGGGGCCTTCAGCAGCAGAACATGGGGCTGGGGCGCCACACCTTCCCTCCACGACTGATGGGGAACCCTCATCACCCCTGGGGTAGTAACCAGACTGCTAACCAGGGGCGTGGGAATGGCCCTTGGAAGCGGTGACGAACGGCCGAGTGAACAAACAAGAGTTGTGTTCAGTAGGTATCAACCTGAAAACACTGAGTGAAACAGTGAGGATATACCTGGATGTTCATTTTTGTTTTCTGTTGTGCCCCAATGGATAGAGAGCAACTAGCACGACTACCTACTTGACCGATAGTCAAATCTGTTCTACACATTACATTTCTTACTGAACCCTCCTGTCCCAAACAGGCCTCACTAGTGAATCTTCATTTTTGATCCTAAAGAAGCACTTCACTTGACAGGAAATAACTTTTTTTCCCCACCTGATGGTAAAGCCAGCTGTGGCGTGGCTGGTGCTGATGATGATACTACTCACTAACCTGTCAGATCTTGTCAAACCAAACAATTATATTTGTATTTTCTAGGAAAAACTTTTTGTTATTACCTGTTTGTTTAGGGGCTGTATTCAGTCAGATCCGCTTTAGCCGACATCTGCGTAGCGGTTGTTTCGGCGGTGGAACAGCAGAGCTGTCAAATCCACTAGCAGCTCCTGGCATTATACCTGGTGGACATCACCATTGGCTGAACGGTGTTGCATTAAGAGAAATCCCATGCAGCCTTGAGTTTGAACAGTGGAATGTGAGATGTAGTCTACACCTCCATTAGATGATAGAAACCCTCATTATTTAAGTTCAGGATTGTTCAATTAGAGCGTCATTATTTCTATATAGCCTACACTTCCTCATTCTGAACGTCTAATGGGAGTGGAGTGACAATTATCGCAAGAGCAGCTGCTCACCGATTTGATGCCTCAGTTTGACCTTCAACACCACCAAACCATCCGCTATGCTACGCTTGATCTGATTGAATCTAGGCCTAAGTTAATATCCTTGTACCTTTTTTGTTTTTGTAAAGAAGTATACTGTAGCCATGTGGCCTTGTACAGAAAACCAGTGGTTTTATCTTAATGTTATTTTTTACAACTTTGTTTGTATTAAAACATGCTTGTCAAAACTATGGCTTTCTTGGCTCTGTTTTGTCAAACTATTTCTACTAGAACTGACTTAATCCGGACATTAACAAATTTACCTTAGTTTCCCTTTAAATAATTGTATATTTAAAAAAAACTTTTATTCACACAACACAGTACATTTTAAATAACAATTGACACACATGGTCATTAGATGAAAGTCCCTTCAAAGCTTGTAAATAAACTGGTAACAGAGCCCCACAGTGGAAGTGTCAGAATACCCATAAAACCTAGGTCAAACAAGAAAGTGGTTCCAATCGTTTTTCCCCACAGGGGATTTTAGAAACACTTAAAATAAGGGCTGTGTTTCGTGTAGGTTTATCCTGCCATGACGTTTAACTGTAAATCTCTTGGACAAGGGGACTTCAAAAGAAATGCTAGTTAGCATCAATGTAGACAAATCACTCTGACTTGGAACATATTACCAATTACAGTGTCTGATACATTTACCCCCACTTTCATCATCATTTCATATATCATGTGATTCTATTGTGATATAAAAATAATAAAATATATTCCCAAGCTCCTGCACGTCATCTAGCTCACACTTTTGTTAACCGGTATTGTCAATTCAAGACAGTTCACAGAATTGTCCAAATGTAGCCAATTTATTCATTACTACATTTAGCTAACAGTCTGGTCCAGATCATCATGGCATTTGTACTCTTATGGCAGCTAATTAGCATTTCATTTTGGGGGGTAAATGCATGAGAATATATTGATAAAGTCCTTGTCCGAGAGTTTTACATGGTTATCAAAACGTCACACCAGGGTAAGACTACACGAAACACAGCCCTTTTGAACTGTTTCTAAAAGCCCCTATGGATCCATTTCCCTGTTTGACCGCTAGGCTTTATGGGTATTATGACTCATACTGTCATACTCTATTCTATGGCTGCAAAAGCACCACTACATATCAAGTGATCACAAATACCAACACTACAATCATAGCCACTCACACACAGGCCATTACATTCTAAATAATATCTACAATACTCTTCAAACCCATGTGGTCAATAAAGTGCCAACATTTGCTTAAAATTTAAATACTCTTCACAAACTAAGATGTCGGTTCAATCATAAATGGTAAAGTGCTGTAAGTATGTTCCAGTTCTGAATGGCCTAGTGCACACTGCGGTGATACAGCACATTCAACACAACGATACAATGGATATCCAAGTTTGTCTGCACAACAATGCTATCACAAACCTTTGTCAATTGTACATCAAGTTGTACAACCTGAGTGTTTACTAGGTCTATGTGCCTTTAGACGTGAGGCTGTGGGTCACGTGTTGAGGTCAGTGGTGGTCCTCAGTAACAATCATTAAAGGGTTCAGTCCTGTCTCCAGCTCTTTCTGCTTCTGCAACAAACCCTGGAATCAAAGAAGAGAAACTAAAGTTCTTTCCTCTGCCTACTTTCAGATTCTCTACTCATCTCCCTGAAGTGTACACTCATTTAGTCCCCCTCGTGGCTTTAAAAAGGAATTGACTGGCTTTTTACTTTTAGAGTGAACTAGAGCGCACTGAGGAGAAGGATAGAGAATGTGACTGTGTGTAATAGACACATAGGTGTAATACAGATACCTGCCGTAGCTTTGAGAGGCTCTTCAGTATGGCCTGCTGTCTCTCGGTGTTCCTAAGCAGCTCTGGGTGGAGCAGAGGGTCCTTCTGGTGGGGAGGGCTAATGGGCCTGCACTGGACACCATCTGTCAGAATATGAAACTAGCGCTATACACAAAATACATCTGACAATACCCAGAATACATCTGAGATGATCCCTATGCACAATAACTCTGCACATTATTGTAAATTTGCCTTTGCCTCCACAATAACACGACAAAGTTACGGTGTTGAGAGCAGAACCGCAGCATGGTTCAGAAAAGTGAAAATGACCTCTGACCTGTGTGTGTCTGTGGATGTGTGGAGGGTCTGGAGATGGGGGCACTGGGATCCATGTGGTACACCTCGTCGGTCCTCAGATATGGGATGTACTCAGAGGGGGGAGGGGAGCGGTCTGTGTCCTGGAGCGAACCATGGGCCTGTGTAGGGAGGCGGGAGCCACGGGACTGGTTCTGAAGGCGGTGTTTGATAGCAGGAACTGGAGGGGATCTGGGGGGCACTCTGGAGGAGCAAGACATCACGCTGTTACATCTGACAATGTGGTAGCCCCGCTTAACCAGACGGAATGTGGTAGCCCCGTTTAACCAGACGGAATGTGGTAGCCCCGCTTAACCAGACGGAATGTGGTAGCCCCGTTTAACCAGACGGAATGTGGTAGCCCCGTTTAACCAGACGGAATGTGGTAGCCCCGTTTAACCAGACGGAATGTGGTAGCCCCGTTTAACCAGACGGAATGTGGTAGCCCCGTTTAACCAGACGGAATGTGGTAGCCCCGTTTAACCAGACGGAATGTGGTAGCCCCGCTTAACCAGACGGAATGTGGTAGCCCCGTTTAACCAGACGGAATGTGGTAGCCCCGTTTAACCAGACGGAATGTGGTAGCCCCGTTTAACCAGACGGAATGTGGTAGCCCCGTTTAACCAGACGGAATGTGGTAGCCCCGTTTAACCAGACGGAATGTGGTAGCCCCGTTTAACCAGACGGAATGTGGTAGCCCCGTTTAACCAGACGGAATGTGGTAGCCCCGTTTAACCAGACGGAATGTGGTAGCCCCGTTTAACCAGACGGAATGTGGTAGCCCCGTTTAACCAGACGGAATGTGGTAGCCCCGTTTAACCAGACGGAATGTGGTAGCCCCGTTTAACCAGACGGAATGTGGTAGCCCCGTTTAACCAGACGGAATGTGGTAGCCCCGTTTAACCAGACGGAATGTGGTAGCCCCGCTTAACCAGACGGAATGTGGTAGCCCCGTTTAACCAGACGGAATGTGGTAGCCCCGTTTAACCAGACGGAATGTGGTAGCCCCGTTTAACCAGACGGAATGTGGTAGCCCCGTTTAACCAGACGGAATGTGGTAGCCCCGTTTAACCAGACGGAATGTGGTAGCCCCGTTTAACCAGACGGAATGTGGTAGCCCCCGTTTAACCAGACGGAATGTGGTAGCCCCGTTTAACCAGACGGAATGTGGTAGCCCCGTTTAACCAGACGGAATGTGGTAGCCCCGCTTAACCAGACGGAATGTTGAAAATTATTTCACCTCAAACACGGTGTTCAGTCTGATTTAATCAGGCTACAGATGTAACACAACTGCCTGTACTTCTACTCACCTTCCAGTGGGAACAGCCATGGCGTGTGTCACACCTGTGATGCCATTTCTTATCCTGCCCTGTGCAGTGCCAGCAGGGTAGTTGGCGTGTGGTGGCGAGGGGTCAGCAGGCCTGAGGTCAGGTTCGGGGTCAGGGGGGTGAGGGGTTCTGGTGTTCCTCTCCATCATGTTCATGAGTTCCATCTGCCTGCGGAGACGGCTCTCCTGCCTGGTGTGTTGTAGCCCTGCAGGGTAGCGCTCTGATGCCGGGACATAGGGTTTACTGGGTCTCTGAGTGTTCCACTCTGGCCTACGACCTCCTCCCCTGTGTCTCTGGCCCTGGTCTGTCCGGGCAAAGGCCTCGTACAGGTCTCCTGCACCTGAGATGAGATTGTACTTTATTAATCCCCAGGAGGAAGTTAGTTTCTCACTTATAAACATAGTAAAAAATAAACAATACACACCACCATCTCCCAGGTCGTTCTGCCAGACGTTCTCCTTCCCCGCCCCGGGGCCAGGAGGGTTCCTCTGGGCCAGCTGTGCCTCCTGCCTGGCCTCCCGCCTGTACCTCTTGGCGTTGGGAAGAGGAGGTCTGTACTCTACGGGGATGTCTGGGGTCTGCACCGCCTGGCTTCGATTACCTAGAGCCTCCACTGTGTACGTGCAGCCCGGCCTGACTGCTGAGTTCACCTCTATACAGACACAGAGAGAACACCACACAGGGAGGCATTTTAAAATGCCTATTTACAACGGGGATTTGGTGAGGAGTAGATACATGCCTGTATAGTACACGGTACATGACACTAATTCAGATAAACACTCAAAATAAAACATCTTAATTCAGTTAAATCACACCCAAACTGTAACATGCTAGGAGGAATAGTGTAATGTATGTTACCAGTCTTCACTGCCATGTCCTTCCTAAGGGAGGTGGGGCTGCAAGTCTCTTCTCTCAGGGTGTCCATCTCCCTTCCTGTCAGGTAGTGGTATGGTCCTGAGCTGGTGTTAAAGACTAAAGACAGAACAATCAATACCTGCTTTGCTTTCATCAAATACCAAGAGTAGAACCCCAGGGGTTCTGCTACTCCTGCACTGAACACCATGTTCAATGGAGAATCTATTGAAAAAGTTTAGTCCAGGACTATTTATAGTCCTGTCCAGGAAACCAGAAAGCTTTGTCAAATATACGACACTGTTACTGTATAAAGCACATGTGGTCAACTCCCCTGGAGAGCTAGGCCACTGGGTGGGCAGGGTTTTGATCCAGCACTGCTCAAAACACACCAGGGTCAGTTTAACAAGTTCCTGTTGAGCAGTTGATTTGTAGAATGTGGAACAAGTCTCAACACCCAGTAGCTCTTTTGGATGCAATATGCTACAACGTTATAACATACATTAGCCTACAACCAAAAAGTCTAATCAAATAATTCCCTCATTCAGTGAATCAGGTATCAAATGGCTATACTTTGAAGCAAGGTAGCTAAGCGTGAGGGTTCTAGACTGACTTTTTCCCAGTGCCAAGTAAGACATGAAAGAAGTTAGCTATTTCATCTAACACGTTCAGAGAAAGTTTGATATTTTGACGTGCAATATTTCAAAATAGGATCCAGAATAGTCAGATATGTTTTTCTCTTTCGAGATCAATTTGACTGCATGTTTTTTGTGCATATTGTCCTAGGCCAGGGTTATCCAATCCCGTTCCTGGAGAGCTACCCTCCTGTAGGTTTTCACTCCAACCCTGTTCCTGGAGAGCTACCCTCCTGTAGGTTTTCACTCCAACCCTGTTCCTGGAGAGCTACCCTCCTGTAGGTTTTCACTCCAACCCTGTTCCTGGAGAGCTACCCTCCTGTAGGTTTTCACTCCAACCCTGTTCCTGGAGAGCTACCCTCCTGTAGGTTCACACTCCAATCCCGTTCCTGGAGAGCTACCCTCCTGTAGGTTTTCACTCCAACCCCAGTTGTAACTAACCTCATTCAGCTTATCAACCAGCTAATTGTTAGAATCAGGTGTGCTAGATTAGGGTTGGAGCAGAAACCTACAGGACTGTCTATCTCCAGGAAGAGGTTAGAGAGCCCTGGGCTAAGCCTATAGCTGCATCATTTAACACATAAGGAAGTGGGAACACAAAACATTTGCTAGATTGCTAACTAAAGATATTGTTTCTAGATAGCCATACAATTGATCTTACAGTAAATGTAATGTCCTACAAAAACGTCCCATTGACAGGCCTATACCGGGTGATGAAGGCCTATTCACCTTAAATGTCTTGCTCCACACCGTTCTGCTGGCACATCATCTCAATTACACACGGTTTGTAAAAGGTGTAATTAACTCTATATTGACACTTGAGAAATTATTTTGATTATAGCTGAGACTCTTGTTTTTTAACAACATTAAGGGTAGTTGTTTTTCCTGCAATTAAATCTCGAAATGTTGCTGAACTGTCAGTATGCTTGCGCTTATCAGAATGTGTAAAGGGGGGAGAGGGAGTGAGCGCCAGCAGCGAAACAGGGACAGATACTTTCATTGCAGGAAGCAGGTTAATGCATAATACTGTTGACCAAATAATGGTTTTAGAACCAAAATATATATTTTTTGGCCGCGTGGTAACAATTAAGCAGCGGCACAATATAACGGAAACACTGTAGTTATCTACGTTGCATTTTTTAAGACCTTTAAAAACTGAATGGAAAGACATTTTAATTCTTATTAAGGCCCTGTGGGCACCCTGTGACTGTAATCACCCCGTGAGGAGCCAGGTTCCCCCTCCAGAGAGTGTTGCAGCTTAGAGACGTCGTGTCCCTTCCTGGCCAGCTCTCTGATCCTCTGCTGGTGCTTGTCCTTCAGGGCCTCCTCCTGGGCCCGCTGAACACTCAGGTAAAGCTCCTCCTGCTTACGACTGTGCTGCTCCTGCAAGGACCACCACAAGTGTTACAAAGACCCCAACAAACAGTCTGTTGTCAGTTAATATAATGCATGCTTGGCATGACAAACAACAGGAGTAGGCTAAAACGTATAATACAATTCAAAATTCGAAAACAAATGGAAAGAACTTAATTTGTGATTGCTAGTCATCTCTTTCATTAAAGCTGATATACTGGCAGAGATCCCCAATGAGCTCTAAGTTCAGAAGTGTAATGTCCGTGTGCTCTGACCTCCGTGTGTCTCTTTCTCTGAGTGTCGAGCTGGTACTGTTTCTGTAGCAGCTCTCTCTCCTGCGCCACCCTCCTCTCCTCCTCATGCTCCACAGCCAGGCGAACGGCCTCCTCCGCCTCACGCTGCCTCCTTCTCTCCTCCACCTGAGCCTCGATGGCACGCTGGACCAGGATGGGACAACCAATCCACAACACTGTCAATCATCTCAGAGTCTCAATGGCCAAGAGAATTAGAATTGTATTAGTATCCCCATTAGCTGACGCCATGACATCAAATAATATTCCTGGGGTCCATCATAGAACATTGCGTAAGATTAAACATTAGATTAAAGGACTTGGTCTTCTACCGTTATCCCAGTCATACCTGATGTTCCAGCTGTTTCAGTCTCTTCCTCTCTCTCTCCTCGATCTGCGCTGGGTCCAGAAGGGCCGTCATGGTACGGAGATGGCTGAACAAAGAAATATACATCATAGAATAGAACCGAATAGAATGAATAATTGTTCCCAATCAGATCAGATGGTTAGGGGAAAACTCTTGTACTGGATGGCTTACCTGGCCTTCTGTGGGAAGCCTCCAGTGATGTCGACGCTGGCTCTCCCAAGACTGTCCCCTCCGTAGGTGCTGGCTCCGTCCCAGGCCACAGACAGGGCTCCAAAATGGGTCCTCTGGTGACTGAGGGGCTCTGACTCGCCCCTCTCTGCAGCCACAGGGGCCTGGAGAGGGACTCTCATCTGGGGGGAGTCAAAGTGCATGGCCCAGCGCTCATGGTCCTCAGCCTGGGAGAGAGGGAGGGAGGTGGATTAGTGGAAACACGCTATTGAGCAATGTTTTCAATTCAAGTCCTGGGAACCTACAGGGGTAAACTTTTAATTCTAACCTGGCACTAACAAACCCGATTCAACTAAACAATTAAAACAGCCTGTTACTTGGCTGAGATACTGTTTCTCCTGCTGGTGTCGCAGCTTGTCCTCCTCCCTCTGCCGGTCCAGATCCTGCAGCCACCTCCTATGATGCTCCTTCTTCTGAGCGCTGAAGGCATGTTCTACTGGGGTGGCCTCCTGGAAATCACAACCACAAAAACAGCAGCTTTATAACAGCACTCTGTTGTAACCTTCAGTTGAGATGGCCTGTGGCTGTTCCCTGTAACTCTAATAGTAAATGTGTGTTTTGTACATTATGGTAGTGAATGGTACTCCACCCCCACTACGAAGGCAGATCTGATGGCAGAAGGGAGGTCTCTGTGACTGCTGTAGCTCTGAGTGGAGCACAGTGTGTCTGTGTCCTCCAGACCGGGTCCTCCTAGCATCTGGCCAGAGACCACAGAAGCTTGTCAACAAACATATTTTCTTAGACATTGACAGTGAAAACTATTTGCAGAAAAAAATCCATTGCCTACCCTGGTGTGCATGTGACCATCTCCAGGACCAGGTTTGGATGTGATGGTCACCCTTCCCCTTGGGCCATAGTCTGCCGTGACATCTGGTCTGCTCAGGTCTTTCTGCTGTTTCTTCAGAGCCATCTGTTGATCTTAACCAGACAGACAGCAAGCCAATCAAATCACTTCATTAATGTCTGATAAGCTCTAGCACACCACAATACCCAGCCACCACCAATCAATTAAATTGATGCACCAGAGGTCTTGTATAATTTAAGCCAGTAGTTTAAAAGTAATGCTCAGGAGCCAAAATGGGGCCCAGAAAATGGGGCACTACCTCATCCATTTCGTATGATATGTTACGAATAGTTTTTTTAAAAGGCTGTACTGAAAGTGAAACCAGCCCCTTGCTGTACGGTGTGCTGTGGTACTGTACAATACTAGATCACGATACTTAGGTGCCAACATGAGAAGTATTGCGAATCTCACGATTTTATACTGAACAAAAATATAAAGGCAACATGAAACAATTTCAAAGATTTTACTGAGTTACACTTCATAGTAGGAAATCAGTCAATTTAAATGAATTTATTAGGCCCTAATCTATGACTGGGCAGGGGCGCAGTCATGGGTGGGCATAGGCCCACTCATGTGGGAGCCAGGTCCACTCACTTGGGAGCCAGGCCCAGCCAATCTGAATGAGCTTTTCCCCCACAAAATAGCTTTTTACAGTAATAAATACTCATGGGCAACCCCCTCCGAAGATCCCGCAGGTGAAAAAGACGGATGTGGAGGTCCAGCTCTGGAGTGATACCACATGGTCTGCGGTTGTGGGACCAGTTGGATGTACTGCCACATTCTCTAAAACAATGTTGTAGGCGGCTTTTGGTAGAGAAATGAACAGTCAATTCTCTGGCAACAGCCCCGGTGGATATTCCTGTAGTCAGCATGACAATTGCACACCTCAAAACAAACATCTGTGGCATTGTGTTCTGTGACAAAACTGCACATTTTAGAGTGGCCTTTTATTGTCCCCCAGCACAAGGTGCATTGTGTAATGATCATGCCGTTTAATCAGCTTCTTGATATGCCACAACTGTCCAGGTGGAGGATTATCTTGGCAAAGGAGAAATGCTCACTAAAAGGGATATAAACAAATTTGTGCACAAAATTTGAGAGAAATAAGGTTTTTGTGCATATGGAAATTCTGGGATCTTTTATTTCAGCCTATGAAAAATGGAACCAACACATGATGCATTTATATTTTTGTTCAGTGTATATGTATTGCAATTCCAAACATATTGCTCACCATATGTCTGCTGCAGAGGGACAAAAGAGCTATGAGAATTGTTTTATTTATTTAACTAGGCAAGTCAGTTAAGACCAAATTCTTATTTACAATGACGGCCTACCCCAGCCAAACCCGGACGACGCTGGGCCAATTGTGCGCCGTCCTATGGGACTCCCAACCATGGCCGGGTGTGATATAGCCTGTATTCGAACCAGGACTGTAGTGATGCCTCTTGCACTGAGATGCAGTGCCTTAGACGGCTGCGCCACTCGGAAGCCCGAGTTATGGAAATAAAAGTGCTGAAAACAAATTGGTTCCATATTTAAAAAGATGTACAACAAGCTATGAAGGAAAAATACTTAGTGCATGTATTTTTTGGTGCAGGTACAGCCAACTAGCTCAAATAATATTGCGATAGTCAAAACGATACGCTATATTGTCAAAAATAATATCCTGATATGTAACTGGATCGATTTCACCCATCACTAGTTGGTACCTAGTTCTTTCCTCCATTGTGTCCTCTTGGCCTCCAGTGCTTCTTTGTCCATCCCTCTTTCTCCCAGAGAACTGAACAGGCCAGACGGTTGACCACAAATCACCCACCTGTCCAGTAGAAAAGAAAGTATGTTAAATACATAACATAATTGCGATTTCACATTTTAGAGGTGTCTGTCAAGTGGTCAAATAGGCTACAATGTTCTCCTAGTATATTACCTTTGATCCTCCCTTTTTCCCTGTGAGTTTCCATTCCCACTAACATGTGCAGCACTTCCTTCTCTCCCCGTTCCATTCAACAGGCAATCCTCTTTAGAGTTCCCTTCATTTCCTTGGGAATATGCAGAGACTGTTAACTACATGCATCATAGGCAGTAGTGGAACATCTTCAATTTCATCATCAGGTTCATTTAACAGAGAGCCAATTGCACTTGAATTGGGATTATTGTAAACGTCTCACTCTAACCTGTTTGAGGCTGGCTGTGTACATCCTGATCCTGTGAGCGAATGGTTGAGTTGTTGATTGTGCTGAGGATCTGTTGGAGCTGCTCATTGGTCAAACAGACCAAGCTGTCCTTCACAGTGGACTTTGGAGGTCTATCGGTGGCTATCTGCCCATGTCCTTTAGCTGAAGACACTTTGGCCAAGGCTTTGGTATTGTGGTCAGTGCTGCCCTTGGCCTTTGGTTTTGTATGATTGGATGCAACCATTGGAGTGTCATTCTTGACTGGCACAGTGTGGGTAATAGGGACGGTCTTCCTCCTCTCTGCACGTTTCCTCTGTACTCTCAGAGGCTCCTCGGATACTGGTTCAGGAAACTTCTTTGAGTTGAGAGCATTTTGTGGTCTGGTTCGAGAGAGTATCTAACATTAAATCATAAAAAGGAAAGTAAAACGACAAGGAAAGTTACAGTTCATGCATTTATGACCGTAGGTGCAAAAAGTAACGGTTGTTAGATAGCAGATAACTCTCTCACCTTATTTGGATTCTTCGTATCAACACCTACAATCATGGCAAAAACATAAATGACAACTCAAGTTAAAATCGGCTTTGATTCCTATGAAGCACATGGTAATGTATAATGATATCTTAAAGTTTAACTGAACGGTATGATACCTACCATGATGATTGGTTAGAATTAGCCTGGGCTTTCCATTTTCAAGTTCGAACATCAGACCATCCCTGTTCACCAAAACAAAAGGTAATAGCTATAGATCTAACGTTAGGTAGCTAGCTTGCTACATAAGGCAGATATAGATCTAACATTACAGTGTTATGCTAGCCAAATTATCTTTTCAAACTTTGATGGCTGGTTTACAAGCTTTAACTAACTATCCAGCTAACGTCACCAACTGCAAAGCTCGCTGGCTAACGTTAGCTAAGCTAGCTAACTTTAAACACGACTGGTGAAAGGAAAAAGCATTACTTACCCCAGATTCATTTTAGCTGACAGTTGTCATTGAACTGGCTGAACGATATACATAAATCTTGGTTAGAAAAGTTCTTTGGTGAGAAACATTGCTAGGTAATAATTGTCCCGTTTCCCCAAACTGCTAAACATTGATACCTCTTGTTATGTGTATTGTGTCAGAAATCCTTTTCCAATATCTCTGATTGTGTATGTTGGTTGCTGTCAACGACCAATGAGAACATAAATGATTGGCTTATCACTCAAAGGTTTGTATTGAGCAGCGAATCAGAATACGTGTTGCTAAATAGGTTAACTTTACGTTTTCCGACATTACGGTGTAAACCCCTGTGCTTAAACTCCGGGTTTGACTAGATGGTATACGGGACAAGCGAAGAGGCGAAGCGAGAGGATTTACCCCGCCCAAAATGTGTCCGAATGAGATATATAATATATATATATATATAATATATATATAATATATATAATGAGATAACATGTTTTGTATGGTCTATGAGATAGTGGCTTATTACGTTAGGCTTATTTGATCGAATTGACTTTTCGTAATAGTTAAGCTGTTACAAATGCATTGAGAAAACTGAGAAAAACGACTTAGTTGTGTATGTTGTTTTTATTTTTGCACTGATGCTCACTCACATCACACTGCACTGACACTCCAGCACAAACATAACACGCAAACATCATTATATTGACTCTACACACACGCAAACACACTCGTATACAATCATAATTTACGCAGCTTGGTACGCTGTTTATCATATATCCTGATGCCTTGTCACCTTACCCCTATAGGTAAAAATATGCCGTTCTGCCCCTGAACAAGGCAGTTAACCCACTGTTCCCCGGTAGGCCGTCATTGTAAATAAGAATTTGTTCTTAACTGACTTGCCTAGTTACATTTTCTTTTTAAATACAAAAATACATACCTACTTCTATCACTCCAGTATCCCTGCACATTGTAAATATGGATTTGGAACTGACCCTGTATATAGCTTCTTGCTTTCTTGTGTTCTTATTTCTATTCATCATGTTTTTGTTCTACCTTGTGTTATTTGTAGTGCTACATGGATATTGATTACTGCATTATTGCGTTTGGAGTTTGCAAGAAAGAAATGTCACTGTGCTTGTGCACGTGACATAACATGTTCACGTACATATCTGGTGTCCGGCAAAATTAAGGCAGTTCTACAATTTTAAAAACATTACAATATATTCATTACAGATTTCACAACACACCAAGTGTGTGCTCTCAGGCCCCTACTCCACTACCACATATCTACAACATACATTTGTATGTGTGTATAGTGCGTATGTTATCATGTGTGTGTATATGCACCTATGTTTGTGTTGCTTCACAGTCCCTGCTGTTCCATAAGGTGTATTTTTATCTGTTTTTTAATCTGATTCTACTGCTTGTATTAGTTACCTGATGTGGAATAGAGTTCCATGTAGTCATGGCTCTATGTAGTACTGTGCACCTCCCATAGACTATTCTTGTCTTGGGGATTGTGAACCTCTGGTGGCATGTCTTATGGGGTATGCATTGGTGTCTGGGCTGTGTGCTAGTCGTTTAAACATAGGTTAACATGAGAATAGTCCCATCTGATATTGCCTGCATTGAGGACGTGTATATCCATTGTTATAGCGGTCACTCGCCTATCTTGCCAATATAATAGATACTCTGACGGGACTCCCTACAAAAAAAAACACGTCAATTCGACAGTTATGGCTAGCAGGGATTCAGTTTTTGTCAGAATTAGCTTTTCCTAGCAGGTTTAGGAGAACGTGTGGCAGATGAGGATAATTAGGTTTATGATTAGCTAAAATGTAAAACCTCACTTTGGATACAGCTACGACTGGAAGTGACTTTTTGTAGCAGGTTAGGGAAGCCTTTTCGCTAACTTTAACCTAATTCTCATAGCATGCTACGTTGTTTATCCTAACCTGCTGTGTAAATGCTCATAACCTACTAGTTTAAAGTCCCTTCCGGAAATGCCATGTTTTTTTTAAGGAATCTCGATGGCGTACACACATACAGCTACAGACATAAGTAACTTTTTCGTAGCAGGTTAGGAGAACCTCCGTATCATGTTTGGATAATTAGGTTAGAGAAAATGCTCTTCTAACCTGCTACAAAAATGTCCCTTCCGGTCGTAGCGAGAGATAAAAGTGGGTCATGTCTAGAAGGATCCAGCTTTTGTCAAATTTACGTCAAACGTATTTTTTGTTGTTGCATTGTACCTAATCTTAACCAGCCACAATTATTCGCATAACCTGCTGCGTATGTTCTCCTAGGTGAATAAACGTAGCAGTTTAGGAAAATTAGGTTAGGGAAAGGGTTAGCTAAAATTCTATCTCAACCTGCTACAAAAAGTCACTTCCGTCCGTAGCTGCATTCTATCTAGTCACAACTGTAAACTCCGCTTTCGTTGCTGTGCGATGGTGAAACGAGCACAACTGAGTAACGTGAACATTTTTGTTTCACAATCACACGAATGAGGAGGGGACGAATTCGGATGACACATGAAAATGTAACGACAAACGGGAAAAAAAAGAAAAAAAAAAACCTTTTGGACCATGCTAGCAAAGATACTGTTCTGTGACGCTAATACATGCTAATACTAGCTAGCATGATGAGACCAAAGAGAACCTGTTGTGTCGGCGTATGTCGTGCTTGTGGGCAAAACATTTCCAATAGAATATACGTGCACAATCTCTTCAGTCAGTTCGAAGGTCAATGTTTGAAACCATTTGACTACACCACAGCATTGGAGGACCTCACTGGACCAATTTCTCAGGACGATGCCTTACCACAGATCATTTGCGAAACGTGTCGTAAACTTCTCAAAAGGTACTACAAAAGCTTTTGCGATGTGGAGAAAATTGGCAGTATATTTCGAGAAAGTGCTCAGAAGCAGAGGGAGAGTCACTCTCTTGCATGGCGAACTCGGGACGCCCAACAAGGTGAGATTAGTATCACCCCCTTTCCCCAAGAGAGAATGACAGACGCGTGTAAAGTTACCCGGCGAGATTTGACCGTAACGTTAGTAGTTGTACCAAAGAGCGAGAACATAGACGAAGACGTCACACCAGATCCCAACAACGATAACGTCAAACCTGAGCCTGCAGAAATCTCAGTATACCTGGAAGAAGATATGGAGCAGGATCCACAGTCTGGCGATAATGATGATGCTGCTTCTTCGAAGCTAAGCCAGGTAAACACGTGTTGTCACCTTTAATTACCTGCTGTATGTTGGAGAGAAGTCGGGGTGTTAAACATCTTAAACATCTTGAAGTTTCTAGTTAGGTGTGTTAAGGTCGCTAGTGTACCTTCGTTTCTGAAGTCCTGTACCCCTCCAATGGCACCACAGTAGTGCGGTGATCATTTATAACCTATAAAGTTGAACAATATTCAACCGTCAAATCTTCCAGTCTTGTCACCTCCTTCCATTGAAAATAGCTGAATATTGATAGTTTGGTCGCAAGTATCAGGTGAAAATGCTTGCTGGGCCATTAAAAGTTACATATTTATTGATTAGTATTGACATTTCCTCCTTCTAATTTTAGGTGAGTGTGCCATCTAAATACATCCTTACTGGACCCATGGAGAAACTTGTGGATAACATTTTGAATGGACAATTCTTCAGCGCAGCGAAGGCAATAATGGAAATTCCTGATTTGGCTTCCCTTGTCACTAAAGAGGTTTTGAATCAAGTCGTCAAAGAATGCAAAGAGCTCACTAGCGTTCCATTCAACTCCATACTTAGACAGACCAGTCCATCGTCTCTGGAAGCCTTCAGATGGGACACTGTTTTTACTGAATGGAAGACAACCGCACCCACGTTCCTTAGGTTTTTGGAGTCCGCAAGCACATCTACATGGGTTTCTGCCCTGACCAAAGAACGTACACAGAGAAAGAAGTTCGCCATAGGCATGGCTGGAGCCACTCTTCTCAAGTTACGTTGCGGGAGAATGAGTGCACCCATGTATCGGAACTCGCTTATCATGCACCAGGCTCAGAAGAAAAAGTGCTTCAATAGGTTTGCTAGACTTGGTGTCTGTGTTACTAAGCAAAGCATGCTTCATCTGTTGAGAAGAGTCAGGGCATCTGAAGAAGTAACCAGGACTCCCTCTGCAGGTGAAGACCACAACTACGACTCGGTAGCGCCAAGAAGATCCACAGAAAATACTGACAGACAGGTGTGTAGTATTTATTTCTATCATGTTAGGATTCAATTCCATTTCAATTCCAGTCATTTCAGGAACTAGGCCTCGACTGAAATTCCAATTGTCTTCAGTGCTTTTCTAGGTTGAACAATTGGAATTGCACTTTGGTTTACTTTCTGAATCGAAAAGGAATTGCCCCCAACCTCGGCTGTGATTATACAGTGTCTTCAGAAAGTGTTCACACCTTGACTTTTCCCACATTTTGTAGCTGTAGGCTATTTACACATAAGAAGTAATCAACTAGGCCTATTTTACGTTTCCACTGGATCAGAGCATGACATTTTCCCCTTTCACAAGTGGTTATCAAAAGGGAGAGAGCTGGAAAGATTTTTCAAACACATTGAGGAACTGTTGTGATCCTGTAAAAACAGATTTAGTTTGCTTGCTGTTTGAGGTAATGAAAACATTACTTTGAGAAGCTCCACAGGTCATTATTAGAAAATCAGATATACTATCAGATCCCCAAGTGGGCACATTTCTGTGCCTACATTTGCATGCAGTCCAGGTAGCCTATAGGCCTACTTCTATGTGTAGTCAGGTAGCCTATAGGCCTACTTCTATGTGTAGTCAGGTGCGCGTCCTTACTCAACATTGACAGGAGCGCTCCAAACAAAAGACAATTACTAAATTGACAACTCAAATGGAATAAAATAAACCAAAAGTTGTTTCTCACAAGTGTGGCCTAAGTTGTGCAATGAGAACGGTAAAACACTGGAATAATAATGTATTGAATGCATTAACAGACATTACCGTAACCAAACAAACATTTGTAGATTAGGAATTAATGGTAAATGTACTACTGTAAAAAAAATAGTGGGGATATATGTACTGTAATTTCCGGACTATTAAGCGCACCTGAATATAAGCTGCACCCACTGAATTAAAAAATATATATTTTGAACATAAATAAGCTGCAGGTGCCTACCGGTACATTGAAGCAAATAAACTTTACACAGGCTTTAACGAAACACGGCTTGTAACAAAAATAAATAGGCTTTAACGAAACATGGCTTGTAACAAAAAAGAATAATTCGCAGTAAGCTTTAGTTGTCTTTTTGCACTGAGTCAATTCCTCACGCTGCTGTTTCCAACGTCTTATCATCGACTCATTAAGACCAAGCTCCCGTGCAGCAGCTCTATTTCCTTTTCCGACAGCCAGATCAATCACCTTCAACTTGAAAGCTGCATCATATGCATTTCTCCGTGTCTTTGCCATGATGAGGGTGACATAATGACTACCGTAATCAGAATGATGGGAAGTTTGAGAGCGCTCGATTTAATCTAAACAGAAAAACCAAAAAGTTTTGACCATAACCCGTTCGGCAATTTCATTGGTCTAATGAAAGCTTCATGCCGCCAAAAAACTGAGCACGTCACAGAATGTGTTTTCTTTTTTTGAGAAAAAAAAATTGAAAGCTGGAAAAATCCATATATTAGCCACATCATTGTTTAAGCCGCGAGGTTCAAAGCCTGGGAAAAAAGTTGCGGCTTATAGTCCGGAATTTACGGTAATGGAAATTGATAGACACTAACAATCAAATGCAAACAATTCACAATGAAGTTATGAAACAAAGAATGTGCACAAATTGTCAGGAGAGGGCGCATTCTGGAGTGAGAGACATGCATTGTGCAGCCACATTTCCCAACTTCTTGGACTGTGCCATCCCCGTGGACTCGGAAATGGATTAGTCCACTGAGATGCGCGCAAATAAGACTGGTGTCTTGTGTGCCATATATACAGTGCCTTCGGGAAGTATTCTGACCCCTTGACTTTTTCCATATTTGTTACATTACAGCCTCATTCTAAAATGGATAAAATAAAGTATATGGCGGTTTTGGAGCAGTGGGTTCTTCCTTGCTGAGCGGCCTTTCAGGTTATGTCAATATAGGACTCACTTTACTGTGGATATAGATACTTTTGTACCGGTTTCCTCCAGCATCTTCACAAGGTCCTTTGCTGTTGTTCTGGGATTGATTTGCACCTTTCCCACCAAAGTACGTTCATCTCTAGGAGACAGAACGCTTCTCCTTCCTGAGCGGTATGACGGCTGCGTGATCCCATGGTGTTTATACTTGCATACTATTGTTTGTACAGATGAACGTGGTACCTTCAGGCGTTTGGAAATTGCTCCCAAGGATGAACCAGACTTGTGGAGGTCTACAAAAGGTGTTGGCTGATTTCTTTTGATTTTCCCATGATGTCAAGCAAGGAGGCACTGAGTTTGAAGGTAGCCTTATAATTCATGCACAGGTACACCTCCATTTGACTCAAGTGATGTCAATTAGCCTATCAGAAGCTTCTAAAGCCATGACATTTTCTGGAGTTTTCAAAGGCACAGTCAACGTAGTGTATGTAAACTTCCGACCCACTGGAATTGTGATACAGTGAAATAATCTGTCTGTAAACAATTGTTGGAAAAATGACTTGTCAGGCACAAAGTAGATGTCCTAACCAACTTGCCAAAACAATAGTTTGTTAACAAGACATTTGTGGAGTGGTTGAAACACTTAGGTTGGAGTCATTAAAACTAGTTTATGTAAACTTCCCACTTCAACTGTGTGTGTGTATGTATAATATACTATATATATATATATATATATCACAAAAGTGAGTACACCCCTCACATTTTTGTAAATATTTGAGTCTATCTTTTCATGTGACAACACTGAAGAAATGACACTTTGTTACAATGTAAAGTAGTGAGTGTACAGCTTGTATAACAGTGTAAATGTGCTGTCCCCTCAAAATAACTCACAGCCATTAATGTCTAAACCGCTGGCAACAAAAGTGAGTACACCCCTAAGTGAAAATATCCAAATTGGGCCTAAAGTGTCAATATTTTGTGTGGCCACCATCATTTTCCAGCACTGCCTTAACCCTCTTGGGCATGGAGTTCACCAGAGCTTCACAGGTTGCCACTGGAGTCCTCTTCCACTCCTCCATGACAACATCACGGTGCTGGTGGATGTTAGAGACCTTGCACTCCTCCACCTTCCGTTTGAGGATGCCCCACAGATGCTCAATAGGGTTTAGGTCTGGAGACATGCTTGGCCAGTCCATCACCTTTACCCTCAGCTTCTTTAGCAAGGCAGTGGTCGTCTTGGAGGTGTGTTTGGGGTCGTTATGTTGGAATACTGCCCTGCAGCCCAGTCTCCGAAGGGAGGGGATCATTCTCTGCTTCAGTATGTCACAGTACATGTTGGCATTCATGGTTCCCTCAATGAACTGTAGCTCCCCAGTGCCGGCAGCACTCATGCAGCCCCAGACCATGACACTCCCACCACCATGCTTGACTGTAGGCAAGACACACTTGTCTTTGTACTCCTCACCTGGTTGCCGCCACACACGCTTGACACCATCTGACCACAGGACATGGTTCCAGTAGTCCATGTCCTTAGTCTGCTTGTCTTCAGCAAACTGTTTGCGGGCTTTCTTGTGCATCATCTTTAGAAGAGGCTTCCTTCTGGGACGACTGCCATGCAGACCAATTTGATGCAGTGTGCGGCGTATGGTCTGAGCACTGACAGGCTGACCCCCCACCCCTTCAACCTCTGCAGCAATGCTGGAAGCACTCATACGTCTATTTCCCAAAGACAACCTCTGGATATGACGCTGAGCACGTGCACTCAACCTCTTTGGTCGACCATGGCGAGGCCTGTTCTGAGTGGAACCTGTCCTGTTAAACCGCTGTATGGTCTTGGCCACTGTGCTGCAGCTCAGTTTCAGGGTCTTGGCAATCTTCTTATAGCCCAGGCCATCTTTATGTAGAGCAACAATAATTTTTTTCAGATCCTCAGAGTTCTTTGCCATGAGGTGCCATGTTGAACTTCCAGTGACCAGTCAGTATGAGGGAGTGTGAGAGCGATGACACCAAATTTAACACACCTGCTCCCCATTCACACCTGAGACCTTGTAATACTAACAAGTCACATGACACCGGGGAGGGAAAATGGCTAATTGGGCCCAATTTGGATATTTTCACTTAGGGGTGTACTCACTTTTGTTGCCAGCAGTTTAGACATTAATGGCTGTGTGTTGTTATTTTGAGGGGACAGCAAATTTACACTGTTATACAAGCTATACACTCACTACTTTACATTGTAGCAAAGTGTCATTTCTTCAGTGAAAAGATATACTCAAATATTTACAAAAATTTGAGGGGTGTACTCACTTTTGTGATATACTGTGTGTGTGTGTGTGTGTATATATATACATACATACATACGCTTCTTGACCAACAGAGTATTGACCAGTTGAATAATTGGGGTCAGCCTTAATTAGGTTAGTATTGTGGAGTAACTACAATGTTGTGGATCCATCCTCTTTTTTTTTTTTATCCTGTCACAGCCATTAAACTGTTTTAAAGTAACCATTGGCCTCATGGTGAAATCCTTGAGCGGTTTCCTTTCTCTCTGGCAACTTGAGTTAAGGAAGGACACCTGTATCTTTTAATGACGGTGTATTGATACACCATCCAAAGGGTAATGAATAACTTTACCATGCTCAAATGGATTTCTACCTATCTACCAATGGGTGCCCTTTGCCAGGCATTGTAAAACCTCTTTGTGGTTGAGTCTGTGTTTGAAATGTACTGCTCGACTGAGGGACCTTTTTATAGATGATTGTATGTGTGGGGTACAGGGATGAGGTAGTCATTCAAAAATCATGTTAAACATTATTGCACACAGTGAGTCCATGCAACTTATGTGACTTAAATTGTTACTCCTGCACTTTAGGTTTGCCAAAACAAAGGGGTTGAATACTTATTGACTCAAGACAGTTCAGCTTTTCATTTTTAATTGATTTGTAAAAAATAAACACAATTCCACTTTGACATTATGGGGTATTGTGTGTAGGCCAAGTGATGACAAATCCATTTGAAATTCAGGCTGTAACACAACAAAATGAGGAAGAAGTCAAGGTGTGTGAATACTTTCAGAAGGCACGGTAGGTTGCGTCCTGGTTGTGATATACATTTTATCCCCAATGTGCTCATCCCTTTGTGGGATTGACTCAAGGAAGGGCACATGGTGGTTTTTATTCAGTCATTTTATGGCAGAGCAGAGGGAAGTACTGTCAGAGTTATAGATTTCAAAAATATGGAAATATTTATTGAGTAATGATTTTCTTACCCTTGCCTTAATGGAGCAGGAGGACCCAGAGCCCACAGCGACTGAGAAGCAGGAACCAAGGACCAGTCTGGGGGAAGAGCAGCTTCCAGACTCTCGAACGACAGAGTCCACAACAGTCACAAGCACTCTCTTCAGGAGCAAAAACCATGGGCAGGGCCCATCCAAATGCCAGACCAAGCCCAAACCCCAGCCTCAGCCCCAGCCTCAGGCCCAACATCAGCCTCAGGCCCAACATCAGTCCCAGCCTCAGGCCCAACATCAGTCCCAGCCTCAGGCCCAACATCAGTCCCAGCCTCAGGCCCAACATCAGCCCCAGCCTCAGGCCCAACATCAGCCCCAGCCTCAGGCCCAACATCAGCCCCAGCCTCAGGCCCAACATCAGTCTCAGCCTCAGCCCCAACATCAGGCCCAGCCCAAGCCTCAGCCCAAACCCCAGCCTCAGTCCTTCCCCACAACCTTTCTCCTGGCCCAACCCTTCCAAACAGCACAGAACCAAACTGTCATGTTGTCTAAACAGAATGCCCCCCTGATGATATTTACACTTCCCTATGTGCAAAGCCCTGCAGCTCAAAGTGAGGAAGTCAAAGGTGTGGAAAGCACTACGTTGCACAACTACAACGTTCCTTGTTCTTGCCAGGTGTGTGGGCAATCGTTTGACTTCACGCGTCATTTGATAAGACATGTTCAGATGCACTTAGCGGAGAAAAAACGTTTGTGTGGTTTGTGTGGGAAGGTCCTTGAGCCTGCAGAGAACATGGCGGTTCACCTGCAAACTCACAGTCTAATGAAAACTTTTTGTCATATTTGTGGCAAATGTTTCCCAAAGAATTCTGAGCTGAAATATCATATAAGTATTTATCACTATGTGGAGAAGCCACATCTGTGCGAAGTGTGTGGCAAAACCTTCAGACATAGCAAGGCCCTTAAAGAGCATCATACGTCCTTTCACATAGAGGGACGAGATAAGCCATATAAATGCCATTTGTGCAGAAAAGGCTTCTCAGGAGAAAGACAAGTCAAACTCCACCAGTTAACTCACACTGGAGAGAAACCGTATCAGTGTGAAGATTGTGGCATGTGCTTCAGGGAGAAGAATACTCTTAAAGGGCACATGAGGACTCACACAGGAGAGAAACCATATAAGTGCAGAGAGTGTGGAAAATGCTTTAGATTGTTAGGTGCTTTAAAATGTCACCTACTAACTCACACTGGAGAGAAACCGTATCGCTGCAACGTCTGTGGCAGATGCTTCAGTCAGTCCTCATCCCGCAAGACTCACATGAAAACTCACAAAATGGCTCACGCAGTAGAGAGCGCAGAGAGTCCACAGAGTGCAGAAAAGGCTTTGTCGGAGTAGGATCTCTAAAATACTGGTCCAATGGAGAGACACCAAAGCTTAGATCCCCCTCACAACACATATGAACATTTACTAAAGGGAGAACCCACAACCTGCCTTAGAAGTTGGAAAAGTAGCCTGTTCTGACACCTTTTAGAAGACAAAGACATGCCCCTAAAGTCACTTCTCTTGTTTAAATACATTGTGAATTAGCAGTTTGAAAACATCGCTAATGGACTTAAGACTGACTCTCCAACATTTCACAGTACATCATTTTCACAACGAGGAGTCGACAGCATGTGGTCAACTTGTCTGTCCCAAGTTATGAGACTGCCGACTGGTCACTAAAATGTGTTAGTCTCACAGTTACAGATTGATTCATTTCTTTATGTTTTGGTTAAAAAGTATTGTGTATGGTAGCTTCCAGAGGATAACATAAAATATTTTGTACTGTTTTTCAACCACAGAAGGGACACACTTCTCATAATAATGAGAATGCATATTCAATGAATAGGTTTTGCTCCTCCTCCATGTAGTCTTACTGTTGGTTAAACCTTAAGATGTATGAGAACTGAATGTTTTTTTTCTAAAGGCATGTTATTGAGATCATATAGCGCGCATACTAAACTCAGCAAAAAATGAATCGTCTTCTCACTGTCAACTGTGTTAATTTTCAGCAAACTTAACATGTGTAAATATTTGTATGAACGTAACAAGATTCAACAACTGAGACATAAACTGAACAAGTTCCACAGACATGTGACTAACAGAAATGGAATAATGTGTACCTGAACAAAGGGGGGGTCAAAATCAAAAGTAACAGTCAGTATCTGGTGTGGCCACCAGCTGCATTAAGTACTGTAGTGCATCTCCTCCTCATGGACTGCACCAGATTTGCCAGTTCTTGCTTGCTGTGAGATGTTACCCCACTCTTCCACCAAGGCAAGTTCCCGGACATTTCTGGTGGAATGGCCCTAGCCCTCACCCTCGGATCCAACAGGTCCCAGACGTGCTCAATGTGATTGAGATCCGAGCTCTTCGCTGGCCATGGCAGAACACTGACATTCCTGTCTTGCAGGAAATCACGCACAGAACGAGCAGTATGGCTGGTGGCATTGTCATGCTGGAGGGTCATGTCAGGATGAGCCTGCAGGAAGGGTACCACATGAGGGAGGTGGAAGTCTTCCCTGTAGCGCATAGTGTTGAGATTGCCTGCAATGACAACAAGCTCAGTCCGATGATGCTGTAACACACCGCCCCAGACCATGATGGACCCTCCTCCTCCACATCGATCCCTCTCCAGAGTACAGGCCTCGGTGTAACGCTCATTCCTTCGACGATAAACGCTAATCCGACCATCACCCCTGGTGAGACAAAACCGCTACTTGTCAATGAAGAGCACTTTTTGCTAGTCCTGTCTGGTCCAGCGACGGTGGGTTTGTGCCCATAGGCGATGTTGTTGACGGTGATGTTTGGTGAGGACCTGCCTTACAACAGGTCTACAAGCCCTCAGTCCAGCCTCTCTCAGCCTATTGCGGACAGTCTGAGCGCTGATGGAGGGATTGTGCGTTCCTGGTGTAACTCGGGCAGTTGTTGCCATCCTGTACCTGTCCCGCAGGTGTGATGTTCGGATGTACCGATCCTGTGCAGGTGTTACACGTGGTCTGCCAATGCGAGGACGATCAGCTGTCCGTCCTGTCTCCCTGTAGCACTGTCTTAGGCTTTTCACAGTACGGACATGGCAATGTATTGCCCTGGCCACATCTGTAGTCCTCATGCCTCCTTGCAGCATGCCTAAGGCATGTTCACACAGATGAGCAGGGACCCTGAGCATCTTTCTTTTGGTGTTTTTCAGAGTCAGTAGAAAGGCCTCTTTAGTGTCCTAAGTTTTCATAACTGTGACCTTAATTGCCTACCGTCTGTAAGCTGGTAGTGTCTTAACGACCGTTCCACAGGTGTATGTTCATTGTACAAGTATGGGAAACAGTGTTTAAACCCTTTACAATGAAGATCTGTGAAGTTATTTGGATTTTTACAAATTATCTTTGAAAGACAGGGTCCTGAAAAAGGGATGTTTCTTTTTTTTTTGCTGAGTTTAGATAGTCGACTTGGTCTCAAAGAAACTGTTGTCTTTGCTGTTGTTACCTTTGTTTCACTCCAGTCCCAGAAGGTGGCGATAATGCGCCAACTTTGTTGTTGGGTGCGCCCTGAACCGGAGAAGAAGACTTTCAATCGTAAACAACTAGCTAACGTTAGCTGGCTGCTAGTGTGCGTTTCTTTTCGCAAAAATGGCCAAATTAGAGTTGCTAAGTCTGTTTCTCACTGAACGATTAACGTCAGCTGCACAGGATATATATAAAATGGTAGAAGAAACGTTTGCAGAATACCAAGCAGAGATCACTTACGTAAAGAGAGAGAATGAATTTCTACGGAAGCAGTTAAATGCTAACAGACCGAGAAAAGTGAACGTAAAACGAGGTTTGTAGGGCATAATAATGCACTTTTCATTATTGGAAATTTAAGCCATATTTCTGTCTAAAAGAGCATATATCAGGGTGTGAACTAGCTACTGTACTTGTGTTTAGGGGGAGTTGTGACATGTGCAGTGCACGCACGTCCGCTTTAGAATTGTTTTTTTACCAACAAGGGGTCTGTCTGAGATGTTATTTTGTCAACCATCCATAACTGCAGGTCTACGACAGATCACCCGCACTGTCTCTGTAGCAGTAGCTCCCCCAAAGCTGCAGCAGCATTGTGAGCAGGAGTCGAGCCCCAGTCTGGGGAAGAAGCAAGAAGCAAGGACCAGTCAGGGGGAAGAGCAGCTTCAGGAGACTGGAACAACAGAATTGACACCTACACCCACCACTCATTGTTGCAGCAAAGACAATGATCTTGGCCCATCCAAAACATTGCCCCAGATCCAACCCAAGCCCTTACCCTCCTCACCCATACCCCTTCTCCTGGCTCAGACGGCACAGCCCTTCCAAATCGCACAGAACCAAGCCGTCGTCTTATCTCATCAGATATCACCTCTGGTCATTCAGGTTGTAAAGAAATTGTTTATTTGTAAAGACTGTGGGAAGACTTTCCGTTACATGAGTCGTTTGAAACAACACACGCGCATGGCTCACACGCAGGAAAAACCCCACTGCTGTACGTTGTGTGGAAAGTGTTTTCTTACCGCCAGCAAGTTAAAAACACACCAGCTAATACACACCGGCGAGAGACCCTACCTCTGTAATGTCTGTGGTCACTGTTTCAACCAGAGGTCGAACCTCAAAGTACACATGCAGAGGAAACACAAAGATGTCAAGGGTGTGTGACATTTACATTCATTACATTCATATTTACATTTTAGTCATTTAGAAGACACTCTTAGCCAGAGCGACTTACAGTTAATGCATTCATCTTAAGATAGCTAGGTGGGATGATGAAAAGGTTATGTGGGGAAAAAGACAGCAAAAATAAATAAAGTTGTGTGTAAGACACACATCTCCCCAACCCCTACACTCAGGTGTATGTCAGTGGAGGCTGAGGGGAGAACGGCTCATATAAGTCTGGACCGGGGTGAATGGAATGGCATCAAACATTGTGTTTGATGTAATTGATACCAATCCTCATATTCCCCTCCAGCCATTACCACGAGCCCGTCCTCCCCAATTAAGGTGCCACCACCCTCCTGTGGTGTATATCATTTCTCCTCCCTTTCTTCCCTGTATTGTTGTCTCAAATCATAAACTACATTAAAGATGTAAAACAGACTGTTTTCTTTTACAGGCTACAACCTTTAACTTGTGTCATATTTTGGCTCTAATTGCTGGACAGGTCTTGCATGGTAAGATGCTTTTTTGCTCAGCTAAAAAAAACAAATTCAGTCGATCCCTGATAAGTGCACATTGGTTAAGTGCACCAGTCTATACAAAACAGTCTCAAGTCACTTGGTGTGTTCCAGATACACAGACCCACAAATCATGAGAGGATTCATATGTTATTTCAATGTGGGGAAGATGGTAAACACTTTTCCAGGCACTGCATAAGGAGTTGGCTGTATTTTGTATGCAAAATTCACCTGGGTATACCACTCAAAGCTCACTCATTGTAGCCTGTGGTATGTGCCCCAAAATTAACAAGCCCTTTTTAACCTACATAAACCATTTCAAAATATTTACTGTGGTGCTGTCTTCTATAAGAACACCCTGTACAGTAATGAAAAATATGGATTAACGTGTACAATGCATTCATTTTCAGCATTCCTTGAATGCTGAACATGATGTTTGGGTTTGGCCCTATCATATTTAGGGTCTCACGTTTTCCTGTTATTACGGTAACAGCGGGCATTCCCTATCACGTGATCAGCGAGAGCATCTTTTAGGTCCATTTTGGATGATAGCGAAAGCCCTTGTAGCTAGCTACGACACCCGAAAATGACTAAATTGCAGTTTTTAAATGTATTTTTGACCGAGCGGCTTATGCTCGCTGCCCAGGAGATCTATAAATCTGTCGAAGACACGATTTTGGAATACCAAGAGGAGATTGCGCTCAGGGAGAGGGAGAACGACCATCTGAGACGTAGGCTTCGAGACGCTGGGATTGAAATATGGCCAGGTCAGTAGCTACCATGCTAAAATTAGCACGGAAGCCGCACGCTAGGAAACTTAATTGGTCACTAAAGTGTTGTTATATGCATGCATAGCTGTGTAATTAGCGAAAGGGCTCTTGATTTTTTAATATATATATATATTTTACACTGTATTAACGCTTCGAGAGTAGCCAGGTAACTCATGTTTTTCAGAAGGCTAACGTTAGCTAATAATGTTAGCGCTAGCTAACTCAGCTAGCTAGTTAGCCACCTTTGTTCCTTAGCTAGCTAGTTGTTGCGATTTAGACTCAGATTTTCAGCCATCTGTCTTGCTGATTGATTTCTGAAATCGGGTTCCTGTGATAACGTTATATAACGTTTGGTTTATCGTATTTTTCCGCGATCGTAAATCATATCTGACTGCCACGTCCCTCCCACTCTTCCATCCAGACCGTCAGTCCATGGCACTATTGGAGGAGGAGGATGGCGAGCATCCCCGCCGGGAGTGGAGCCCCAGTATGGGCCACGAGGAGCGCATCCCCATCCTGATCAAGGAGAAACGGGAGCTCAGGTACAGCCAGGGGGACGATCAGCTTCGAGGCCACGGCTCCTGCAGCACCCCAGAGTCCATGTTCACCCCTCCCCGCGTCAGCAACGAATACCCCCAGGACCCTCCCAACTCCTCCAACCTGCCCCAGAACCCGTCGGTGGAGAACAGAGAGAGGGAGCCTGGTCCCAGAAGCTCATCCAGGCACGTCAAATCAGAAGGGTCCCACAGAGGCTCATCGTCGTCTTCATCCAACAGCGGCCCGCAGCCCCTGGCCACGGTCAACCCCAACTGCTCCAACGAGAACATTGACATCATCGGGGTGGAGAACGGAGGGCAGATGTCGGCGTCTAAAGGACGAGCCGGCGGGAGCAGAGGTCAGGGCTCCCACTTAGGCAACCAGGGCGCTAATTCCACCGCGGCCGCAGAGTGTGGAAAATCTCCTCTCCAGGTGCACGTGTCGTCGTTCTGCTGCAGGGTGTGCGGGGAGACGTTCAGCCATGTCGGGCACCTGCATGTCCACGTCCAGGTGCACACCCGAGAAAAGCCGTATCGCTGCGGGGTGTGTGGAAAGTGCTGCAGCTCCTCCGGCAGGCTCCAGGAGCATGCCAGGAGTCACACTGGAGAGAAGCCGTACCGCTGCCAGAGCTGTGGAAAAGGATTTACCCAGATGGCCCATCTGAAGGTCCACATGCGTATCCACACAGGAGAGAAACCCTACAGCTGCCCCGTGTGTGGCAAGTGTTTCAGCCGCTCTGACAAAATCAAACGTCACCTCCAGACCCACAGCCGCGAGGGAACCTACTTCTCGGGGCAGTGAGATGAGGGAGACGCCACCGCTGGTGGTTGTTGTTAATGAACGACTGAGTCTCGGTGTATGAATGAATTGCTGATTTTGGGACATTTTTAAAAAGCTAAAATTGCTGCCACTAAGACTAGGCTTGTTTTTTCTCACTCTCGCTCTGAGCTATTCTGTGACTTTCTTAGAATGTTTTATCTCTCCTAAGTAAAAGTTCTCTCTCCATGACATAGTCTCTCTCATTGAAATAGGATTTGTATTGCAGTATAGTCAATTTAGTATGTGTCCATTTTTTTCTTTTTGTACTTGAGTTATTAGCTAGTATTTCCTAATTATTTAGTATTTTAGTAATAAGCTTGATAGCATGATGATAATGAAGTCTTCCGCTATGCGCCTTGAACGGAGTGCATTCAGGATTGCAACAATGCAGCGTTCCAAAACGTGGTCTTGCCCCAGATGATTTGCACCGGGCCAATTTACACCAATTTCAAGTTTCTAAAAGCGATGTTTGTTTTAGAATTTTATTTATTTTTGATAAAGTATATCACAGCTTCTTCTGACACCCTGAAATCTGATTTCCTGAATCACCTGGCTGAAATTGGTAAGCTGTTTTTAGTTTGCGTTTTTTTATGAACACTGGCTAACCGTATGGGTATTGTTTATAAACAGTTGTCCATTCTTTGAGTTTCCAAATATGGATATAAAGTAGACATATTAGCCATTGTTAGTTCGGGTGAGGTCAGGGGTGGGCATTAGGTTTAGCAATAGAATACAGCAGGCAGGGCTATGTTTCTGTACGGTTAGCCACCTAAAGCATCCCTGATATACCCAATGTTAAAGAAGCATTGCCTCTCACTCAATCACACCAACAGCGTCATTGCATTTTGGTACACCAGAAGTATTCTGAACAAAAATATAAACGCAACAATTTCAACTATTTTACTCAGTTCATATAATGAAATCAGTCAATTGAAATTAATTCATTAGGCCCTAATCTATGGATTTCACATGAATGGGCAGGGGCACAGCCATGGTTGGGCCTTGGAGGGCATAGGCCCACCTACTGGGGAGCCAGGGCCAGCCAGTCAGAATGAGTTTTTCCTACAAAGGTGTTTTATTATAGACACACATATCCATTAGTTTCATCAGCTGTCCGGGTGGCTGGTCACAGACAATCCAGCAAGTGAAGAAGTTGGATGTGGAGGTTCAGGGCTGGCGTGGTTACACTTGATCTGTGGTTCTGAGGCCGGTTGGACATACTGCCAAATTCTCTAAAACAACGTTGGAGGCGGCTTATGGTAGAGAAATTAACATTAAATTCTCTGGCAACAGCTTTGGTGGACATTCCTGCAGTCAGCATGCCAATTGCATGCTCCCTCAACTTGAGATGTCTGTGGCATTCTGTTGTGTGACAAAACTGCACATTTTAGAGTGGCCTTTTATTGTCCCCAGCACAGGGTGCACCTGTGTCATGATCAGCTTGTTGCTATTCCACACCTGTCAGGTGGATGGTTTATCTTGGTAAACAAGAAATGCTCAATAACAGGGATGTAAACAAATTTGTGCAAAACATTTGAGAGAAATACGCTTTTTGTGCGTATGAAACATTTCTGGCATCTTTTATTTCCGCTCATGAAATATGGGACTGACACTTTATATGTTACTTTTTTATATTTTTGTTCAGTGTACATACATTTCCAATAGAATGCTGCATTGCATTCTGTGTGGTGCATGTGTTGGATATATCCAACGTATGCATCAAATTGTATGGTAGAGATACGCATTCAGTGTGTTTGCGTAGCAACACAAAATGATATGCAATGGCGCTGTCGGTCTGATCAAGGCATTAGTCACGGTTGCAGAACTGTCTACTGCCACCTGAATTTCAGTCAACTTGTAACTGATACAATAAAAACATACTATTATCACAGAGGAGTCAACACTGAGACTGCTATTCTGCGAGATTAAATTTGACCTTGGTGATGATCATTCTGTGTATGACCACTATCCATCCCCCACCTCTGATGCAGATAGGGTTTATGTGTCAAATGACCTGCCCTACTACAGTATTTAACCAACACGGTGCAGAGAAAGACCAATTCCTCAGCTGAGTCATACAGTATTTTACCCTGTATGTGTCTGTGCTGCTTGTTTCAAGAGGATTGGTCCTGAGCTAGGTGCTGCTGCACATATATTCACTATACTAAATATCTAGTAATGGTGGCCAGTTTGGAAGTGTAAAATACATTTTTTCAGACCCAGATCAAGGTTTCTCCTGGAATAAAAAGCACTTTAGTGTATATTGTGAATGCATTTAATCCAGGAGTAGACTTAATTTAAATCTATCCCTTAGAAGTTTATATCAGATCATTTGAGCAGTGCCCAGCTGAGACCAATGCTCATGAACATGCAGTAGGCCTATGGCCCATACCAGATACAAACCACAGCCCCATCACTTAGGCCAAGTGTCTTGGGCAATGTGGTTGTCACAAGACAGGGCCTTTATCACCTCTCAGGACTGAGGCTACTACAGTAGGCCGTCTAACTCGACCGACATCCCTCCAGTCTCTTTCCCACAGTCTATTCTGGCACACCGCTGCTCCCACACACATTACTGTACAGTGTTGTATCATTGTGTACTAAATGTTATTTTTTAATAAACTAGTAACTGACTACGCTGTCTTTGTTCATTTCTCCATATATAGGCATACTAGCCGAGACATGGCCGGCACTAGAATAAGATGTTTGTTTGCATGATTATTAGCTGTTCAAGTGAACAAATCAACTCCGACTGAACCTAAATGTACAGTTAAACAACTTCACCGACACAGCAGAGTCCCTAAATCCCAAGTCAAGATAAACTACCCAAACCTATCTACGGTTTTTATTTTTTATGTAATCTTTATTTAACTAGGCAACTCAGTTAAGAACAAAATCTTATTTACAATGATGGCCTTTTTTATTTATTTTTATTTCACCTTTTATTTAACCAGGTAGGCCAGTTGAGAACAAGTTCTCATTTACAACTGCGGCCTGGCCAAGATAAAGCAAAGCAGTGCGACACATACAACAACACAGAGTTACACATAAACAAACGTACAGTCAATAACACAAAAGAAAAGTAGAAAAATCTATGTACAGTGTGTGCAAATGTAGGGAGGTAGGCAATAAATAGGCCTTAGAGGTGAAAATATTTACAATTTAGCATTAATACTGGAGTGATAGATGTGCAGATGATGGGGTGCAAAAGAGCAAGAGGGTAAGTCATAATATGGGGATGAGGTAGTTGGGTGTGCTATTTACAGATTGCCTGTGTACAGGTACAGTGATTGGTAAACTGCTCTGACAGCTGATTCTTAGAGAGGGAGACTCTAGCTTCAGAGATTTTTGCAATTCGTTCCAGTCATTGGCAGCAGAGAACTGGAAGGAAAGGCAGCCAAAGTAAGTGTTGGCTTTGGGGATGACCAGTGCAATATACCTGCTGGAGCGCGTGCTACGGATGGGTGTTGCGATGGTGACCAGTGAGCTGAGATAAGGCGGGGCTTTACCTAGCAAAGACTTATAGATGACCTGGAGCCAGTGGGTTTGGCGACGGATATGTAGTGAGGGCCAGCCAACGAGAGCATACAGGTCGCAGTGGTGGGTAGTATATGGGGCTTTGGTGATAAAACGGACGGCACTGTGATAGACTACATCCAGTTTGCTGAGTAGAGTGTTGTGGGCTATTTTGTAAATAACATTGCCGAAGTCAAGAATCGGTAGGATTGTCAGTTCTACGAGGGTATGTTTGGCGACATGAGTGAAGGAGCCTTTGTTGCGAAATAGGAAGCTGATTCTAGATTTAATTTTGGATTGGAGATTCTTAATGTGAGTCTGGAAGGAGAGTTTACAGTCTAACCAGACACCTAGGTATTTGTAGTTGTCCACATATTCTAGGTCAGAACCGTCCAGAGTAGTGATGCTAGACGGGCAGGCGGGCGCGGGCAGCGATCGGATGGAGAGCATGCACTTAGTTTTACTAGCATTTAAAAGCAGTTGGAGGCCACGGAAGGAGTGTTGTATGGCGTTGAAGCTCGTTTTGGAGGTTTGTTAGCACAGTGTCCAAAGAAGGGCCAGATGTATACAGAATGGTGTCGTCTGCGTAGAGGTGGATCAGAGAATCACCAGTAGCAAGAGCGACATCATTGATATATATACAAAGAGTCGGCCCGAGAATTGAATGCTGTGGCACCCCCAGAGACTGCCAGAGGTCCGGACAACAGGCCCTCCGATTTGACACACTGAACTCTATCTGAGAAGTAGTTGATGAAGCAGGCGATGCAGTCATTAGAGAAACCAAGGCTATTGAGTCTGCCAATAAGAATGTGGTGATTGACAGAGTCGAAAGCCTTGGCCAGGTCGATGAATACGGCTGTACAGTACTGTCTTTTATCGATGGTGGTTATAATATCATTTAGGACCATGAGCGTGGCTGAAGTGCACCCGTGACCAGCTCGGAAACCAGATTGCATAGTGGAGAAGATACGGTGGGATTCGATGATCTGTTTATTAATGTGGCTTTCGAGGATTTTAGAAAGGCAGGGCAGGATGGATATAGGTCTATAACAGTTTGGGTCTAGAGTGTCTCCCCCTTTGAAGAGGGGGATGACCGCGGCAGCTTTCCAATCTTTGGGGATCTCAGACGATACGAAATAGGGTGAATAGGCTAGTAATAGGGGTTGCAACAATTTCAGAGGATCATTTTAGAAAGAGAGGGTCCAGATTGTCTAGCCCGTCTAGCCCAGCTGATTTGTAGGATCCAGATTTTGCAGTTCTTTCAGAGCATCAGCTGTCTGGATTTGGGTGAAAGAGAAGTGGGGGTGTGGGGTTTGGGCAAGTTGCTGCAGGGGGTGCTGAGATGTTAGCCGGGGTAGGGGTAGCCAGGTGGAAAGCATGGCCAGCCGTGGAAAAATGCTTATTGAAATGATCTATTATCGGAGATTTATCGGTGGTGACAGTGTTCCCTATCCTCAGTGCAGTTGGCAGCTGGGTGCTCTTATTCTCCATGGGCTTTACAGTGTCCCAAAACTTTTTGGAATTAGTGCTACAGGAAGCAAATTCCTATTTTAGAAAAGCTAGCCTTAGATTTCCTAACTGACTGAGTATATTGGTTCCTGACTTCCCTGATAAGTTGCCTATCTCGGGGGCTATTCGATGCTAATGCAGAACGCCACAGGATGTTTTTGTGCTGGTCAAGGGCAGTCAGGTCTGGGGTGAACCAAGGGATATATCTGTTCTTAGTTCTAAAAATGTTTAATGGGACATGCTTATTTAAGATGGTGAGAAAAGCAGTTTTGAAGAGCATCCAGGCATCCTCTACAGACGGGATGAGGTCAATATCCTTCCAGGATACCCGGGCCTTGTTGATTAGGAAGGCCTGCTCGCTGAAGTCATTTAGGGAGCGTTTGACAGTGATGAGGGGTGACCGCGGACCCATTACGCACGCAGGCAATGATGCAGTGATCGCTGAGATCCTGGTTGAAGACAGCAGAGATGTTTTTAGAGGGCAAGTTGGTCAGGATGATAGCTAAGAGGGTGCCATGGTTATGGATTTAGGGTTTGTCTTGTTTTGTACGCTTTGTACAAATAATAAAACGCAGAACTACAGGATGTTTCTTAACATAACTCTTTATTAACTAGCTACAACTACATGTTCGCCTATCTCCAACCACGATCAACTGACTATGCCCTAACCGTCTGGGTGGTCTTAACCAATCACTGCACAGTAGGATAGGGCGGTAAAATGCATCCAATTATAATTCAGTATGTATTCACATATGAATATTACATCCCCCTTCTTTTAAAACAAAATACAAATGTTTACATATTCTAAGCTTTTCTTTTGAATACATGCTCTGTAGTTTGAACTCAAGGTAAGTAACCATTTATATTGCATAACACACCAACTGAATCAACAGACTCTGAAACAATGATCCAACATACTGTTACTTTTAGAACAAGGGATTCTCAGCAACTCAGCTTTCACTGTAGAAATTACATCTTAACATTTCAAACAAATACAATACCAAAGCATTTCAAGTGAACTTTCAATAACAAGTTTACAGTCTGGAACTCTTTTAGGGCAGCGATCCGCCTACACCCTTTGACATTTCACAGGTCGAGGACAGCTCTGGGCTTGACCTCTCTTCCTGACCTTGTGCGATATGATGTTGAGCATGCTTCTGTGTCAGTCAACAGCTCTTGTGGTGTTGCAGGTAAGTATGGTGTATGTTGTGCTGTGTGTGTGTTTAGTCCATCACGTTCTCTTTCAGGGGAACAGTTCATCTCATCAGTGTGTTGTTCTTTTGTGTTCAGTAAGTGACGACGATTGCTGCGGTACACTGCTCCTTCTGCTGTGCGGACGTAATATGAACGTTCAGTGTCAGCTGGCTGGATGACGACTGCTGGTTTCCAGAGGCCATGCTCCTGGATTCTAACTGACTCTCCGTCGATCAGTGGTGGCAGTGGTCTAGCTGACCTGTCGTAGTATCGCTTTTGTTGTTGTTGTCTCTGTGCACGTTTTCCATGCATTTCATTGTAGCTGACGACCTCAGGTTGCAGCTGCTGGTTGGTGCTGGGAAGGATTGAGCGAAGTCTGCGGCTCATCAACAGCTGGGCTGGTGATTTGAAGTTGTCAACTGGAGTGTTGCGGTATTCAAGGAGACTGAGGTAGGGGTCTCTCTTGTCTGCTTTTGCTTTGTCCATGAGTGATTTAGCAATCTGCACAGATTTTTCAGCAAGGCCATTACTTTGAGGGTAATGTGGGCTTGTGGTGACATGTGTGAACTCCCATGCTTTTGTGAAGGATTCAAACTCATTTGATTTGTAACAGGGCCCATTGTCAGATATTAAAGTCTCTACAATGCCATGCCTGGCAAAGGCTGCTTTTAGCTTGTGTATCACAGCTGCAGATGTGGTGCTGTGAAGCTTGTCGAGTTCGAAGTATCTGCTGTAGTAGTCCACTGTTACGATGTAGTCCTCGTTGTTCCAGGTGAACAGATCGGTTGCCACCACCTGCCAGGGTCGGTCTGGGATACAGTGAGGTAACATTGGCTCTTTGGTGTTTGAGGGGCGTCTTTCAAGACAGATGGTGCATCTACCAACAATGTCCTCTATTTGTTTGCACATTCCAGGCCAAAACATAATGTCCCGTGCTCTCTGTTTGTACTTTTCCATGCCCATGTGTCCAGCATGGATCTTTGTCAAAATCTCTTCTCTGAGACTGGTAGGAATAATGATTTTCTCTCCTTTGAAAATGATTCCGTTGATCTGTGATAGTTCATCACGATGGTTCCAGAATTCTGAGACGCTCTGAGGGCATTTTCTCCTCTCCTCAGGCCATCCATCCTGTATGACTTCCCTCAGCTGTGTGAGTTGAGAGTCCTTTCCTGTTTCTGCTTGGATCTCCTTCAGTTTTGTGTCACTAACTGGTAAGTTGCTGTACACAGTGTGTACTTGCATGTCCATGCCTTCACTGAGGCTGCTGTCCTTGTAGGTAAGAAACTTCCTGGAGAGTGTGTCTGCGACAGGGATGTCTTTGCCTGGACGGTGAGTGATTGTGAAGTCGTATTTTTGTAGTTGAAGGATCATTCTCTGTATCCTTGGCGGGGCTGCAGCTAGTGGTTTCCTCATGATTGACTCAAGGGGCTTGTGGTCGGATTCCACAATGACTTGTCGTCCATATACGTACTGATGGAAACATTTACATCCGAATAGAATGGCATAGAGCTCCTTTTCAATTTGAGCGTAGTTGATTTCACAGTCTGTGAGAGATTTGGAAGCGTAGCCGATGGGCTTTCCTTCTTGCAGTAGCACTGCACCTAGTCCATACTTCGACGCGTCCACTTGGAGTCTGAGCTCTTTGTTGGGGTCGTAGTAGGCAAGGATTGGTCCTGGTTCTCTCGTGATCAAGTCTTTCACATTCTGGAAAGCAATGTCGTGTTGCTTGTCCCAAAGAAACTCACTGGACTGCTTTAGCAGTTGACGCAGGGGTGCATTAGCATTGGAGAGGCTGGGTGCGAACTTGGATAAGTAGTTGACCATGCCAAGCACTGTTTCCAGCTCTGCACGGTTTTTTGGTGGCTCCATTTCTTTTATGGCTGAGATCTTCTGTGGATCTGGCTTGATTCCATTCGCTGTGAGAAGATGTCCGAAGTAGCTGACCTCTGTAGCGCCGACTGTGCTCTTCTCTGGGTTGAGCCGGACTCCTCTCTCGCGGGATCTTTGCAGCATCGCGCGGAGGTTTAGGTCGTGCTCCTCTTTGGTTCGACCATAGACAAGGATGTCATCCACAATTGCCACAACTCCGTCGAGGCCTTCGTACATTTCGTCGATCTTTCGCTGAAACTCGTCTTGGGCTGAGATAATCCCAAAAGGCAGGCGACGGAACCTGTAGCGTCCAAACGGTGTGTTGAATGTTGTGAGCTTAGATGACTCTTCTGTGAGCTTGATAGCCCAGTAGCCTGATCTAGCGTCCATGACACTGAAGTAGTGTGCTCCCACTAGCTTGTGTGTGATGCCATCTAGCGTCGGTAAAGGGTAATGGGGCCGTTTGATAGCCTTGTTCAAGTCTCTTGGGTCGAGGCATACTCGGAGCTTGCCTGTGCGTGGTTTCTCCACCACCACTAACGCGTTTACCCAGTCGGTCGGTTCTGTAACCTTGGTGACTATGTCAGATTGTTCCATGCTCTCCAACTCTTTCTTCAGACGGGCACGGAGAGCAAGGGGAATCTTTCTCGGGGGGTAGACCACAGGGGTTGCGTCTGGGTCAAGGTGAATGGTACATTCTCCTGGGAATAATCCTATTCCTGTAAAGACATCAGCAAACTCCTCCAGTACATTTCCTGTCTCTACTGGTGCTGTCACTGATAAAACTAGCTTGATGAGGTCCATGTCTAAACATGCTTTAAGACCTAGCACTGCAGGTGCTCTAGTGTCAACAACGTAAAAGTCCAACATCATGTCACTTTCCTTGTATTTGCATTTGAAAGTGCATGTGCCTTTTACTGGGAGCTGTTCACCACCATAACCAGTCAGTCTGCGCATGGTGGGCTGTAGCTCGCACTCAGATGTCAAGCTGCGGTACTTACTCAGAGGAATAATGTTTACTTGTGCACCAGTGTCTAGTTTGAACTTTAGCTTTGTGCCTTGTGTTCCTATCTCAATGTCAGCAAAGGCTTGCTCTGTCTCTGATATGTGACTTTTTTGTGTCACTGAATCAATAAACAGTTCATCATCATTTGACTCTTTGATTGACATTTCATCTTCACTCACTGTGTGTACTGTTTTTCCACGGTAAGCTCTGCACACTTTTGCAAAGTGATTCCATTTACCACATTTAGTACACTGTTTGCCTTTAGCTGGGCAATTTCCTTGTTCGCCATGCACTTTGTATCCACAATATCCACATGTTTTGGGGCGTTTTGAGTCTGTGTCGCTCTGTTTTGGAGTTATGTCTCTCTCCGTTCTGAAACGCGCTCTCTGGGCACCGGAGGTGTGCTTTGATGTCTGCCTGACTGCGCGCACTGCTTGTTCACGTGATGCGCTCGTGCTGCGGCGCGAAATGGTTTTCATCTGAGCCGGTGCTAGCTCGTGAGATCTGGCTATGTCGATAGCTTTGTCCAGCGTTAGCTCAGACCCAACATTCAAAAGTTTCTCTCTCACTCGCGGTGAGTGTATTCCAAATACGATACGGTCCCTGACCATCTCATCCTTGTTTGCATAATCACAGTCTTTCACAAGCAGACGCAGCTCAGTCACAAACGGTTCAAAAGACTCGCTAGCTCCCTGTACTTTCTCATGGAATTTGTACCTAGCGAAAATTGTATTAGTCTTCGGCACAACATATGCTTCAAAACGATCGTAGTATGTTTTCAGTACCTTTGATTCAGCCTCGGTAAGTGTCCATGTGTTGTAAATATCTCTCCCTTTTTCACCGATCCAGAGGAGCAGGTAGCTACATTTTTCCTCTTCTCCTCTTTCCTTCAGAGGACCCGTGAACATTAGCTCCACATGCTGTTTGTACTTACGCCATGCATCGGGTAAGTTTGTAGACTCCCAGTCCATTCGAGGTGAAGGAACTCCAGAAAAATCCATCTTTTAAGACCATTTACTCTGACACCATGTCTTGTTTTGTACGCTTTGTACAAATAATAAAACGCAGAACTACAGGATGTTTCTTAACATAACTCTTTATTAACTAGCTACAACTACATGTTCGCCTATCTCCAACCACGATCAACTGACGATGCCCTAACCGTCTGGGTGGTCTTAACCAATCACTGCACAGTAGGATACGGCGGTAAAATGCATCCAATTATAATTCAGTATGTATTCACATATGAATATTACAGGGTTGTACCTGGTAGGTTCCTTGATAATTTGTGTGAGATTGAGGGCATTTATCTTAGATTGTACCAAAAGGCAAAAGGCCTCCTGCAGGGACGGGGTCCTAGGATTTAGAAAAAAATACAATATAAATATAGGACAAACCACACATCACAACAAGAGAGACACAACACTACAAAAAGAGAGACCTAAGACAACACAACAAGGCAGCATGATAGCAACACATGACAACATGGTACAAACATTATTGGGCAAAGTCAACAGCACAAAGGTCAAGAAATTAGAGACAGCAATACATCATACAAAGCAGCCACAACTGTCAGTAAGTGTCCATGATTGAGTCTTTGAATGAAGCGATTGAGATAAAAACGTTGAGGGGCTAGTGGTTGATTTTGGGATTCGTGGTATAAGTACCACGCACATGCTGGAATAAATGTGTCGGTGTATCAAATCTTTTTTTTTCTTCCATATGCTGATTGATTTGTCTCGGATGGATGATACAATTATTTGATTTCTGCTGCCCCATGTTCTTAAGTACTTACGGTAACTAACTTTTTCTGATTGTGTCACATTCGTTCTTATTTTACAAACTATTTGGATTGTTGTGCCCTGCCAGCAACCCTCGACATGACGAAGTTAACGTTTCTAAATGTATATTTGACTTGCCCAATAAATATGAGACCATATTAAAATACGAGGAGGAAATAATACAGGGAAAGAGCGAATGATCAACTGAGACGCAAGCTGCACGGAAATGGGATTCCATGGCCAGGTTAGTAACAGTAGACAGCTAGCGAGGATAACGTCCTCAGGTCTTCTGTAGATATCTTATTTGAAATATTAATTTATATTAGCTAGCTAACCTGCCCCCGCATCTGCGTTAAGACGTCGACGATGGGTATGACGTATGGTCACAGACGTCACTCCGTCGATCGACGTGTGAGCATGGGCGGAGTCGGAGTTTTTGGAGCAATGCGTACTTTTGCTCAGGTCGCAGTTGCGTTCCACCACAGAAAAATTAGACATATTTCACCTGATGTATAAATGTGAAGTTTCTGGTGCCGAAAATCTCCCCCCTGCCAGAGTAACCGCACCACCCATTATCTTCGCGTGAAGGCTCTCACTGCTTCATTGCTACGACTTGCTTCCTAGTTGAGATTTCTTATCACTTTAGGCTGCGTTTCATTATTTATTTTTTTATGTCGATTTGATCGCGGGGGAGGCACTAGTAACGTCTGCAGTTTTCGGTTTGGCTATTTGTTTCAAGTGTATTAGTCTATAAATAAATCTCTTTGACAAAATTCGTAATCTCTCCCATGTCTTATTCGACTAGTAGTTGATCTGAAATGTTTATTGATTGCCTACATTTTACTCCCTCCTATGTTTAATATAACACAAACACATGAATTATTCATTTTGGTTGCCTATCCTGGCGTGAAGTTTGTTCTATAGAAAGTATTTGACTCTAGCCACAAAATTAAGGAAATTAGAAGGGGGGAGGATTTATCTTGCCTGCCAAAACGACGCAATTGTTTATTTTTATTTTATTAAAACATTTTAGAGGGTGGATCAGCTTTACTATTGCTGATAGATTGTAGCTTCCATCAATTTAATTCTCTGCATCATTTCCAACCCCCCATATATTTTTGGGGTAAATATATATACACATACATACACATACCCTCATATATACACATATATATTTTCCTTTATTATTCCCCGCAATCCCTACCACCCCTCCCTAGTTGGAGTAAACTAATAAACAATATCACTTCAACGCTACTTAAGGATTAAGGATTTAACTAGCTTCAGCAGCAAACATGTCTCCACAAATTAGAAGAGCTTGAACTGCGTTTACTACTCAGGAGGATAAATAAAAACAAAGGATAAAATGGCATGTTCGTCCATGAACCAGAATCTGGGTTTTTGACGAGTGGCAGCACACAGAAAAGTATCGCTTCGAAACTAGGAATCTTGACCGTTTGTGCATTGTCACGGAAGTGTGCCAGGTTATCAGGCATGTCCTGAAGGTGGATTTTGTTGCCGATCCCTCTGTGGCAAAAGTTTCCGGATCGTTGGAATTATTCGTTTTATACAGGAGCTGTCGACAGAAAATATATGCGGATCTGAGCTCCGGGAAACTCGGACAGCGAGTACTACAACTACAAGGGATGTTTCTCTATGATCCTGATTGCAGTCTGCGATGCAAAGTACCGCTTCACCATGATCAACGTGGGCGCATATGGTCGGGAGGGAGAAGTAAGTTCGGAGTGCTTGCCGAGGACCCAAACACCGAAGCCCATATGTCATCGTGGGAGACGAGGCATTCCCTCTGAGGGTAAACCTGATGCGACCATATCCAGGTAAGATATGCTAAATGCATGTGACTATACACTGAGTGTACAAAACATTAGGAATACCTTCTCTTTCCATGACATAGACTGACCAGGCAAATCCAGGCGAAAGCTATGGTCCCTTATTGAAGCCACTTGTTAAATCCACTTCAAGCAGTGTAGATGGGGGAGGGGACAAGAGTAAAACCTTGAGACAACTGAGACATGGATTGTGAATGTGTGCCATTCAGAGGGTGAATGGGTAAGACAAAATATTTAAGTGTCTTTGAACGGGGGTATGGAAGTAGGTGCCAGGCGCACAGGTTTGAGTGTGTCAAGAACTGCAACGCTGCTGGGTTTTTCACACTCAACAGTTTCCTGTGTGTATAAAAAAATGGTCCACCACCCAAAGGACACCCAGACAACTTGACACACCTGAGAAGCATTAGAGTCAACATTGGCCAGCATCCTTGTGGACAGCTTTCGACACCTTGTAGAGTCCATGCACGGGTGAATTGAGGCTGTTCTGAGGGCAAAAGGAGGGTGCAACTCAATATTAGGAAGGTGTTCCTAATGTTTTGTGCACTCAGTGTATATGTGGTGTGAAAATTATACCAATATTGAACTTGTAATTATATGCCTCACATAAGTGATCTGGCATCCCAATAAGAGGATGGGATAGGGGGGGGGGGGCTATATCCAAAGCATAGGCCACACAGTTGTTACACAGTATCTATTTGATAGCCTTCCTGTTCAATACTAATGGAAACGCATATTTTATTCAAAGGTTCTTCTCGCCTTTGTGTGCACAACAACCACAAGGACTACTTCCTCACACCAGCTGGATGCTGCTAACACCAGCCTCTCCATGTCCTTGACTTGACTCTATGTCCTTGACTCAGACTTCAAGGCGGCATCCTACGCTGGTTGTATATCCCTGTTTCAAACGAAACAAATCATGATCTATTGTTTTACGTATGTCTGCCCCAGCCAGCTCTTGCGGAATTAGCAAACACACACAGAGGCTAGCTAGTACAAACCTTTGGGCATCGTTTGCCGCTAACGTCATGAATAAATCATCACACATATTTTCAAAGCGTTGTAACAACCCTTCTACACTAAAACGAGTGGCATATTCGACAACTACAACCTGTTAAATGTTACAATATTGTGGCTAGCAAGTAGCAACTAAAGTTAACTAGCATTGCTAACGTTAGCTAGAATTGTTCAACCCATAGAAAGCCAGCCAGCTAATAACTTTAATAACTTGCTTGCTATCAACTCGAAATCAGCTAGCATATCAAATCGATGTATTCGTTATAAATGAACTAGTTAGCTAATTATAGGCTGAACATTTCCTTACCCACTGAAATGTATATAGTAGGGCAATGACATGAATCACCCATACATTCTAGTAAGCTAGCTACTGCTGTACTACCCACATTCACTTCTGGCAAGTTTCCTCCCTGCCCCCTAATGTTGGTAATGTATGAACATGAATTACCCTGAACATTAATAGATCATAGTCTGCTCCAAAAAGATCAGACTACAGCAAGTATGACCACCAAAACCAAAAGATATATGAATCATTTTTCATCAGGTCAACCTAAAATGTCTATCTAATGCAACATTTTACTAATTTAAAGATCGAGAAAACAGAGAGCATGTACAAAATGTACTTTATTTTACAGGATTATATAATGCGTGAAGCAAACATGGAATTACTTTGAAATGTGAAGGTGAAGACTCTGAAGATGTCAAGTAGAAGTGTCTATCATCCTTCTAAGTACCCTGTGGATGAAAGGGATTTTCTGGCTCCTCTCCAAGGAGAAAACTGACACCTTTGCAGCCTGAATGGAGAATGTTTTAGGTACGAACCAGTCCACAGGGAATAAGATTTATTTTGCCGGGTGCATACATTGCGTTGGATGGTAAGATGAAACCATCAATACGAGATCAACATCGCCATCTGCTAGCTTGGAATGGTTGGTTGGTTACTGTTTCCCTCCTTGTTTTTCCTCCTCCCTCCTTGTTTTTCCGTGTCACTCGCTCACAGTACACACACCACAAGGCCCCTCCTCCACCTGCTCTCTCCCTCTCACTTTATCTGCTCTGGTTTATAAAGTCACTAACAAATTGACTTTTCTGCTGCTTCCCTCACTCGTATCGGGTCTGGATCCGACCAGGTCTATATGGAACTGGTCTAGTTGTCCTCTGGTCCGTTTGGAAACAGATCTTTATATTGAAAAATGTATGTATATCGGGTTCGGGTAGGAAAGCCCCAGGTACATTTCAGAACAGGTACAACCTTTTTGGACCCGTGAAGACCTCTACTTGAGAGGCCCAATATAACAATCCCTGTCACAACAGACAATGCCAGGAACATTGTGAATGCTGTTGTAACAGTGTAGGTTCCGTCCCTCTCTTCGCCCCAACCTGGGCTCGAACCAGGGACCCTTGCACACATCAACAACTGACACCCACGAAGCATCGTTACCCATCGCGCCACAAAAGCCGCGGCCCTTGCAACGCAAGGGGAAACCCTACTTCAAGTCTCAGAGCGAGTGACGTCACTGATTTAAATGCTATTAGCGCGCACCACCGCTAACTAACTAGCCATTTCACATCGGTTACACTGTCACAGAAGCTGGACTTGGACCACAAAAAGGGGGCTTTTTAGTTTGGAGTCTTTTGCCAAATAAACAAAAATTAACTACAGTAATTGTTGGTATTTCATTTTCCCACTGTCCCGAAACCGAACCGAACTGTGACCTCAATACATACCAAACTGTGGGTTTGGTGAACTGTTACGCCCCTACTTGTAACATAACACTGTCCTCTCTTAATTTTCAGACCGAGAGTCCTCCGCTCCAATAGAACTTGAGGAGGGAGCCATTGGGTTGAAGCAGGAACCAGAGCCCATGCAGACTATGGAGAAACGGGAGGGAAGGACCAGGAAGGAGGAAAATCAGTTTAGAGGACCGGACTCTCAGTCTAGATTGACTCCTTCCAATGGAAACGATGACTATGATCAGAACCCACCTCAACACACCTCAGTCAGTCAGTTCCAAACTCACACCGGGGAGAGTAGAGGGGGAGGCTCTCTGTCCAGCTCAACATCCAAACCAATCAAAACATGCTCAACGGGTGACATGTCTGGTGAGTATGCAGGTCATAGTAGAACTGGGACATTTTCAGCTTCCAGGAATTGTGTACAGATCCTTGCAACATGGGGCTGTGCATTATCTTGCTGAAACATGAGGTGATGGCTGCGGATGAATGGCACGACAATGTGCCTCAGGATCTCATCACGGTATCTCTGTGCATTCAAATTGCCATGGATAAAATGCTATTGTGTCCGATGTCCGTAGCTTATGCCTTCCCATACCCCCACCGCCACCATGGGGCACTCTGTTCACAATGTTGACATCAGCAAACCGCTCACCCACAAGACGCCCCAAAAAACTGGGATTCATCTGTGACGGGCACATTTTTCCAGCGTGTCAGTGGCCATCGAAGGTGAGCATTTGCCCACTGAAGTCGGTTACGATGTCGAACTGCAGTCAGGTCAAGACCCTGGTGAGGATGACGAGCACACAGAAGAGCTTCCCTGAGACAGTTTCTGACAGTTTGTGCAGAAATTTGGTTGTGCAAACCCACAGCTTCATCAGCTGTCCAGGTGGCTGGTCTCAGACGATCCCGCAGGTGAAGAAGCCAGATGTGGAGGTCCTGGGCTGGCGTGGTTGTGAGGCCCGTTGGACGTACTGCCAAATTCTCTAAAATGGTGTTGGTGGCTTATGGTAGAGAAATGAACCTAAAATTCTCTTGCAACAGCTCTGATGGACATTCCTGCAGTCAGCATGCCAACTGCATGCTCCCTCAACTTGAGACATCTGTGGCATTGTGTTGTGAGACAACTAAACAGAGTTAATTACCCAAAGAACATCCAATCACGCTTAGGGTCATGTAAAAAAATGCTGGGCAGGCCATTATTTTGGCTACCATGGAAATGCCCCCATCCACAGAGCACGAGTGTTCAGTGAATGGTTTGATGAGCATGAAAACAATTTAAACCAGTTGCCATGGCAGTCTCAGTCACCAGAACTCAACCCAACTGAACACTTATGGGAGATTCTGGAGCAGTGCCTGAGACAGCGTTTTCCACCACCATCAACAAAACACCAAATTATGGAATTTCTGGTGGAAGAATGGTGTCTCATCCCTCCAATATAGTTGCAGACACTTGTAGAATCTGTGCCAATGTGCATTAAAGCTGTTCTGGCTCGTGCTGGCCCAACGCCCTATTAAGATATTTTATGTTGGTGTTTCCTTTAATTTTGCTATTACCTGTGTATTCACTATAGTAAAGATCTGTTAATAATGGCCCGTTGTTTGGAAGTGTAACAGACGTTTTTGTCAGACCCAGATCAAGGCTTCTCCTGGAATTAAAAGCACTTTATATGGTGTGTATATATAATATGGTCCTAGTATTAAACATGTATTAAATATGTAATCTGCAATAGTTCCCTGTGAACAGTAATGAGTTAGGATGTCCCTGGGACATCATGAAATGGTCCCCTGGAGGTTTTTGTCTAGTTCCTGGTTGGTCCCGGGGATGTCCCCATGGATGTTTTTAGGATTTTCTTTAGACGTTGTGTCATGTTCCCCTGGAGGAACGTCACTTGATGGGAATTATTATTTGTATTTATTTATTTCACCTTTATTTAACCAGGTAGGCAAGTTGAGAACAAGTTCTCATTTACAATTGCGAGCTGGCCAAAGCAGTTCGACACATACAACAACACAGAGTTACACATGGAGTAAAACAAACACAGTCAATAATACAGTAGAAAAATAAGTCTATATACAATGTGAGCAAATGAGGTGAGATAAGGGAGGTAAAGGCAAAAAAGGCCATGGTGGCAAAGTAAATACAATATAGCAAGTAAAACACTGGAATGGTAGATTTGTAGTGGAAGAAAGTGTAAAGTAGAAATAGAAATAATGGGGTGCAAAGGAGCTAAATAAATAAATACAGTAGGGGATGATGTAGTTGTTTGGGCTAAATTATAGATGGGCTATGTGCAGGTGCAGTAATCTGTGAGCTGCTCTGACAGCTGGTGTTTAAAGCTAGTGAGGGAGATAAGTGTTTCCAGTTTCAGAGATTTTTGTAGTTCGTTCCAGTCATTGGCAGCAGAGAACTGGAAGGAGAGGCGGCCGAAGGAGGAATTGGCTTTGGGGGTGACCAGAGAGATATACCTGCTGGAGCGCGTGCTACAGGTGGGTGCTGCTATGGTGACCAGCGAGCTGAGATAAGGGGGGACTTTACCTAGCAGGGTCTTGTAGATGACCTGGAGCCAGTGGGTTTGGCGACGAGTATGAAGCGAGGGCCAGCCAATGAGAGCGTACAGGTCGCAGTGGTGGGTAGTATATGGGGTTTTGGTGACAAAACGGATGGCACTGTGATAGACTGCATCCAATTAATTGAGTATGGTATTGGAGGCTATTTTGTAAATGACATCGCCGAAGTCGAGGATCGGTAGGATGGTCAGTTTTACAAGGGTATGTTTGGCAGCATGAGTGAAGGATGCTTTGTTGCAAAATAGGAAGCCAATTCTAGATTTAACTTTGGATTGGAGATGCTTAATGTGAGTCTGGAAGGAGAGCTTACAGTCTAACCAGACACCTAGGTATTTGTAGTTGTCCACATATTCTAAGTCAGAACCTTCCAGAGTAGTGATGCTGGATGGGCGAGCAGGTGCAGGCAGCGATCGGTTGAAGAGCATGCATTTAGTTTTACTTGTATTTAAGAGCAGTTTAACATGTCGTCACCACCTGTGAGGTTTTGCTGTTTATAGTGTGCGGATTCGTCAATTCTTTGTCGATACATTCTGTCTGTATATTATGTTTATCATCTATTATCAAATTCCGGATATATGTAAATGTCCTTTGTGAATAAAGGTAACTCTGTTTCTGAATGTTCAACAATATAACTTATTTATTAAATGTTTCATATGCTTACAGAGCTTGATCTTACCACATCGTAATATAAGAGCTAACTCTCTCTCCTCTGCTCTCATCCTTCTAGACCTATCTGCTGCCTTTGATACTGTGAACCTCCTCTCCACCCTCTCCGAGTTGGGTATCTCCGGCGCGGCTCACTCTTGGATTGCGTCCTACCTGACAGGTCGCTCCTACCAGGTGGTGTGGCGAGAATCCATCTCCGCACCACGTGCTCTCACCACTGGTGTCCCCCAGGGCTCAGTTCTAGGCCCTCTCCTATTCTCGCTATACACCAAGTCACTTGGCTCTGTCATATCCTCACATGGTCTCTCCTATCATTGCTACGCAGACGACACACAATTAATCTTCTCCTTTCCCCCTTCTGATAACCAGGTGGCGAATCGCATCTCTGCATCTCTGGCAGACATATCAGTGTGGATGACTGATCACCACCTCAAGCTGAACCTCGGCAAGACGGAGCTGCTCTTCCTCCCGGGGAAGGACTGCCCATGATCTCGCCATCACGGTGGACAACTCCATTGTGTCCTCCTCCCAGAGTGCTAAGAGCCTCGGTGTGACCCTGGACAACACCCTGTCGTTCTCCGCTAACATCAAGGCGGTGACCCGATCCTGTAGGTTCATGCTATACAACATTCGCAGAGTACGACCCTGCCTTACACAGGAAGCGGCGCAGGTCCTAATCCAGGCACTTGTCATCTCCCGTCTGGATTACTGCAACTCCCTGTTGGCTGGGCTCCCTGCCTGTGCCCTTAAACCCCTACAACTCATCCAGAACGCCGCAGCCCGTCTGGTGTTCAACCTTCCCAAGTTCTCTCACGTCACCCCGCTCCTCCGCACACTCCACTGGCTTCCAGTTGAAGCTCGCATCTGCTACAAGACCATGGTGCTTGCCTACGGAGCTGTGAGGGGAACGGCACCTCCGTACCTTCAGGCTCTGATCAGGCCCTACACCCAAACAAGGGCACTGCGTTCATCCACCTCTGGCCTGCTGGCCCCCCTACCTCTGCGGAAGCACAGTTCCCGCTCAGCCCAGTCAAAACTGTTCGCTGCTCTGGCACCCCAATGGTGGAACAAGCTTGGTTTACAGAACTACCTTGGTTACACTCCACCACCCATTTCACCTCCTTTATAGATACCTATCCAGGTCAGAGCACTAATGGGACAGACTGGTGTCTAACATAGGTCTACTGCAGGCCACAAGACTGTTACCCTGCTCAGCTTTTACATAGGCATTAGCACAGGGAGTTTACATAAATCTTTAGTTTAATAAGTTGCATAACACCTACATCACTTTTCAGGTGCTATCCCATTCTGTCTTGGTGACCATGACTTAGGCACTTTACCCTTTAACTGCTTGCTACAAGGGCAAGGCTTACCCTGTTATGCTACAAGCCTGTTCTGTGTTTGGTGTTTCATAGAGTTGGCTAGGGTGACAACAAAAAACATGTTTCAGTTATACAATAAGACTTTTATTTTGAAATACAATTTTGCCTGAATATGTGTGTGTGTGTGTGTTGTCATATGCCTGTGTGTTCCTGTGTGTGTGTTTGTAATGCAGGTTGAGTCTGTGTGTGTGTGGGTCCTGGGTATATATACCAGTATGTGTGCTTTTGGCAATACCAAAGTATATATTTCCATTGATAACATCATTCATAATCCCCTTCATTAATGTTTCAGTATCAGTCATCTTAACATCATACCAGATTAAACATCAATCGTATGTAATCTTCAAAACAAAAGGTCCTGTTTTCATTAAATTATTATCAATTATTTTATAGTAGAACTATCTGGATGGATTGAGCTTGGATTGTTGCTGGGTTAGTTCTGCACAGCACAATACTTTGATAGCCTCTGCTGAGTTGAAGCCAAGGTTCTAGATTGTGGAGCTAATGCCAGTCTTCAGGTTTCAGACAAGTTTACTCAACATGTTAAATTGACACCAATTGCCCTGGTGCCAGCCAGATCTGCCATCCAGATTTGAAATTGTTCAAAGTACTTTGAGTGTTTGCTTGAGCCCGCCTGGAGTGCCAGATTGATGTGTTTTGCCATTTTTTAAAAACTATTCCATGTCCATCAAAGTAAGGGAAATAACACATGAAGACATTGATCTTGGTTATTACATGATTGTTTGAAAAGTAATAATCACCAGATAACATAATAATAATAAGCTTGATTAATAAAGTAAAGTGTTACCCAAGTGTGTGTGTGTGTGTGTGGTGTGTGTGTGTGTGTGTGTGTGTGTGTGTGTGTGTGCATGTGTGTACATTTCAATGGATGCTGTGAGTGTATTGTATGAGTATTCCAGTATGATGTGCAGGAGTATGTTTGTGTTGTAATTGACAGTGGGTGGTGGTATGTGCATAAAATTGAGGGAAGTAGTACATAAAACATTGATTTTGGTATGTTATTACATGATTGGTTTGAAGTTATTACATTCACAAAAAAAGTGTTTAATCACCAGTTAATGTAATAACACTCCATTTAGCGGGAAAAATAATTAAGTTTACCAGCAAGTTATTACATGACCCTGTATATAGCTTATTTACTTTCTTATGTTTTTATTTCTATTTGTCATGTTTTTGTTCTACTTTACTTTATAGTACTACTGATATTGATTACTGCATTTCACTGTACTTGTGCACATTACAATAAAAACTTAACTTGAAACTTAATCTAAGTCTGTCCCTTAGAAGTTTATATCAAATTTAAAAAATGTTGTCATGCTTCATAAAAAAACAGGTGTAGACTAACAGTGAAATGCTGACAGACGGGTCCTTGGTAAAAAACAGGTGTAGACTAACAGTGAAATGCTGACTGACGGGTCCTTGGTAAACAACAGGTGTAGACTAACAGTGAAATGCTGACAGACGGATCCTTGGTAAACAACAGGTGTAGACTAACAGTGAAATGCTGACAGACGGATCCTTGGTAAACAACAGGTGTAGACTAACAGTGAAATGCTGACAGACGGATCCTTGGTAAACAACAGGTGTAGACTAACAGTAAAATGCTGACTGATGGGTCCTTGGTAAACAACAGGTGTAGACTAACAGTGAAATGCTGACAGACGGATCCTTGGTAAACAACAGGTGTAGACTAACAGTGAAATGCTGACAGACGGATCCTTGGTAAACAACAGGTGTAGACTAACAGTGAAATGCTGACAGACGGATCCTTGGTAAACAACAGATGTAGACTAACAGTGAAATGCTGACTGGCGGGTCCTTGGTAAAAAACAGATGTAGACTAACAGTAAAATGCTGACTTATGGTCGGTCCCTTCCCGAAATTGCAAAGAAAAAAAAAAGAAATAATAGAAAAATAATAACACAAGGAACAAATCTACAATGCCAATAACTTGGCTAAATACACAATATTTGCACATTATTTATTTTTTAATTCTTCAAGCTCTGTCAAGTTGGTTGTTTTCAAGTCTTTCCATAGATTTTCAAGCAGATTTAAGTCAACTGTAACTCGGCCACTCAGGAAGGTTTACTGTCTTCTTAGTAAGCAACTCCAGTGTAGATTTGGCCTTGTGTTTTAGGTTATTGTCCTGCTGAAACGTGAATTTGTCTCCCAGTGCCTGGTGGAAAGCAGACTGAACCAGGTTTTCCTCGAGGATTTTGCCTGTGCTTAGCTCCATTCCATTTGTTTTTGTCCTAAACTCCCTACTCCTTGCTGAAGACAAGCATACCCATAACATGATGCAGCCACCACCATGCTTACAAATATGAAGAGTGGTACTCAGTGATGTGTTGTGTTAGACCTGTCCCAAATGTAATGCTTTGTATTCAGGACATAAAGTGAATTTCTTTGCCACATTTTTTAAAGTTTTACTTTAGTGTCTTATTGCAAACTGGATACATGTTTTGGAATATTTTTTATTCTGTACATGCTTCCTTCTTTTCAATCTGTCAATTAGGTTAGTATTGTGGAGTAACTACAATGTTGTTGATCCATCCTCAGTTTTCTCCTATCACAGCCATTAAACTGTGACAGGTTAAAGTCACCATTGGCCTCATGGTGAAATCCATGAGCGGTTTCCTTACTCTCCAGCAACTGAGTTAGGAAGGACACCTGTATCTTTGTAGTGACTGGTACTGATACACCACCAAAGTGTAATTAATAACTTTTCCATGCTCAAAGGGATATTCAATGTCAGCTTTTACATTTTTTACCCATCTACCAATAGGTGCCGTTCTTTACGAGGCATTGGAAATTCGCTGCTCAACCGAGGGACCTTACAGACAATTGTATGTGTGGGGTACAGAGATGAGGCAGTCATTAAATAATCATGTTAAACACTATTATTGCACACATAGTGAGTCCATGCAACTTACTATATGACTTAAGCACATTTCTTCTCCTGAACTCATTTGCCATAAAGGGTTTGAATACTTACTGACTCTAATTTCTTATTCATTTGTAAAAATTTCAAAATACATAATTCCACTTTGTCGTTGTTGGGTATTGTGTGTAGGCCAGTGACACAGCATCTCAATTTAATCCATTTTAAATTCAGGCTGTAACAACAAAATGTGGAAAAAGCCAAGGGCTGTGAACACTTTCTGAAGACACGGTCTACACTGAGTATATCAAACATTAAGAACAACTACTATTTCCATGACATAGACTGACCAGGTGAAAGCTATGATCCCATATTGATGTCACTTGTTAAATCCACTTCAATCAGTGTAGATTAATGGGAGGAGGCAGACTAAATAACGATTTTTAAGCCTTGAGACATTTGAGACATGGATTGTGTATGTGTGCCATTCAGAGGGTGAATGGGCAAGACAAAATATGTAAGTGTCTTTGAACGGGGTATGGTAGTAGGTGCCAGGTGCACGCTCCTGGGTTTTTCACACTCAAGTTTCCCGTGTGTATCAAAAATGGTACACCAGTCCAAAGGACATTGAGCCAACTTAACAAACTGTGGAAGCATTAGAGTCACCATGGGCCAATATCTCTGTGGAACGCTTTCGACACCTTGTAGCCCCCATCACTTAGGCCAAGGGTCTTGGGCAATAGGGGCTTGTGGTTGTCACAAGACAGGGCCTTTATCACCTCTCAGGACTGAGGCTACTACAGTAGGCCGTCTAACTCGACCGACATCCCTCCAGTCTCTTTCCCACAGTCTATTTTGGCAAACCGCTGCTCCCACACACATTACTGTACAGTGTTGTATCATTGTGTACTAAATGTTATTTTTTAATAAACTAGTAATTGATTACCTTGTCGAAATTGTTTTGTGTTTCCTCCTCCATACACCTAAAAAGCACAGCTCAGCTCTCTAGATTGAATAGTACTAGTGTGCATTATTATCTGACAGCGGTTCAACTTAAAGCCTAGTTTGTTGGAACACAAATGAACTATCCTGAACCTAGAAGTAAGCTGTAGCCACCACAGAGAAGCCACAGTAACCACTGCAGAGAAGCCACAGTAGTCACCGCAGAGAAGCCACAGTAGCCACCGCAGAGAAGCCACAGTAGCCACCGCAGAGAAGCCACAGTAGCCACCGCAGAGAAGCCACAGTAGCCACCGCAGAGAAGCCACAGTAGTCACCGCAGAGAAGCCACAGTAGCCACCGCAGAGAAGCCACAGTAGCCACCGCAGAGAAGCCACAGTAATCACTGCAGAGAAGCCACAGTAGCCACCACAGAGAAGCTGAATCCCCAATGAAATCAAGATGGAGCTACCTGCACCTTAGCCCATTAATCAACTAAATGAGCCTACATAATGTTACTCCTTATAGTCCAAGGACCTTACATGTTCAGTTTAGAGGCTAATTGGCTCTGGCAGCCAAAACAGCCAAATACTCCATCTAAACATGAATCAATTCCCAATTGCAGTACGGGTCTAGAAACAATATAGCCCTCTACTTTCATATCACATCAAAATAATTTCACAAATGCAAAATATACACTTAGTGACACTGTTTTAACTGGTTTTAATACAGTTGCAGCCTACTTTTTTCAGTGACAACATGTTTGTCGTCCTTCTTCCGTTTCCTCACAGGTGTTCTGAGACGTAAATAGCTAATTAGCACAGGTAGGCCTACGCCTCGGTCTTATGTCTGTAAACAAGCCCTGTAACATTGACATATGACAGTGTGGGAACCCTATAAAGGTGTGTAGTAATTTAACCTTCAGATTTTTGGAAAATTATTTCTTGCTAATATGAAAGATACGTTCCTTATGTTTCCACAACCAAGCAATGCGTTTTAACGTTCAGAGCACGTTCTCGCAGCTCTAACAAAACTACCCCGGCCAGAAGAATATAGTACCTTCAATAGTTGCTAAAGTTAGTTAGCATCTATGAATGGGTTACCCGCACATATCCAATCCCCTCTGATCTATCCAATCTTCTCCGATCTATCCAATCCTCTCTGACCTACATCTAGTGCCAGGGGTTTATTTGGGATTCAGAGTTTGAGTAGGCCTTCCACACATCTCTATGGTAGGCCTTCCACACATCTCTATGGTAGGCCTTCCACACATCTCTAAGGTAGGTCCTTCCACACATCTCTATGGTAGGACTTTCACACATCTCTATAGTAGGTCCTTCCACACATCTCTATGGTAGGTCCTTCCACACATCTCTATGGTAGGTCCTTCCACACATCTCTATGGTAGGCCTTCCACACATCTCTATGGTAGGTCCTTCCACACATCTCTATGGTAGGTCCTTCCACACATCTCTATGGTAGGACTACCACACATCTCTGTGGTAGGTCCTACCACACATCTCTATGGTAGGTCCTTCCACACATCTCTATGGTAGGACTACCACACATCTCTGTGGTAGGTCCTACCACACATGTCTGTTGTAGGCCTTCCATACATCTCTATGGTAGGACTTCCAAACATCTCTATGGTAGGACTACCACATATACTGAACAAAAATCTAAATACAACATGTAAAGTGTAGGTCACATGTTTCATGAGCTGAAATAAAAGATCCCCGAAATGTTCCATATGCACAAAAAGCTAATTTCTCTCAATTTGTGTGCTCAAATTTGTTTACATCTCTGTTAGTGAGCATTTTTCCTTTGCCAAGATATTCCATCCACTTGACAGATGTGGCACATGAAGAAGCTGATTAAACAGCATGATACTTACACGAGTGCAACTTGTCCTGGGGACAAGTTGCACAAATGTGCAGTTTTCTAACACAACACAATGCCACAGATGTCTCAAGTTTTAAGAGAATGTGCAAATGGCATGCTGACTGCAGGAATGTCCACCAGAGCGGTTGACAGAGAATTGAATGTTAATTTCTCTACCGTAAGCCGCCTTCAAAGTCGTTTTAGAGAATTTGGCAGTATCAATCAAATGTATTTATAAAGCTCTTTTTACATCAGCCAATGTCACAAAGTGCTGTACAGAAACCCAGCCTCAAAAACCCCAAATAGCAAGCAATGCGGGTGTAGAAGCACTGTGGCTAGGAAAAACTCCCTAGAAAGGCAGGAACCTAGGAAGAAACCTAGAGAGGAACCAGGCTCTGAGGGGTGGCCAGTCCTCATCGGGCTGTGCCGGGTAGAGATTATAACAGAACATGGCCAAGATGTTCAAATGTTCATAGATGACCAGCAGGGTCAGATAATAATAATCACAATGGTTGTAGAGAGTGCAACAGGTTAGCACCTCAGGAGTAAATGTCAGTTGGCTTTTCATAGCCGATCATTCAGAGTTAGAGACAGCAGGTGCGGTAGAGAGAGAGTCGAAAACAGCAGCTCCGGGACAAGGTAGCACGTCCAGTGAACACGTCAGGGTTCCATAGCCGCAGGCAGAACAGTTGAAACTGGAGCAGCAGCATTACCAGGTGGACTGGGGACAGCAAGGAGTCATCAGGCCAGGTAGTCCTGAGGCATGGTCCTAGGGCTCAGGTCCTCCGAGAGAAAGAGAGAAAAAGAGAGAGAGAATGAGAGGGAGCATACTTAAATTCCCACAGGACACCGGATAAGACAGGAGAAATACTCCAGATATAACAGACTGACCCTAGCCCCCCGACACATAAACTATTGCAGCATAAATACTGGAGGCTGAGACAGGAGGGGTCGGGAGACACTGCGGCCCTCGGACAGGGCCAACCAGGCAGGATATAACCCCACCCACTTTTCCAATGCACAGACCCCACACCACTAGAGGGATATCGTCAACCACCAACCTACTACCCTGAGAGAAGGCCAAGTATAGCCCACGAAGACCTCCCCCATGGCACGAACCCGAGGGGGGCGCCAACCCGGACAGGAAGATCACGTTAGTGACTCAAGCCACTCAAGTGACGCACCCCTCCTAGGGATGGCATGGAAGAGCACCAGTAAGCCAGTGACTCAGCCCCCGTAATAGGGTTAGAGGCAGAGAATCCCAGTGGAGAGAGGAGAACCGGCCAGGCATAGACAGCAAGGGCGGTTCGTCGCTCCAGTGCCTTTCCGTTCACCTTCACACACCTGGGCCAGACTCCACTCAATCATAGGACCTACTGAAGAGATGAGTCTTCAATAAAGACTTAAAGGTCGAGACCGAGTCTGCGTCTCTCACATGGATAAGCAGACCATTCCATAAAATTGGAGCTCTATAGGAGAAAGCCCTGCCTCCAGCTGTTTGCTTAGAAATTCTAGGGACAGTAAGGAGGTCTGCGTCTTGTGACCGTAGCGTACATGTAGGTAAGTACGGCAGGACCAAATTAGAAAGATAGGTAGGAGCAAGCCCATGTAATGCTCTGTAGGTTAGCAGTAAAGCCAGTACGCCCAACCGGCCTCAGAACCACGTGTAACCACACCAGCCCAGGACCTACACATCCGGCTTCTTCACCTGCGGGATCGTCTGAGACCAGCCACCCAGACAGCTGATGAAACTGAGGAGTATTTCTGTCTGTAATAAAGCCCTTTTGTGGTAAAAACTCATTCTGACTGGCTGGGCCTGGCTTCCCAGTGGGTGGGCCTATGCCCCCCCAGGCACACCCATGGCTGCGCCCCTGCCAATTCATGTGAAATCCATACATTTGGGCCTAATGAATTTATTTAAATTGACTGATTTACTGATATGAACTGTAACTCACTAAAATTGTTTATATTTTTGTTCAGTGTACATGCTGGAATAGATGTGTCAATTAATACACTATTTTAATCCATATGTTGATTGATTTGTCTCAGATGATACAATTATTTGATTTTAGCTGCCCTAGTTTCTCTAGTTATAGTGCTTTTGTAACAGTATTTCTTCCGTCCCTCTCCTCGCCTCTTCCAGGGCTCGGACCAGGGACCCTCTGCACACATCAGCAACTGCCTCCCACGAAGCATCGCTACCCATCGTTCCACAAAAGCCCTTGCAGAGCAAGGGGAACAACTACTTCAAGGTCTCAGAGCGAGTGGCGTCACCAATTGAAACTCTATTAGCGCGCACCCCGCTAACTAGCTAGCCATTTCACACTGGTTACAGTCACCCCCCCTTTTGACGACCTCCTTTTCCGCAGCAACCAGTGATCCAGGTCACGGCACCAATGTAACAGTATTGCTTCCGTCCCTCTCCTCGCCCCTTCCAGGGCTCCTCTGCACACATCAACAACTGCCTCCCACGAAGCATCGTTACCCATAGTTCCACAAAAGCCGCGGCCCTTGCAGAGCAAGGGGAACAACTACTTCAATGTCTCAGAGCGAGTGACGTCACCAATTGAAACTCTATTAGCGCGCACCACCGCTAACTAACTTGCCATTTCACACCTTTTACACTTTCAAGACAACTGGGAACTCAAGAGAAAACCCCCCCCCAGTTCAAATCATGACGTCGTTGATTTTCAAGTCGGGAAGGCGGAGCTCTAGAAAGATGCCCGAGTTTCTGACTGGGATTCCCGAGTTGTATGACCATTCACCACTATTTTTCCCAGATTTTCGAGTTCCCAGTTGTTTCTGAACGCGGCAGATGTACATACTGTAACCGCGAGTCATTTTCTGATTGCGTCACCAGAAAGCGTCACATTCTTCTCCAAAACCGTTTGGTTTATTGTGTTTATTTAGGGTGGATGTGCCCCGGCTGCCATCGACCCTCAAAATGACCAAATTACAGTTTCTAAATGTCTTTTTGACCGAACGGTTGATGTTAGCCGCTCAAGAGATATATAAGCAAGTGGAAGAGACAATATTAGAATACCAGGAAGAAATAATCCAGGGAAAGAGAGAGAATGATCAATTGAGACGCAAGTTTGGGATTCCATGGCCAGGTTAGTAATGTAGCTAGCTAACTACGTTATTTGAATATCAAACTGTGCTAACGAGGATAATGAGCACACATTATATAGCTAGCTATGTATTCGTTCTGAAATATGCCGTTATGAATGTGCTTTGTTTTAGCTAACCAACTATGACTGTGTCATATGCCAGTGGCTAGCTTGGCGTGTTAGCTAATGTAGCTACTGTATCTTTGTTTTCTGCAGTGCAGTCAGAGAGACGGCTAGCTAACGTTAGCATTCATGCCTAGAAAATCGAGAAACACTCTTTTCACGCCACGTCGATACGGAAGTGACTTTTTCGTAGCAGGTTAGGAGACTGAGGTTAAGGTTAGGAAAAGGTTTAGGGAAAATGCTCTCCTAACGGGCTACGAAAAATGTTCCTTGAAAAGAACATAGTTGTCAGTACATTCTGTGTATTCTGTTCCTCAATAGCTAGCTACTCAAACTCAGAACTGTGTGGTAGCAGGTCGTGATGGCTCAAGTAAAGGTGCTTTGCTAACAACACTACATTTTCCCTTCTTGACTTTCAGACCGAGAGCCCTTTGCTCCTGTAGAATCTGAGGAGGAGGGAGGCATTGGGCAAAAGCAGGAACCAGAGCCAAGGCAGACTATGGAGAAACAGGAGGGAAGGACCAGTATGGAGGAAAATCAGTTTAGAGGACCGGACTCTCAGTCTAGATTGACTCCTTCCAATGGAAACGATGACTATGATCAGAACCCACCTCAACACGCCTCAGTCAGTCAGTTCCAAACTCACACCGGGGAGAGTAGAGGGGGAGGCTCTCTGTCCAGCTCAACATCCAAACCAATCAAAACAGAGACTGAAGGACTGGGTGTTTGTCCATTTGATCCGTCAAGTGACCCCAATACATTCTCTTCGTCAGTGAACCTTGACCTTTCGGCAGCACAGAGTGAGAACAGTGTAAGTATGATGGGGGTGGAAGGTGGGGAAGGACTACTGTCAGGGTTTGAGGCGCTACAGATACCGCTACACATGGAACAGTCCCTTCAAAATCACCACAACACAGCATTGTGTTGCAAGGTGTGTGGGAAACCCTGTAGACATATGGGCCATTTAAACGCACACATGCAAATGCACATGAAAGAGAAGCCATTTCTCTGCGGCTTGTGTGGTAAGTCCTTTAGCTCGTCAGGGAGGTTGAAAGGTCACCAGAGGATTCACACAGGGGAGAAGCCCTATCAGTGCCATATCTGTAGAAAACGGTTCAATCAGACCGCACACCTGACGGTACACCTGAGAGTCCACACAGGTGAGAAACCGTTCAGTTGTCCTGTCTGTGGGAAGAGCTTCAGTCAGTCCAACAAGGTGAAAAGACACCTTGTAACACATTCTAGGGACAGAACCTTCCTACCAGGCCTATGAGGGAGATGCGGTAGATGTGTAAGTAAAAATGTACAGGATAGGGGTTATAACTCCATTTCAAATCCATTTCAGGTGTAGGAAATGATTTGAAAATGTTTAGGCTAGCTATTTATAATAATGTGTCTAATCAAGCATTTTACCTCAATGGCATTGTCTATGTAAAGCAATTGTCAAAAGGTATTTTTACATTGTTACACCTACAAGTACTGAAACAGAATTTTCTGTAATACATTTTGGAAGTCAATGGACATAAACATCCAAACTACTTATTGTATTTTTAAAGCATGAAACTAGTTATTGGGCAGTTGGATGTAAATGGGATGTTTTGGACATTGTTGTGTTGTGTATTTTGGTAAATAAATGTCAGAATTCTTGAAACAAACCATCAGATTTTTCGTTTTTATTTAGTGGTGGAGGTTTGGATGATTGTCGTCCCTCAAAACATTAGATGTCAAGAAGATGTTAGAAGGTGAAAAGTTGGGTGAATGAGCGAAGCTGGTGATTCAACGGAAAGAAGCAACCCTCCAAAGCGGGAGAGCTTCATAACTGCTGAAAATCAGCTAAGTCGGGTGACTTAAAATATTAATTTAGTCAAGCTCAGTATGTAGAACTCTAGAACTTTGTAGAACAATAGAACATAGAATCTATCCTGGGAACAGGATGTTGTCAACAAACAACTACTCTGGTCTCGTACCCCCTCAACTGCCTGAATTATGTGATGTTCTACCTGAAAATGAAAAACCATTGGTAATAACTATAATAAACATGAAAGAGTGCATGTTTATCCTTTCTTCCTATGTGGGTTCCAGGACTATGAAAACACGGATGACTTCTGGTGCTGTGCGGTGTGGAGGGAAGGCCAGGAGGAGGTGGAGGGTGTGGTTCCCAGTACCTGGGTGGTGGGCAGGAAGGTCCTGTGGCCTCCAGCCAATGGGAGGAAAGCTCTGAAAGAGAGACACAAGCCAGGAGCCAATTGGATGACATATGACCTTGTTAAGGTCAAACTATTCTCAGGTACTGAAGCATCTTACCTACCATGTATACAATGTTACGTTTTTAGTGGTTATGTTTGATGTTTAAATACCTTATTAAAGAACTTCCCCTAAAGTTCTCAGAAAATCAAGTGCAGTAATACATGTGAAATGTAAATAAGCTCCTTGTAGTGTGTCACCCCAGTGACTGAAAGAATAACTGTTTCATGATCCCATATCCCTCTTTAACTTTGTTTGTGCCAAACTACCAATTCTCAGAATGCTCTCAGGGCAGCTGCAGCTACACTCTTAATGTGTTGAGAAATCTGTTGTGTGATGTAATGTTTTTAATTGTATAGAACTGCCTTAATTTTGCTGTAGCCTGAATCTGAGATCTAGCTACCCTGTATGGTTTCAGAATCTCTGGAAGAGTGTGAAGGCTACAGTAGGTCCAGTGATGAGCTCACTGACAACGGAGACAGTGAGCCCAACACACAGAAGAAGAAGAGGAGGAGGAGGAAGAGGAGGACGGGTGAGGGGCACGTTACCGGTCAGTGTGAGACAGCCTTAACATAGACAGGATTGCTTCTGTAGAACAGTGTGTTTGACGAACATTTGATTTCCATCAACTTTTACAAAAGGCACTGATCAGATACCTCAAGGAGGACCCAGTGGAGATGGAAGGATACACACAGGTGACAGAATCCTTAGAGAATGTATTGGGCCACCGTGTTGCACTTTCACTAAACTAGCCATATGTATGGAACACAATTCTGTGGCTGTACTCATTGCCTGTTTATCCAAAGGTGTGTCAGGATCATCAAACTCTCCTCCTCTGAAGAGGAGAGTGATGACGAAATCGGGTACCCTGGAGGAGAGTTCTGGAGCTCTAGAAGCAGAACCTCAGCTGGACCCGTCTGAGCTCAGAGGGTAAGTTTCACTACATCCTACCAGTGTTCCCATTGGTTTGTCACACAAGTGTTCTGTGTCAGTTTGAGGCATTGTATGTGTTCTGATCAGTCTCTTTTGTTGTTATTACAGCCTTGACGACTCACTCAACAAGGAGAGCTACCTCATAGAGGGACCACACTCTTCTGACGCATGTAGGAGAAACAAAGGCTGTCTAATGGTCCTGTGTGAATGTTGCCCATAGGAGGGTTATTTTATTACATGTTTTTGGGGGGGTAGATCAGCTTTAATATTGCAGATAATTACATTGATGGAAGCTACATCACTTCCAATCCCCAATATATTTTTTGCACATAAATGCATATACGTACAGTACCAGTCAAAAGTTTGGACACCTACTCATTCAAGGGTTTTTCTTTATTTTGACTATTTCCTACATTGTAGAATAATTGTGAAGGCGTCAAAACTATGAAATAACACATCATGTAGTAACCAAAAAAGTGTTAAACAAATCAAAATATATTTGAGATTCATCAAAGTAGCCAACCTTTGTGTTGATGACGGCTTTGCACACTCTTGGCATTCTCTCAACCAGCTTCATGAGGTAATCACCTGGAATGCATTTCAATTAACAGGTGTGCCTTGGTAAATGTACATTTGTGGAATTTCTTTCCTTTCTAATGCATTTGAGACAATCCGTTGTGTTGTGACAAGGTAGGGGTGGTATACAGAAGAACAGCTCAAATAAGCAAAGAGGAACAACAGTCCATCATTACTTTAAGACATGAAGGTCAGTCAATCTGGAAAATTTTAAGAGCTTTGAAAGTTTCTTTAAATGCAGTCGCAAAACCCATCAAGCGCTATGATGAAACTGGGTCTCATGAGGACCGCCACAGGAAAGGATGACCCAGAGTTACCTCTGCTGCAGAGGATAAGTTCATTAGAGTTAACTGCACCTCAGATTGCAGCCCAAATAAATGCTTTGCAGAGTTCAAGTAACATACACATCTCAACATCAACTGTTCAGAGGAGAATCAGGCCTTCATGGTTGAATTTCTGCAAAGTAACCACTACTAAAGGACACCAATAAGAAGAGACTCTCGTGGGCGAAGAAACACAAGAAATGGACATTAGACCGGTGGAAATATGTCCTTTGGTCTGATGAGTCCAAATTTGAGATTTTTGGTTCCAACTGCCGTGTCTTTGTAAGACGCAGAGTAGGTGAACAGATCATCTCCGCATGTGTGGTTCCCACCGTGAAGCATGGAGGAGGAGGTGTGATGGTGTGGGGCTGCTTTGCTGGTGACACTGTCTGTGATTTATTTAGAAAGGGTGGCTACTTTGAAGAATCTAAAATATAATATACATTTTGATTTGTTCAACACTTTTTTTTGGTTACTACATGATACCATGTGTGTGATGTCATAGTTTTGATGTCTTCACTATTATTCTACAATGTAGAAAATAAAGAAAAACCCTTGAGTGGGTGTGTCCAAACTTTTGACTGGTACTGTATATGTACACCTTTAAAAAATATATATTTTCCTTTATTACTTTCTAACTCTACCACCCCTCCCCTAACGCTTAGTCTTCTACTTACAGCTTATACATATTATATACATTTTATGGGCACAGGTTTATTTTACAATAGTTATATGTTGTTTGTTTTTACTCCTGTCCTTCCTCTAACCTCAACCTCTCATCTATTTCTTTCACTAAAGTTCAGAATCTAGATGCGTTTTACAGACACAGTATGTTTGACATTAGTTGCCTTGTTATTATTTCTTAATATTCCAACCTTCAGCTCCATTCAACCCCTCCCATCTATCTCTTAACACCATCCATGTTGGATTTTTATTTCCCATATATTTTTCAACTGTGCTGTGATGTTTCACAAAAGTTTTGAACCTTTCTATTCTCATAATTTCTACAGATTGTAAATTAAAAATACTTTTTTTTGCTAAAAGTATTACTATATTATTGATCGATTGATTATGACTTTTCAGATCACCCAGTAGTGCTATCTGCATAGTTAGCTCCAGGTAAATGTCACAATTCTTCAGCCATTGCTGGACCTGCGACCAAAAACAAGCTACATATGGACAGCACCAAAACAAATGATCTAATGATTCTGTCTCTTCGCAGCGAAATCTGCAGAGCTGGGAAGGTTGTATCCCCAATATATATATATAACATTCTATTGGTTGCAAGAATTTTGTATAATTTAAATATAAAAATTCTAAGTTTTGAATCCGGCATCATTTTATGTATCAGTTCATAAATCGATACGTCAAATCTCTTCCCAACTATTTCTCAATCTATATGGCACAGCTGTAACATTTTTGGTCCTTAAATGAAACTGCTATACTTTTTTGTTTATCTCGATTTTCTTTAACCAATTATTGTATTTAATGCAGGGCCGGTAGACAAGTTCCCTACTTTTTCTCCCTTCCACTTTCCTCTTACATTTTTGCAGTAATTCTGCAATTAGTTGGTTGTAATTTTGGGTAGAGCAGACATTTCCATATATTTTTGTTAACTGTGTGACATAACGCCACCATTCCTATTTACAAAATGGGAGTCACTCAAGACTTATTAAAACAACAATTCTTATGATAAGAAAAACACTTAGGATAATTAAAGTTATGCATTAAATCCTTTTTTAATGAGAACATTCATCTTGAATCTATATAATGCATTTCACAGTAACCCTTTCTTATAAGCAGGATATCTTTTAATTTACATTTTCTAGAAGATTTTCCAAAAACACAAGGCTGGTTAAAACTGCACATTTAAAAATATAAATATTCAACAAAAAAAAAACTAGACATCTCAATAAGGGCTTCAAAGGACAAATGGAGTGTCATCAGCGTACAATGACACCTTTTGTTTTTTCTAACCCCTTTGATATTATTGTTAATAGCTAACATTTCAATGGCCATAATACATAGATAGGAGGGTTTTAATACAGTTAATAATATGTTACAAGTTTTACTCAATTGTATATAGTTGGAAGAGAATACATAAACCTACTGTATGTGAATTACTTCCTTGGTATTTCCACTCTCTTTTTTTAGGGGATGCTGTTTTTCCAACCTCTCAGTCCAGAGAGGGAACATTCCTAAGGTATGCGCTGCAGCTGAACAATGTAACCTTTGCACTACCAATGCCAAGGCAGATGGATAGGAAGTAAGAACACACTCTGATGTAAGTGCTGTGGAATTAGGTGTCCTCCCTTTGAAAAATGTTTTGTGTGTTTGTAGTGGACAGGATGTGATGGGAAACCTGCTGAATTCAACCCAAAGTTTTCCTCTTCCAAATGACCGTGAGTATTCTCTTTATTTAATCAATCTGGTCAGTCACACAGAAATGCATAATGGCCTGTTTCACTGACCCAGATTACACCTATTCCAGGATTTAAAAGCCATCTCCATTCGCATGCTTTTCAATCTAGGTGTAGGTTTAATTTGAATCTGGGAACCAATAAAGATTCCATTGTACCACATTGTAACTCTTCCATCTCCAGAGTTCCAGGAGCAGGTCCTGGGTCTGCTGGTGGACATCAGACAGTCCGTGTGGGATCTAGGAGGAAGGGTGGGAGTTCTAGAACACTGGGGTGGTTCTAGGAGTTCTGGAACAGATTTCCATTTTGACGTGTGCAGAACCCACGAGGACATGGCCAACCTGGAGAAAGTTCTAGAGCCTCCGGAGGTAGCTGCCCAGATGGTACGTGGATCTGCAGAGCATTGAGTGATAAGATAGCATTACAATGACAGTGTTGTTGGAACCCCAACGTACACAAAATAACAAGTTGTTTTTGTTTGTATGTTGCTCAGAAACAGTTCCTGAGCAGGATCGGTGGGAACACTTTGAGGGAAAATGTCACCAGGGTGATGGAGAGGTGGGTACTGGACACACACACACTTTTGGAATTCTGAAATACTGACTCTTCTCTTCTTAGGCTGATGACCAACGAACTGATGAGTACCTTCAACATGAAAGGAAGGAAAGGAACCAAGAAGAGCTTTCTCACACACTCCCTTAGCAAAATCATTATTGGTAAGAGTTACCCGACTCAATAGTACATTTCACTGTTTCGATCTGAAAGTCTTTGTCAGACCACGACGATGATGGTGACGATGATCATTTTACTGCAGAAGTATTACATATTCCTTGTTGATGCCTCGTTTTAATGCGATTGAATGTCCACTGATCTTGTGTTCTCTCCTCTCTGAACATTTCAGACAGCATCATGATCACCCACCCGTACGCCACAGAGTCTGCTGTGATGCACCTGATGGCCAACGTACTGAAGTACGCCCCAGACCGACGCGGAGGAGGAGGCAGACCCCCCAGACAGTCACCCCAGGTCCCCCATACCCAGAGACAGCAACACATCCAACAACACATCAACATCAAACAGGAGCAAGACTATTAATGCCTGGACACCTTCCTTCAAGCCTGCGTTCCAGTCTGTTTGTGCTATTATTCTCCTTGCCACTCATTGTCATGTCAAGGAGTGGGATGATAGCACAGACTGGTACCCAGGCTACCTTCCTACTCTACCTGGGTCGTATTCACTAGTAGGCGCCAAACCAGTGTTAATTTCGTCAACAAAAATAGTGACTCAAATATTTGTCAAACACCTATTTTTCAGTGGCAATTGACAAGACTATAACTGAATAAATAGACCCAGAAAAAACTAGAACTAAACTAAAATGATTTTTCATTCCAGTTGACTAAAACGGGACGAGAATAAATTATCTGACTAAAATCAGATAAGTGGACTGGACAATAGTTTTTGGAGAGATTGAGAGCTTTTCAGTGATAAGCACAATTAATACTAGCAGTGGGAAGGACTTGCCACACCTGGCACATAGCCTACATCACCTGGTGAGCTGGGGGGGAGCAAGCGATGAGGGTGGACAGACCAGCTCCACTCTGCCTCATCACTCAGGCGACTCTCTTGCTTCCTCATAGCTAACCAGTCACCACCAGCCTTCTGGTTAGCTACCCTTTGCCTGGTTAAGAAACACAAGCTGCTTTATGAAATGAAAAACAATAGCAGCATTGAGTTTAATAGTAAAACAACAGGCTAGCTCCCTTGAGTTTAGAAAAGTAGGCTGTCTTTGATATTTGTAGTCTCGCTCAACCCTCCCACTTTCCCCACTGCATTTCATAGCCAGGTTCTGTAGCCAACGTAGCCAAGACTGCCTCTTTTCCTCAGAGAAAATGACTTGAGAGATTACCGTTCAAAAGATATGACTCATAATACTTGGACCAGGACTCGAGCACTGGGTCTCGGGAGTTCAGCCGTAGGGACTCTTGACTCGGATTTGAGCACAGAGGACTTGGGACTCGATTGGGATTTGAGGTTTAATGACTCGACTACGTCACTGGGCGAAATGGTCATTTGCTCCCGTTTAAAGTCATTAAACCCCCTTCTACTTCCTGACATCAGTGTGGCGTCTAGGGGAACAGTGAGAGCAATGTAACGGAGGTGCAACCCATACTGTGGCAATACGTGATAGTGCCTCGCTCGCTCACTTTCTCTCCTCCCACCATACCTCCCTGCGCTTGTGTGTCTGTTTGTTTTTTATGTAATGTGTAATATCTATGTAGGCTGTATTAGGAATTTACATGGCCAGTTAATTCTTAAATATGTTTAGCATATTTCTGCTGTTGGGAAGACAATAGGATGTTATGCAGAAAAATATGTTTGTAGGACAAGGCTATGTATGTTTGTGCACATGGAAGTCTGATTTATGTTTACTATAGGTTAATGAGGCAATACAAATGTGATGTGACTAAAGGGCATTTAGTTGACAAAAAACTATACTAAATCATTATTCAAGTAACAAAATGTGAGTGAGACTTAATTATAATTTTGTCAAACTGACTAAGATTAGACTAAACCTAAAAAAAATAGTGCCAAAATGAATACTGTACCAAACGGACTGAAACAGGTACTGCCTGGTCCCAGATCAGTTTGTGTTCTTGCCAAGTCCATTGCTATCATTGTCAAGCCAAACAACAATTCCATAAGAAGATTGCAAGAGAGCAGACACAGACTGGCATGGCATCCACACTAACACCTACTGTACTGTAGGCCTACCTGATGTACCCTCAACCACCTTCAGCTTTTACGTTTCACATTTATTATACATGCACTGTATCTATCATCATCATTAGTTGCCTTTTTGAATTTAACAATTTAATATTGAATTTAGGATGAATTTATCCGTTTTTTAAGTTATGATAAATGCATTTTTGGAATGAATGATGAAGTAGTATTTTATAATGTACAAAGCCTTGACTTCTGGTTCTAAATAAAATGCATGCCTTGAGTTACAGTCACCGTGTGGTATGTGGTTTAAATGTATTTGGTGAAAGGGAACAATGTGTGGAGGCAGTATAATGGATAGTAAACTACACTATAACATGATTGTATATCAAAGAGATTACAACTGAAAGTTATGTAGTTTGCCGCATATTCATTCATGTTTACTGAGATAAGATATACTCGCTTTGTTTGAAGATGTGATGCATATTCTGAAATCGATAAAGATAAAAGATCAAGTGTACGTCCTTCCGTTTCTATGGTAGACGCGCCGAACGCGTCTGGCGCGCTGACGTCACTTCCGTAGAGGGCAACGTGCATGTTTGACAACAAGTTCTACGTGGATTTCGGGAAGATCTTTTGCCCCTAAAATCGTCCAACGATGACTAAATTACAATATCTGAATGTGTATCTGACTGAGCGTCTCATGCAAGCTGCTGGGGAAATACTAAGAGTTGTCGCAGACACGATCTCCGAGTACCAGGAAGAAATATCCCGGACAAAGAGAGAGAACAAATACCTGAAACGACAACTGAACACACCGGTTCTATCGCTGGGTATGTAGCGAACTAGCTAGTGTAGTTCCCATTTTATTTAGGCCTCATCATGCTTAGCTAGCTAACTAGTGTGTTAAAGAACCCACCCGAATTGTATTTGACAATGTACTCTATGGGGAAGACAGCATCCCGTTTCACGAGCCAAAGTGTAGGCTTGATCTCTTGTCATTTACTTGATGAAAGTCTGTCATGATTCCTTGGAGGCTGTCATTACATGATGTCTGTCGTCTTTTCCACTCAGCCCCTCAGCCCATACTGTCTTGTGTCTCGGAGCAGCAAAGTCCACCTGAGCAGCAGTACTGTGAGCAGGAGTCAAGCCCCAGTATTGGCCAGGAGGACCTTGAGACCACACAGATTAAAGAGGAACAGGGTGAACTCGGGACCAGTCAGGAGGAAGAACAGCATCAAGTACCGGAGTCTGATACCAAAGAAGACTCCATATCTACTCCTCCCTGTGTGAAAAATGATGAGGACCGACCTCAGCCTTCACATCTTCCCCGAACCCAAAATGTGGAAAACAGAGTGAGGGGGTCTCTACTGACCAACACAACTGGACAGATCAAAACAGAACCTGATGGCTATGGAGTATCACTATCAGAACCAACCAGTAACTCCCCTCAGTCTCAGCCCGTCTCTGAAGTATGTCCAGACTCTTCTAGAACACAAAGTCAGAACACTGAGAACACGGAAAGTGTTCCTATTGTTCTGAGAGATCTAGAAAGGAGACCAGAGGAGGACACCCAGACACAGTCATGTACTCAGTGTGGAGCCGTGTTCTGTGAGCTTTCCCAACTGGAGGCACACATGCCATCCCACACACTACCAGACAGTGGTGACACTAGTCACAGGCAAATCATGTGCACAGTCTGTTGGAAGTCATTCACATCTACCAGTTACCTCAAGGTCCACCAGCGTTCTCACACTAAGGAAAAGCCTTTTCACTGTGGTGTGTGTGGCAAGAGCTTCAGCTACTCAGGGAAGTTCAGGGAACACCAGCGAATTCACACGGGAGAGAGACCTTACCGCTGCCATGTGTGTGGTAAACGCTTCAACCAGTCAGCCCACCTGAAGGCCCACCTGAGGGTACACACGGGGGAGAAACCCTACTCCTGTCCTGTCTGTGGGAAAGGATTCAGTCAGTCTGGACAGATCAAGGGACACCTCAGAACTCACATCCAAGGGAGGTAAAATAATGATAACTTGGAGTGGAAAGAGACAATGAGTGGATAAACAGTAACCTCGCAAGCCGCCTGATCTCACCAAGCTACAGAATCGCTACCACAGAATCAGTCTGGTAATTACGAGGTTAGATAGACAGCCTTCTGTTCGCAAAATGCCCAGCGATTGGGAAGAGAAAGCGATAAAGACTTATTTTCAGTGCTACAAATTTCACATTTAATTGTAAGACTAGAGGATTATAGAATGTGTGATGTGTTTCGGACCCATAACTGAGGCACCGTATTTCTGAATTTATTTAAGAGAGCTGCTTAATAACATGCTATGAAAAGACTGGGCTCATCCCCTGTATTGCTAGGTGACACTATGTTAAAGAGAAATATAATGTTCATTTTGGTGTTATCTCCCTTGATGATTCCAGTTGGAGCTGATTGGTCTCCCTGCAAATAAACTAACTCAGTCATATTGATTAGGTATGTGTGGGAAGATTTCTTTCTGAATGTCTGTTACTGAATAAAACAGGTGGTCACATCAGGTCAACTAGCTAGAGTGATCAGTGGTTCTGTTGTTAGACAACCTGTCCTCACCAATGTTGTTGTTGTAATACTATGTTTGAACACTAGATGGTACACTTGAATTATTTCTCCACAAGTGTTACAACGTAAAATATTATTTTCCTTGTAGGTCCTGCCTAGCAGCATAGCCTAAAATCTAGAAACCAACTTATTGTGAAGTTTATACATAAACATTCCAGGGTTTTAGTAGGGTCCCTCCTATATTAGACATATGATAGATCCATAGTTGAATAAGGCAGTGCTTACCTAGCTCATTAGTTTCTTTGTGCAAGAAGTAAGTTTACTTCAAGGGGTCTCAACTTTGACATTGCAGGGGGGCAATCACCATGACAATCATCACCCCATTAACCAGTGTTATTATTTATCATTATGCCATCATAAAGCTGAGCCATTACACCCCCTCCCCTCGATAGAGCTAATCAGAACGATAACTGCCGCTGTGCAGACAGCAGCGTCAAATGAAGGGGAGTATTCATGCTACACTATGTTAGTTGATAGCCTCATCATCACTGTAATGGAAAACACAGACATCCCTCCTGATTTCAGCCTAGTTGATTTGATTTTGAGCTGTCTGTCATTATTACAAATAATAACAATCATATCTGGGTCTCTCATGGGACAGGACACAAGACAGACTCAAGTGGCAGAAGATTGTTGCAGTCTCTTGTCCCACCCAGAATGAAAATGACTAAGTAAGTAAGTAATCAGTTTAAGTCCCAGACTTACGTACATAAAACGTTTGAAATATGTATTCAGTGTAACAGGACGTCTAGCCATCAGATACATGGATATTCTACCATTAGAATGTTCCTTGTATTGGAATTCAGTTATTTCAGAAGAACAACTTACCCTTTCACTAGCTGATTTGTTCCAGAATCTGCAAACTGCTTTGAGAATGGTGAAATAATTATTACATGTCACATGAGTTATTGACAAATAAGTGACCTGGGGGAGAGTATAGGAAGGAGGAGGAGGTGAGGGAGGATAGGAAGGAGGAGGAGGTGAGGGAGGATAGGAAGGAGGAGGTGGTGAGGGAGGAGGTGAGGGAGGATAGGAAGGAGGAGGAGATGAGGGAGGAGGAGGAGGTGAGGGAGGAGGTGAGGGAGGATAGGAAGGAGGAGGAGATGAGGGAGGAGGAGGAGGTGAGGGAGGAGGTGAGGGAGGATAGGAAGGAGGAGGAGATGAGGGAGGAGGAGGAGGTGAGGGAGGAGGTGAGGGAGGATAGGAAGGAGGAGGAGGTGAGGGAGGAGGATAGGGAGGAGGTGAGGGAGGATAGGGAGGAGGAGGAGGTGAGGGAGGATTGAGGAGGTGAGGGAGGATAAGAAGGAGGAGGAGGTGAGGGAGGATAGGAAGGAGGAGGTGGTGAGGGAGGATAGGAAGGAGGAGGAGGTAAGGGAGGATAGGAAGGAGGAGGAGATGAGGGAGGAGGAGGAGGTGAGGGAGGTGGTGGTGGTGAGGGAGGATAGGAAGGAGGAGGAGGTGGTGAGGGAGGATAGGAAGGAGGAGATTGGAAAGGAGAAGGTTGTGTAAGAAAAATGACATGATTTTATCCTGTGTTCCAATAGCTTTGAAGGAACCTGAAATGAAAATACTGTACTTACAGATATCTTTTTAGTTCCAGTCCTCAAATTCCATCCAGAACAAACTGAAACATTTTGTAACAGTCAGTTTATAGCCCTTCAGTTAGAGTTAGGTATAAATCTGATGGTACTATGTGGTCAGCTGCAGCTGTGTAGGTTGGGAGCTGACTGTGTGCTGTGAGCTGCAGACATGGGTTCAAATAGTATTTGAAATCATTTAGCTGTGTTTCATTGAGCTTGCCTAGTGCAATGGAACAATAAAAACAAATGCTCAAAGAAGTAATTCATTATCCATGATAAGCGTGCAAAGGTCAAGGCCAAGCGCATCATAGAGGACCCCAGACACAATCTTGCCCAATGTTTTGAGCTGCTGCCCTCAGGAAGGAGATATAAAGTCCCACTGTTCAGCGAGAATAGGAACAGGGCAAGTTTCATTCTGGCAGCCATTAGGCTGCTGAACAGTGGGACATAGGACAGATGCAGGCCTAATAGACAGTCAGACAGTAGGCCGCAGGGAATTTGAATGTGTGTGACTTGTGTACTAACTTTCCAGGTTTCCGTACTACATGTATTATTACAGTGTGTTGTGTTTGTGTATTTGTATACTGACTTCACAAAATGAATTTCCATGTAAAGATGTAAGATCTTAATTTGACCTATAGTATATTGTCACAGCAAAAATAATCCTGCAGCAACAGGATTTGAACGTTTAGTCCATTGTTTGATTGGTAGTTAGACTATTGGCTGGACAAAAGTAGGCTACATGAAAAGTGCAATGCTGTTAATATAACCATATGTTATTGTGGGTTTTCAGTGAATTTATGTAAATCCCAAAGCTCATCTGCAGGTAAATTCTCAGCAACAAAACCCACTGGGCACAGATTTCAGTTCAACATGTACTTTTGATTTACATTTGGTTGAGTTATCTTATCTGAATTCAATGTGAAATCAACAAAAGAAATTCACCACGTCATTGGATTTAGGTTAAAAGTTGGGGGGAAAAAAAGGCAAAATTCCATTACGTTGATGACTCAGTTATTCCACGTTGATTCAACGTTATCACATTGACATTTTTTGGTTGGAATTACGTTGAAACAACGTTCATTCGACCAACTTTTGCCAAGTGGGAAGAGTGATCAAATTAACATCCTACACCTGTAAATGGACAATAAATTATATGCTATCATACCGTAAAAGATTTCAAATAATATTTGAACGCAGGTCTGGTGTGCTGTGCACTGTGCGTAGGATGAAGGGCCTCACACACAGACCCTGTAAAACATATTGGATAAGAGCAGCAGAAGGAGGCACGCCGCGGTGAGGGAGGTTGTCAACTGGCTGTAAACCCCTCTCCTTGACTCCCACCCTGTCCTCTAGGGCCTGCCTTGCACTGGAGATACTCATCATATACCTGCAGGGAAGAGAAGGGAAAAGCTTTTCAGGAACTGTTTATCACGGTGTTGTAAAACAGAGAAGGACTAACTCACTGGGCATGCACTGGGTGATTCATTTCTGTTTTAATGTTATTTGCCAATGTATTGTGACATGGAATCAATGTGGGAAATACATTGGATTTGAATAAAGTCATCAACCAGTACTGTTTTCATCTCATTTCAACCAGCATTGTAAACATTGAAATGAGGGTAAAACTTCAGCTTAAATACATTGACTTACCCTGATTAACAGGTTGTTACAATCTAATTTCAACATAATCAGAACTATGTTTACATTGAAATTGAGTGGAAAATTGTACATAGAAACATAAACAATATTTTTCATCCTATATTCAATTGTGTGGTTGAAATTGTTGAAGTTTAGATTTGATTAGATAGGTGATAGTAAAATGTTATGTTTGAATTAACATCATTGTTTCAACATCATGCTTTCATCCTAAATAAAGAGGTATATTGAAATAAAATGTGATGCCACAGTCCAATGATTTCTGCCTGACCAGTGACTCCTACTGAGAGAACAGAAAGAGCAGAGAGAACAGAGATCAGAGAGAACATAGAGAGAACAGAGATCAGAGAGAACATAGAGAGAAGAGAGAACAGAGAGCAGGGTAATGGTTAGTGAGTACTCATTGTGTCAGGTTAGTGAGTACTCATTGTGTCTGTCAGTCCTGGTCTTTATGACCTTTGCCCCCAGCCTCCACAGCAGTAGTATAGCCCGTAGCCCACTGCACTGAGGTGCACCAAGCTCCATGGAGCTGCAGACTGAATGTAAGGTATACTGGTTTTGTTTTTCCTACGTACAGATGCAGTCAGATATATTAGCAACCTTGCACTTTACAATGGAGTGGAATGTTTTGTTCTTTTCAAAACTGGTTGATTGTTTATTTTTACTTTGTAGGCACCTGCAATTTACCACAGGGGAGATACTACACAGTACAAGAATACTTGTCCAGGACATTTTTTGTCTTGATCCTGTGTACATGTAAACACCAAATATATTTGACATTTCTTTGAGAAGAAATAGTGAATCATGCAAGGGTGCCAATATACAGTATTTGACATCATCTGTATATTGTATACAAGACCATGCAAACCTGTTATAAATGTAGTAAATATTGTGTTCTGTGTCTGTATTATTAGTATTTTTTTACTTGGATAGAAAGTAAGAGCCAGTGATAGGTTTTACTGTGAAGTGTTATGTGGCTACTGTATTGCTGGCTGTAACGTATTGCATCACTGTTTTTACCCCCTTTGTATATTGATTGGTTTTTCAGAACAACAAGAAGCAAACAGAATACCAAACGGGAAACAGGACATTGTGCTCCTGTTATGATGTGGGGAAGTATATTCTGTTTGTCTTTTAGCAATGTTGGGTCCAATTCAGGAAACACACAGATATTCCAATACTCTACAATGATTTAATGGAATTGGAATTTGATTTAATTAATGAATTGAAATGGAATTGACCCCCATCCTGGTTCTTAGTATAGTCTGTTCCATCCAAGTAGAAGATGAGACAGTGCTAGGTTTTACTGTCAAGTGTTATGTGTCCACAGTATTCTGTGGTAAACCTGGTCTGTGGTAGGTGAAAACATTGACTCATTCACTCTCATTATCCAGGCTCTCTGGTGGTAAAGGAGATATGAACTCTCCAGAGGCGGTTAAGCTCTCTTCCTTTCTCTCTTTGTTCTATTTTTCTGCCTTTGTCTCCCTCTTGTCGCTCCCTGTATCCCCCCCCCCTCTCTCTCAGATAGGAAACCCACACACTTCACACTAGTCTGATGTCATCACCTGATATCTCAGACATACCCCACTGTTCCTGTCCAACCCTTTTTCTCTGCATCGATCAACCCTCCGGCCTCGGGAGGGAGAGAGATGTCATGGTCCCAAATCTGTTTGTGCTCTTGCCAAGTCCATTGCTATCATTGTCAAGCTTAACATGACAATTCCATAAGGAGTTGGCAAGAGAGCAGAGACAGTGCAAAGGGAAGGGATCACTGCCGCTACCTCGCTTTCCTACCAAGGCACATGAATTGAGGAGCAAACTGAAGGAGAGAGGAGATTCAGCAACACTTGGAGGACAATGGGATTCAATAAAAAAAAGCATATTTATTGCTGAAAGTAGAACCAGAGCATGAACAGCTTAACACCTGGGTTGTTCAATCAAAATAGTTGCTTTTCCCTTTGATATTTTAAGTATAAACTGTGCTCCAATATCGACTTTTAAAAGCCTATTATATTAAATGTAGTGACCTTTATTATAGACCTCATATTTTTTATATAAATCAAGGCTTGCTAAAGTGCCTAAATTCAGCATTTTGACATGTCCCTCTGTCAACACTTCTAGGAAGATTTTAACCCACTTAATCCCCACGTTTTCACCATCATTGTAAAGTCCTAGTTATTTTGTTGCTTTGACAAGTCATGTCTGAAGATGATTTATTTCATGAAATTAGTGATACATTTCAGTCTGAACTGAACTCTCATTTTAATATGGGGAAACTATTGCTATTTAAATATTCGTTATCAAAAGAAACATTGAACATCTAATAGCCTTCCTTGTAGCTCAGTTGGTAGAGCATGGTGTTTGCAACACCAGGGTTGTGGGTTCGATTCCCACGGGGGGCCAGCACAGGAAAAAAAAAATGTATGAAATGTATGCATTCACTACTGTAAGTCGCTCTGGATAAGAGCGTCTGCTAAATGACTAAAATGTAATGTAAATGTAATAGTCAAATTATAGAGTAAAAGCAGGAGAGCTGGTTCTACTACTTAAAAAAGTATTTTTCTGCCATTTTGTGGTGGAAAACTGAGTGTGTCAAGCATAACACGTCAACCCTGTTACCCATAGATAGACAGGCTAGAAATGTTTTAATGTCTTGTTGTGAAGCTTGCATTCAATTGCCACTCCCTTCGATTCTCACAGTCACAAGGGGATCAAAAGTGGATTTATGCCTGATTTAAGAAGAAATCATCAACCCTGTTATGGGTTGGCACTTACTATAGTCACTCATTTATTATTCTTTATGACAGAATGTTAACATTTTACCTGTGTATCAGTCTATTTAGCTAACATAACTCACTCCTTGTCATGGCCTAAGAGACTGGCAATTTTGACTTGAGCTAGCAATTTTTTGACTGCCTCTTATCCTCCTGAGACACACAGCAATTCATTTTGGTCCAATCTAATGGACATTTGTTTTTTGTCCGTATCTCTGAGGTCATACATGCCACTGTGTTGAGTCAAAAACAGGGGTTAAGTCATGTTGTACCGTTGGGACATTCTGGGCTTTTCAATGAGCGTGTGACCGAATTTCCTGTTTTTTCTCCAAAATAGCTGCCATCAAAATTGGCACCTTTTATGGAAGGTAAATGTGTGTAATTATAATTTGTGAGTTTGATATTTAAATAGTTTCTAGTAAGTAAATATCTCAGGAGTAGTTTGCTGAGTTCTCAGAGCAGTGTAATATTTTCCCCCCACATTTAGTAAGACAATAAGAGCTTGTTTATAAAGGATGTGCTAACTATGTTTTTCACCTACTGTACCCATTTACTGTAATATTAAATGTAACATATTTACTATCAACTGAGTCCTAGTCACTGGTGGACTTATCATTCGACAGAAGAGACAATTGCCTCAGGCCTCACATCATCAAGGGCCCACATGAGAGATGGGTAATTGTTTTTAAATACGAATTTTGCACGATGCCCCCCGTGCGACGCTCGAGGCATAAAACAAATGTATAAAAAAAATCCCCATCAAAATCCATCTGTTTAAGTTACAGATGTTTTTTTCATGAAAACAAAAATTAGCTAAGGTTAGGCATAAGGTTAGCAGTGTGGTTAAAAGTTAGGTTTAGGGTTATCTTTAAAATATAACTTTAAGAAGAGAAATTGTAGAAATATGCAAGGTTTAGTCATACTTATGACTTTGTGGCTGTGGTAACTAGTGACGACTCCTTCCGCTGCAGATGTATTTCGATATAGCCAATGTTGACTTTGTGGCATGGTTGTCGTATGAAAGAGACCAAGGCGTATCATTCCACATTATTTCTATGTGAAATTTATGCAGGACAGACAAACAAAAACAACAAGCCGTGACAAAGAGGTGCTACATGCATAAACTCAAAATAATCTCCCACAAACACTAGTGGGAAAAACAGCTTAAATATGATCCCCAATTAGAGACAACGATGACCAGCTGCCTCTAATTGGGAATCATACAAAAAACCCAACATAGAAAAAAGAAACTAGAACCAAACAGAAATAAATAAACTAGACAAAACCCCCCAGTCACACGCTGACCTACTCTACCATAGAATAATACGAGCTCTATGGTGTGACACTGTGGTAACTAGTGACAACCTGTGGAAGGTGGCAGAGCTAGAGCAGCAGTGTTTCTCCCCCCCCAAAAAAACAAATCGGTCTTCTCACAAAAACATCTGTAGTGTCCGAAGACCGCTACACACTAATGACGCCTCTATGGAAAGATGAGACCCTCGTCAACACGGGGTTCTTCTTGATTTTGCTCTACAACCCCCACAAGTTTCACAGGACTCGTCTGAAGGTAACCCGGTACCTGCAGAAAACCTGAAAAGCTGCTCAGCAATTTATGTCGATATAGGACTCGTTTTACTGTGGATATAGATACTTTTGTACCCGTTTCCTCCAGAATCTTCACAAGGTCCTTTGCTGTTGTTCTGGGATTGATTTGCACTTTTCGCACGTTCATCTCTAGGAGACAGAACACGTCTCCTTCCTGAGCGGTATGACAGCGGCGTGGTCCCATGGTGTTTATACTTGCGTACTATTGTTTGTACAAATGAACGTGGTACCTTCAGGCATTTGGAAATCGCTCCCAAGGATGAACCAGACTTGTGGTGGTCTACAATGTTTTTTCTGCGGTCGTGGCTGATTTCATTTGATTTTCCCATGATGTCAAGCAAAGAGGCACTGTGTTTGAAGGTAGGCCTTGAAATACATCCACAGGTACACCTCCAATTGACTCAAATTATGTCAATTAGCCTATCAGAAGCTTCTAAAGCCATGACATAATTTTCTGGAATTTTCCAAGCTGTTTAAAGGCACAGTCAACTTAGTGTATGTAAACTTCTGACCCACTGCAATTGTGATACAGTGAATTATAAGTGAAATAATCTGTCTGCAAACAATTGTTTGAAAAATGACTAATGTCATGCACAAAGTAGATGTCCTAACCGACTTGCCAAAACTATAGTTTGTTAACAAGACATTTTTGGAGTGGTTGAAAAACGAGTTTTAATGACTCCAACCTAAGTGTATGTAAATTTCCCACTTCAACTGTACATCCAGTGCATTTGGAAAGCATTCAGACCCCTTCCCTTTTCCCACATTTTGTTACGGTTTAGCCTTATCTAAAATGGATTAAAGAAAAAGAAAAATATCAATCTACACAATACCGCATAATGAGAAAGCGAAAACAGGTGTTTAGAATTGTTCGCAAATGTATTAAAAATAAAAAACAGAAATACCTTATTTACATAAGCATTCAGACCCTTTGCTATGAGACATGAAATTGAGTTCAGGTGCATCCTGTTTTCATTGATCATGCTTCAGATGTTTCTACACACCTAGGGCTGTTGCAGTGACCGTATTACTGCCACACCTGCGGTCACGAGTCATAAAGTCAAATTCCACGTGACCGTTTAGTCATAGTAATTAGGCATCTTCAAGTTCTAAAGGTCATTCGTAGTCTACCAAACTTACTAACTGCCTGGTACTCAGCACTCTATTGTCCCTCTAATCACTCTGACATCAATGCAAATGTAATCAAACACTTCTTGAGAGCCCATGAGCTCCTGTTGCGCAACATTTCTATGGGCTATGAAATGGCACGAGAAAGCGGAGTGATGGCCTCTATTAAAAGAGGACTTGGATAAGCCGTTGTGTCTGTCCTCACTTGTAGCCTGTGATAAAGACCAGATCATGTGATGAACAGCCAAGTGAGTGAGAAGTGCTTCGGAGCAGGCAGCACTCAGGGAGAAGGGTTGCAAGAGGAATGGATTTTTTAAAGGGTGCATTATGGCCACACAAAAGGGATACCACCGGGAATTCGAAGCATTATCGAGTGCTTCTCAAATTGTGAATGAGAGACCGAGGTGGTGTGGACAGCCTGCACAACAAAAAAAAAACAGAGCTCATACCTTTCAAACTACTTTTTTCTAATCATCATTAGTCTCATCATGCAGCCGTACAATTTATTAAACATCAAAACATATAGCCCAACGTTTGTAGAACAACTAAAGTTACATTAATAACTTTAAATTAAGCATATAGGAAGTACCTATTTATTTATTAACCACTCAACACAGAATAGCTGCATGTGAGCACCACAAATCGTTTGGAGAAAATATCCTTTCTATTTTATTCAGCTTTGTTCAATTCTATTCTTCATACTATAAAATAATGCCACGGAATCCTAACCAAATCATGTCTGCTAAATGAACGAGTGTAGCCCACAGCCATATGGCATAGCCAGATCAGGTCCTTGGGGGCTTTTTCTTCATCCCTTGCAAACACAGCTGATTAATCAAATTGCATTCTAAACTGAAGATCATGATTAGGTGATTATTGGAGTCAGGTGTGTTAGCTGGGGCTGGGGGAAAATGTTACACCAATCAGGCCCCCAGGACTGGAATTGCTCACTCCTGATAACATAAGGACAACTCAGAGTATGCTATTCAGTTCTTCTGAAATAGACTACATTTTCTTCACCATCATGTTTCTTAAGACCTGTCTAAAATAAAGAATGGATTTATTGTGAAGGTGTAGGCTTTATTACATGGATTTATTAGACTTTTTAAAATGTAGATGATCCAAATGTTTGCAGACTGGCCTCTGCATGGGCCTCCAAATCAATCAGTCCGCCCTGATCGTACTGTCCACTAAAGTGCACATATAATAAAAAATAAATACAACCTTTTTTTCCCCCCACCCTAACACTTATGTGGAGGTTATACTGTACAAAGCCTTGACTTCTGGTATAAAATAAAAATGCATGTCTTGATTTACAGTAACTGTTTGATTATCTGCTGTATAATTACTGGTATATATAAGACTAATATTAGATTATTGTATATCAAAGGCATTGCAATTCCGTTTGTTTGAAGATCTAGAAATCGATATAGATTAAAGATCCATTCTATGTTCAGCACATTTCTATGGTGAACCCGCCCACATGTGCCTAGCGCGCTGACGTCACTTCCGTGCAGTACAGCGTTCATGTTTGACAACAAATTCTACGTGGATTTTGGGAAGATCTTTTGCCACTTTAAATCGTCCAACGATGACTAAATTACAATATCTGAATGTGTATCTGACTGAGCGTCTCATGCAAGCTGCTGAGGAAATACTAAGAGTTGTCGCAGACACGATCTCCGAGTACCAGGAAGAAATATCCCGTACAAAGAGAGAAAACCAATACCTTAAACGACACTTGATCACACCGGTCCTACCGACGGGTATGTAGCCAGCTAGCTAAACGACTGTACTTTCTTCTCATCTGCACGAGTTATCTACATAGTTAGAAACGTGTTACATTGTATTCTACAGAATTTGACTCTGTAGGGCAGAGATAGACACATAGTTACCTATGCCATTCTCAGAACAAACTACACTTAGCTAACGCAGTGGTGGTCTAGTCAATCAAGCGTCATTAACTGTCATTACTTTCATTGATCTCAATTTTAATTTGTCTTCTTTCCACTCAGCCCCTCAACCCATTCTCTCTTGGGTCTCAGAGCCGCAAACTCCCCCTGAACAACAGCACTGTGAGCAGGAGTGGAGGCTCAGTCTGGGCCAGGAGGACCTTGAGACCACACAGATTAAAGAGGAACAGGGTGACCTCGGGACCAGTCAGGAGGAAGAACAGAATCAAGTACCGGAGTCTGATACCAAAGAAGACTCCATATCTACTCCGCCCTGTGTGAAAAATGATGAGGACCGACCTCAGCCTTCACATCTTCCCCGAACCCAAAGTGTGGAGAACAGAGTGAGGGAGTCTCTACTGACCAACACAACTGGACAGATCAAAACAGAACCTGATGGCTATGGAGTATCACTATCAGAACCAACCAGTAACTCCCCTCAGTCTCAGCCCGTCTCTGAAGTATGTCCAGACTCTTCTAGAACACAAAGTCAGAACACTGAGAACACGGAAAGTGTTCCTATTGTTCTGAGAGATCTAGAAAGGAGACCAGAGCAGGATACACAGACACAGTCATGTACTCAGTGTGGAGCCGTGTTCTGTGAGCTTTCCCAACTGGAGGCACACATGCCATCCCACACACTACCAGACAGTGGTGACACTAGTCACAGGCAAATCATGTGCACAGTCTGTTGGAAGTCATTCACATCTACCAGTTACCTCAAGGTCCACCAGCGTTCTCACACTAAGGAAAAGCCTTTTCACTGTGGTGTGTGTGGCAAGAGCTTCAGCTACTCAGGGAAGTTCAGGGAACACCAGCGAATTCACACGGGAGAGAGACCTTACCGCTGCCATGTGTGTGGTAAACGCTTCAACCAGTCAGCCCACCTGAAGGCCCACCTGAGGGTACACACGGGGGAGAAACCCTACTCCTGTCCTGTCTGTGGGAAAGGATTCAGTCAGTCCAGCCAGATCAAGAGACACCTCAGAACTCACATCCAAGGGAGGTAAAATAATGATAACTTGGAGTGGAAAGAGACAATGAGTGGATAAACAGTAACCTCGCAAGCCGCCTGATCTCACCAAGCTACAGAATCGCTACCACAGAATCAGTCTGGTAATTACGAGGCTAGATAGACAGCCTTTTGTTCTCAAAATGCCCAGCATTTGGGAAGAGAAAGAAATAAATACATTTCTTATTTTCAGTGCTACAAATTCTACAGTAACAGTGCCTCAAAGTATTCACACCCCTTGACTTATTTCACATTTTGTTGTTACAGCCTGAATTCAAAATTGATTAAATATTTTTTTAAATCTCACCCATGTACACACAATACCCCATAATGACAAAGTGAAAATATATTTTTGAAATGTATTGCAAATGAAATACAGAAATATTCCTTTTACATAAGTATTCACACCCCTGAGTCAATACTTTACAGAAGCACCTTTGGTGACGATTACAGCTGTGAATTTTTCTGGGTAAGTCTCTCAGAGTTTGAACACCTGGATTGTACAGTATTTGTCCATTTTTATTATTAAAATTATTATTCAAGCTCTGTCAAATTGATTGTTTATCATTGTTAGACAGCCATTTCCAAGTCTTGCCATAGATTTTCAAGTCGGCTCAAGTCAAAACTGTAACTAGGCCACTCAGGAACATTCAATGTTGTCTTGGTAAACAACTCCAGTGTATATTTGACCTTGTGTTTTTGGTTATTGTCCTGCTGAAAGGTGAATTTGTCTCCCAGTGTCTGTTGAAAAGGATTTGGCTTGTACTTATAGCTGTTTTCTGTTTCTTTTTATTTCTAAAATCTCCCTTGCTGATGACAAGCATACCCATAACATGATGCAGCCAGAAAATATGAAGCGTGGTACTCCGCGATGTGTTGTGTTGGATTTACCCCAAACGTAACGCTTTGTTTTCAGGACAAAAAGTTCATTTCATTGCCAAATGTTTTGCAGTATTGCTTAAGTGCCTTGTTGCAACAGGAATTTTTTAATTCTGTACAGGTTTCATTCTTTTCATTCTGTCATTTAGGTTAGTATTATGGAGTAACTTGTTGATCCATCCTCAGTTTAATGGCTGTGATATGAGAAAACAAACTGGTTCAAAGTCACCATTGGCTTCATGGTGAAATCTCTGAGTAGTTTCCTTCCTCTCCGGCAACTGAGTTAGGAAGGACATCTGTATCTTTGTAGTGACTGGGTGTATTGATACACCACCAAAGTGTAATTAATAACTTCGCTATGCTCAAAGGGATATTCAATGTCTGCTTTCTTATTTTTTACCCATCTACCAATAGGTGACCTACTTTGAGGCATTGAAAAACCTCCCTTTGTGCTTGACATTCACTACTCGGTTGAGGGACTTTACAGACAATTGTATCTGTTTGGTACAGAGATCGGGTAGTCATTCCAAAATCATGTTAACAACTATTATTGAACACGGAATGAGTCCATGCCACTTATGTGATTTGTTAAGCACATTTTTACTCCTGAACCTTTTTAGGCTTGCCATAAACTCGAGACATTTCAGCGTTTAACTTTTTACTAATTATACATTTAAAAAAAATGACAAGCAAAATTACACTTTGACATTATGAGGTATTGTGTGTAGTTCAGTGACACAATCTCAATTTAATCCATTTTAAATTCAGGCTGTAACAACAAAATGTGGAAGAAGTCGAGGGTTGGCGAACACTTTCCGAAGGCTCTGTAATTGTAAGACTAGATTGTTATAGAATGTGTGATGTGTTTTCCACCCATAACTGAGGCACCGTATATCTGCATTGATTTGAATTGGTTTAAGAGCGCTGATCAATAACATGCTATGTGTTAGGTGACACTAACTATGTTTGAGAGAAATATAATGTTCATTTTGGTGTTATCTCCCTTGATTTCCTCTTGATGATTCCAGTTGGAGCTGATTGGTCTCCCTGCAAATAAACTAACTCAGTCATATTGATTAGGTATGTGTGGGAACATTTCTTTCTGAATGTCTGTTACTGAATAAAACAAATGGTCACATTTGTTTTATAGATATAGATGTACTATTGTAAAGTGGTCGTTCCACTGGATATCATAAGGTGAATGCACCGATTTGTAAGTCGCTCTGGATCAGAGTGTCTGCTAAATGACGTAAATGTAAATGTAGGTCAACAAGCTAGAGTGATCAGTGGTTCTGTTAGACAACCTGTCCTCACCAATGTTGTTGTAATACTATGTTTGAACACTAGATGGTACACTTGAATTATTTCTCCTTTTCAAGTCCAAATGAAAAATACAAAACAGACAGACAATACATAGTAACGATAATAACAAGGCAACTACTATCTAATAATTATAATAATAATAAAAAAATGTACATTAACTGCTTAAAAAAGTTTTGTACAACTACTAATAGGCATACAACTAATAAAAACACAATAAAAACACTACTAATACAACTAATTCATCTAAGTACTTATAATACATATATACATACATATTTAGCCAGGCCAGTCAGTATTTGACATCTATCTACATCTGAGGATGTCAGGAGATTACGTGGAAACCGGCCACTAGGGGCAACAGTGAACACTTATCTTCAAGTAGGTTTCAGTTTTGGTAAGCATTTACCTCTGATTCCAAAGGTTGCAAGTTCAAATCCAGCAATAGAAAGTTGTTTTTGATATTTCTGTTTGAAGCCTATCCCAAACCTTAACCATTCGGCGTTAATGCCTAACCTTAAGAATTTGGAGTTAATGCCTTAACTTAATATTAAACACTTTGAAATTTGGCATTTGGAACAACTTTGAAATTTGACGTTTGAGAAACATGGATGAAAATCTAATTCTGATGTGAGACTGTGAGCTGGTAGCCATATTTACAAGTATCTCCACATTTTGATGTTTCTATTAGTTAAAAACACAAACAGTTTGTTCTTAACATTTGAAAAATGGCTTTCTTAAATTCACTGTGGGATGCAGTCAGTTGGACCTTTTGTTTCTGAAAGATCGTACTTCAACCTCATGATGTTCCCTTGGAATTTTTAATTGCTGCTCTTGTCGAAAGAAGTAGTGTGAATCTTATAAAGTATGGTGTTCCTTAATAATAAATACTGGGAAATGTAAGTTGATACATTTAAAAATAACTTTGATGCCAATGCAGTTGTCTTCTGCCCATTTAGTGATTCATACATTGTGCAATGATGTCTTATAACGGCATCCAAGAATGAAGATTGTTATGAATGACATCTAATTGGCAAAGTAAGGTCTTGTTTGTGTTTTGATAGATGATGTCCCCAAAGTTTCGGATAGGAAGCAGACGTTGGGCTACTAAAGTCTTTCTAATGGATACAGAAAAACAATTCTAAGATCTCTATTGTAACCCAAACTTATATGCTTTCCAAAAGATCATTCAGAATCTAGCCTCGAATCCAGATATTCCAAACAATCAACACTTTCAAGCATTGTTCCATCACTTGCATGAATTGTTAAATTTCCAGCTGTGGATATATAATAGTTGAATAAGGCAGTGCTTAGTTCATCAGTTTCTTTGTGCAAGAAATAAGTGTACTACTTCAAGTTGACTTCAAGGGTCTCAACTAGACAATCATCACCCCATTAACCAGTGTTATTATTTATCATTATGCCATCATAAAGCTGAGCGATTACACCCCCTCCCCTCGATAGAGCTAATCAGAACGATAACTGCCGCTGTGCAGACAGCAGCGTCAAATGAAGGGGAGTATTCATGCTACACTATCTTAGTTGATAGCCTCATCATCACTGTAATGGAAAACACAGACATCCCTCCTGATTTCAGCCTAGTTGATTTGATTTTGAGCTGTCTGTCATTATTACAAATAATAACAATCATATCTGGGTCTCTCATGGGACAGGACACAAGACAGACTCAAGTGGCAGAAGATTGTTGCAGTCTCTTGTCCCACCCAGAATGAAAATGACTAAGTAAGTAAGTAATCAGTTTTAGTCCCAGACTTACATACATAAAACATTTAAAATGTGTTTAATATGTTTATTAATAAGAGTATTGTATTCAGTGTAATAGGACACCATGCCATTAGATACATTAAGTGTACAACAGTCTCAATTTATCTAGCCATGGACTCTACAAGATATTGAAAGCGTTCCACAGGGATGCTGGCCAATGTTGACTCCAATGCTTCCCACAGTTGTGTCAAGTTGGCTGGATGTCCTTTGGGTGGTGGACCATTCTTGATACACATTGTAAACTGTTGAATGTGAAAAACCAAGTACCGTTGCAGTTCTTGACACACTCAAACCAGTGCGCCTGGCGCCTACTACCATCCTCCATTCAAAGGCGTTGAAATCTTTTGTCTTACCCATTCACCCTCTGAATGGCACACATACAAGTTTAAAGGTTTAAACATCCTTCTTTAACCCGTCTCCCCCCCTTCATCTACACTGATTTAAGTAGATTTAACAGGTGACATCAATAAGGGATCATAGCTTTCAATCTATGTCACGGAAAGAGCAGGTGTTCCTAATGTTTTGTACAATCAGTGTATATGGATATTCTACCATTAGAATGTTCATTTTATATGAATGAGGCTTGTATTGGAATGCAGTTACTGTATTTCATTAGGAAAACTTACCCCTTCACTAGCTGATTTGTTCCAGAATTAGCAAACTGCTTTGATAATGGTGAAATAATTGAGTCTGGCGGAAGGCTTAAATGTCACTGAGTTATTGACTAATCAGTGACCTTGGGGAGAAGAGGTGGGGGCAGGGGCGGACTTGGTGATTTGGAGGCCCCATGCACAGGCCAGTCTGTGCATGGGGCCCCCCTCAGACTGACATGTAATCTGTTACCTTTTAATGTGCCATGAACACAACCAGTCATGATGTTTCCATCTGATTGTCAAACAAATCACTTCAAAAAGTAGGTTAGATTCACACATTCATCCAAAATAATTCCAGCATCCGAACAGTGCAATGTGCACCAGCCAACGTTCCTTCAATTCGCAAGCCCATGGCAGTATGGGGGTCCTCAAGCAAAGAAATTATCAAAAATATATACATTAATAGTATTATTATTAAAATATAGAAGGAGGGAGGATAAGAAGGAGAAGGTGAGATGGGAAGTTGAAGGTGAGGGAGGATAGGAAAGAGGAGATAAGGGGGAATGTGAAGGAGAAGGTGAGGGAGGATAGGAAGGAGGAGGTGAGGGAGGATAGGAAGGAGGAGGTGAGGGAGGATAGGAAGGAGGAGGTGAGGGAGGATAGGAAGGAGGAGGTGAGGGAGGATAGGAAGGAGAAGGAGGTGAGGGAGGATAGGAAGGAGGTGAAGGAAGATAGGAAGGAGGAGGTGAGGGAGGATAGGGAAGAGGAGGAGGAGGTGAGGGAGGATAGGAAAGGGGAGGTTGGTAAGGAGAAGGGTGTGCAAGAAAAATGACATGACTTTATTCTGCCTTCCAATAGCTTTGAGGGAACCTGAACACAAATTAAAATACTGTACTTACAGATGTCTTTTCAGTTCCACCCCCCAGATTCTATCCAGAACAAACTTAAGCATTTTGTAACAGTCAGTTTATAGCCCTTCAGTTAAAGTTAGGTATAAATCTGATGGTATTATGTGGTCAGCTGCAGCTGTGTAGGTTGGGAGCAGACATGACATGGATTCAAATTGTATTTGAAATCATTTCAAATACAGTTGAAGTCGGAAGTTTACATACACCTTAGCCAAATACATTTAAACTCTGTTTTTCACAACTCCTGACATTTAATCCTAGTAAAAATTCCCTGTCTTAGGTCAGTTAGGATCACCACTTAATTTTAAGAATGTCAGAATAATAGCAGAGAGAATGATTTATTTCAGCTTTTATTTCTTTCATCACATTCCCAGTGGGTCAGAAGTTTACATACACTCAATTAGTATCTGGCATTGCCTTTAAAGTGTGTGTGTGTGTGTGTGTGTGTGTGTGTGTGTGTGTGTGTGTGTGTGTGTGTGTGTGTGTGTGTGTGTGTGTGTGTGTGTGTGTGTGTGTGTGTGTGTGTGTGTGTGTGTGTGTGTGTGTGTGTACATGACAGAATGCAGAAAAACAGAACAAATAACAAAGAGAGAAAGGAAGAGAGCTTAACCACCTCTGGAGAGTTCATATCTCCTTTACCACCAGAGAACAGAGAGAACATAGAGAACAGAGAGAACACAGAGAACATAGAGAACAGAGAGAACATAGAGAACATAGAGAACAGAGAGAACACAGAGAACATAGAGAACAGAGAGAACATAGAGAGAACACAGAGAACATAAAGAACTGATAGAGCAGAGAGAACATAGAGAGAACAGAGAGAACATAGAGAACAGAGAGAACACAAATAACATAGACAGCAGGGAGAACATAGAGAGCAGAAAGAACATAGAGAGCAGAGAAAACAATGAGAACATAGAGAGCAAGGAGAGAACAGAAAGAACACAGAGAACACAGAGAACACAGAGTACATAGAGAACATAGAGAGAACACAGAGAACATAGAGAACATAGAGAACTGAGAGAGCAGAGAGAACATAGAGAGAACACAGAGAACATAGTGAACAGAGAGAGCAGAGATAACAGAGAGAGAACACAGAGAACATAGAGAACAGAGAGAACATAGAGAAAACAGAGAACATAGAGAGCAGAGAGAACAGAGAGATGAGGGATTAGAGAGAGCAGAGAGAACATAGAAAACATGGAGAACAGAGAGAGCAGAGAGAACATAGAGAACAGAGAGAACATAGAGAACAGAGAGAACATAGAGAACAGAGAGAACAGAGAGAACATATAGAGCAGAGAGAGCACAGAGAACAGAGAGAATATAGAGATCAGAGAGAACAGAGAGAGCATAGAGAACAGAGAGAACACAGAGAACAGCGAGAACACAGAGAACATAGAGATCAGAGAGAACTTAGAGAACATAGAGAGCAGAGAGAACAGGGAGAGCAGAGAGAACAGAGAGAACATAAAGAGCAAAGAGAACATTGAGAACATTGAGAACGTAGAGAACATAGAGAATAGAGAGAGCCGAGAGAGCATAGAGAACAGAGAGAGCAAAGAGAGCATAGAGAGCATAGAGAACAGAGAGAGCAGAGAGAAGGTAGAGAACAGAGTAATGGTTATTGAGTACTCATTGTGTCTGTCTGTTTTGGTCTTTCTGACCTTTGCCCCCAGCCTCCACAGCAGCAGCTCAAAGCCCACTGCAGTAGAATTCACTGAGGTGCACCAAGCTGCATGGAGCGGCACACAAATGGTTTTTGTCTGTGTTAGTATAGTCAATCCAGATAGAAAATAATCTGCTAATTGAATGGACGGACACAAGACCATGTACACTACACCTGTTTAATGTTGTGAGGCTTCTGTTCTTTGTTCTTAGTAGAATATTTCACATCAATAGAAGATAAGAGCCAGTGATACATTTTTACTGTTATGTGAAGTTTAATGTGGATAAAATATTGCTGGATGTAAGGTTGATTGTTTTTTCAGAACAACAAGAAGCAAACAGAATACCAAACGGGAAACAGGACATTGTGCTCCTGTTATGATGTGGGGAAGTATATTCTGTTAGTCTTTTAGCAATGTTGGGTCCAATTCAGGAAACACACAGATATTCCAATACTCTACAATGATTTTCAATGGAATTGGAATTTGATTTATTAATGAATTGAAATGGAATTGACCCCCATCCTGGTTCTGACCCCCATCCTCTCTGTTCCATCCAAGTAGAAGATTTTAGGTTTTACTGTCAAGTGTTATGTGTCCACAGTATTCTGTGGTAAACCTGGTCTGTGGTAGGTGCAAACATTGACTCATTCACTCTCATTATCCAGGCTCTCTGGTGGTAAAGGAGATATGAACTCTCCAGAGGCGGTTAAGCTCTCTTCCTTTCTCTCTTTGTTATTTGTTCTGTTTTTCTGCATTCTGTCATGCGCGCACACACACACACACACACGCACACACACACACACACACACACACACACACACACACACACACACACACACACACACACACACACACACACACACACACACACACACACACACACACACACACACACACACACCATACCTCAGACATACCCCACAGTTCCACAGTTCCTGTCCAACCCTTTTCCTCCTCATCGATCGACCCTCCGGCCTCAGCGTGAGTTCAGACAGAAAGAGAGAGAGAGAGAACCAAAGCCAGAGAGATAGCTGTCCATCCAAAACCCGCAGTGTGTGAGCCTCCGTGGTTAAAACCCACTGCATCTCTGTTTCTCATTACTCAACATGGTGAACAGTCACATCAGATCTGCCGACTCTGTCTGACTTTGTCACTATGTGTTTTATTTCTCCACACACCAGCGCCCGTGGGGAGCCAACACACTGATTGATTTACCCCCCCTCCCTCTCTTTCTCCATGGGTTTACCCCCCCTCCCTCTCTTTCTCCATGGGTTTACCCCCCCCTCCCTCTCTTTCTCCATGGGTTTACCCCCTCCCTCTCTTTCTCCATGGGTTTACCCCCCCTCCCTCTCTTTCTCCATGGGTTTACCCCCTCCCTCTCTTTTTCCATGGGTTTACCCCCCCTCCCTCTCTTTCTCCATGGGTTTACCCCCCTCCCTCTCTTTCTCCATGGGTTTATTTCCCCCTCCCTCTCTTTCTCCATGGGTTTACCCCCCTCCCTCTCTTTCTCCATGGGTTTATTTCCCCCTCCCTCTCTTTCTCCATGGGTTTACCCCCCTCCCTCTCTTTCTCCATGGGTTTACCCCCCTCCCTCCCTTTCTCCATGGGTTTACCCCCCTCCCTCTCTTTCTCCATGGGTTTATTTCCCCCTCCCTCTCTTTCTCCATGGGTTTACCCCCCTCCCTCTCTTTCTCCATGGGTTTACCCCCCTCCCTCTCTTTCTCCATGGGTTTACCCCCCTCCCTCTCTTTCTCCATGGGTTTACCCACCCTCCCTCTCTTTCTCCATGGGTTTATTCCCCCCTCCCTCCCTTTCTCCATGGGTTTATTCCCCCCTCCCTCTCTTACTCCATGGGTTTACCCCCCTCCCTCTCTTTCTCCATGGGTTTATTCCCCCCTCCCTCTCTTTCTCCATGGGTTTACCCCCCTCCCTCTCTTTCTCCATGGGTTTACCCCCCTCCCTCTCTTTCTCCATGGGTTTATTCCCCCCTCCCTCTCTTTCTCCATGGGTCTATCCCAGCCTCCCTTTGTTCCTTCATGGGTGGCCAGCTTCTGATCAGGAGGAGATTTCAGTATCTTTCTCCTTCTACATGGTTGGTTAGTTGGTCAGGTCTGCTTCAAGTGTAATAGATTCAGTTACACTTCCCATGAGAGCACTCTGTGCATGATGCTTAGTGAAGTTAGGGTTAGTCAGTGGTGACAAATACTTCAGTAAAAATACTTTAAAGTTGTTTTTTGGGGGTATCTGTACTTTACTTTACTATTTATATTTTTGACAATTTTTACATTTATTTTCTTTAGGAATGTAGTGAAGTAATGTAGTTTTTACTCCATACATTTTCCCTGACACCCAAAAGTACTTGTTACATTTTCAATGCTTAGCAGGACAGGAAAACTAATCTAGAGAACATCCCTGGTCATCCCTACAGCCTCTGATCTGGAGGACTCACTAAACAGAGAACATCCCTGGTCATCCCTACTGCCTCTGATCTGGAGGACTCACCAAACAGAGAACATCCCTGGTCATCCCTACTGTCTCTGATCTGGAGGACCCACTAAACAGAGAACATCCCTGGTCATCCCTACTGCCTCTGATCTGGAGGACTCACTAAACAGAGAACATCCCTGGTCATCCCTACAGCCTCTGATCTGGAGGACTCACCAAACAGAGAACATCCCTGGTCATCCCTACAGCCTCTGATCTGGAGGACTCACTAAGCAGAGAACATCCCTGGTCATCCCTAATGTCTCTGATCTGGAGGACTCACTAAACAGAGAACATCCCTGGTCATCCCTACAGCCTCTGATCTGGCGGACTCACCAAACAGAGAACATCCCTGGTCATCCCTACAGCCTCTGATCTGGAGGACTCACTAAACAGAGAACATCCCTGGTCATCCCTAATGTCTCTGATCTGGTGGACTCACTAAGCAGAGAACATCCCTGGTCATCCCTACTGTCTCTGATCTGGAGGACTCACTAAACAGAGAACATCCCTGGTCATCCCTACTGCCTCTGATCTGGAGGACTCACTAAACAGAGAACATCCCTGGTCATCCCTACTGTCTCTGATCTGGAGGACCCACTAAACAGAGAACATCCCTGGTCATCCCTACTGCCTCTGATCTGGAGGACTCACTAAACAGAGAACATTCCCTGGTCATCCCTACTGTCTCTGATCTGGAGGACTCACCAAACAGAGAACATCCCTGGTCATCCCTACTGTCTCTGATCTGGAGGACCCACTAAACAGAGAACATCCCTGGTCATCCCTACTGTCTCTGATCTGGTGGACTCACTAAACAGAGAACATCCCTGGTCATCCCTACAGCCTCTGATCTGGCGGACTCACCAAACAGAGAACATCCCTGGTCATCCCTACAGCCTCTGATCTGGTGGACTCACTAAACAGAGAACATCCCTGGTCATCCCTACTGCCTCTGATCTGGTGGACTCACTAAACAGAGAACATCCCTGGTCATCCCTACTGTCTCTGATCTGGAGGACCCACTAAACAGAGAACATCCCTGGTCATCCCTACTGCCTCTGATCTGGAGGACTCACTAAACAGAGAACATTCCCTGGTCATCCCTACTGTCTCTGATCTGGAGGACTCACCAAACAGAGAACATCCCTGGTCATCCCTACTGTCTCTGATCTGGAGGACCCACTAAACAGAGAACATCCCTGGTCATCCCTACTGTCTCTGATCTGGTGGACTCACTAAACAGAGAACATCCCTGGTCATCCCTACAGCCTCTGATCTGGCGGACTCACCAAACAGAGAACATCCCTGGTCATCCCTACAGCCTCTGATCTGGTGGACTCACTAAACAGAGAACATCCCTGGTCATCCCTACTGCCTCTGATCTGGTGGACTCACTAAACAGAGAACATCCCTGGTCATCCCTACAGCCTCTGATCTGGCAGACTCACCAAACACAAATGCTTTGTTTGTAAATAATGTTGGAGTGTTAGAGTGTGCCCCTGGCTATTCGTCAGTAAAATAAAAAACAAGAAAATTGTGCTGTCTGGTTTGCCTAATATAAGGAATTTGAAAGTATTTATACTTTTACTTTTGATACTTAAGTATATTTTTGAAATGACATTTAATTTTCATACTTAAGAATATTTAAAACCAAATACTTTTAGACTTTTACTCAAGTAGTATTTTACTGGGTGACTTTTGAGTCCTTTTCTAATGAGATATCTTTACTTTAACTCAAGTTAAACAATTGGGTACTCCCCCCCCCCCCACTGGGGTTAGTTCATTTTTGTAGTGTAGGTCATTGCTATGGTATGTTAACCAACACCAAAGAGTAGTCTGTGTTCCAAATGGCGTTCACTATACAATCCACTACTTTTGACCAGGGCCCATAGGATGTCATTTGGGAGAAATCCTGGCTGTAGATAGATAGTATGAGTTACTGCTGATCATCATAGTATTCTGACAGTGGGAAAGTACTGGCTTGTCCGTCCAACCTAAATACTACAAGGCCTGTCATGTATGTTCATCATTACCAGTTATTTATTGAAAGTACTTTGCGGTAGACAGCTATAGTGTAAAAACTCATTTTGTTATGATCGGCAGTGACTTTACATAATGGTGTTATCCGAGAGCCCTTTTCTACAGCGTGCTTTGTCACCCATCATCATCATCATCATCAATCATGTGTGGTTTCTTGCTGTGGGTCTTTGGAGTTGAGTTATACAATACTTTCACATTTCAGAGCCTAACTTTTCAAACAGAAACTTTTCAAAGCCCAGAACTTTTTTTCATGATGAATTGTTACAAGGTGTGTGTTGCTCTTCAGTAGATGGGTAAAGCTCAGATCTTAAGGCTGTAATATAATACGGTGTCCTAAAAAAAAAGCCCTAGAATAATATTTATGTCTGGCTGAGATGGAATGCATAATGTTCCCACTGGGAATGGTTTATAAATCCCAGTTGTGGTGACATTATGAGGCTATATATGGTGATATGAGGGACAAGCATCTAAACAAGCATCTGAAGTTCTGTGTTGTCACTGAAGTATCTCAGGTTTGTTGAGCTGAAAATACATTTGAACATTTGCTTCATAATTTGTCTCTAACATTGTGTAATAAATAACAATTAATGAATTGTGAATTTGACCAAAGATGATTGCTTTTTGTTTGCCTCCCGAGCCTCATTGTGTGCAGAATGACAGTCTTAAGAAACTCAATCTTCTAACAACACTAATAAAGTGAATATATACACTGAGCATACCAAACGTTAAGGACACCTTCTTAATATTGAATTGTACCCTCCATTTTGCCCTCAGAACAGCCTCAATTCGTCAGGGCATGGACTCTACAAGGTGTTGAAAGCATTCCACAGGGATGCTGGCCCATGTTGACTCCAATGCTTCCCACAGTTGTATCAAGTTACCTGGATGTCCTTTGGGTGGTGGACCATTCTTGATACACACAGGAAACTGTTGAGTGTGAAAAACCCAACAGCGTTGCAGTTCTTGACACAAACCAGTGCGCTTGGCACCTACTGCCATACCCCCGTTCAAAGACACTTACAGATTTTGTCTTGCCCATTCACCCTCTGAATGGCACACATTCACAATCCATGTCTCAATTGTCTCAAGGCATAAAAATCATTATTTAACCTGCCTCCTCCCCTTCATCTACACAGATTGAAGTGGATTTAACAAGTGACATCAATAAGGGATCATAGCTTTCACCTGGATTCACCTGGTCAGTCTACGTCATGGAAAGAGCAGGTGTTGTTAATGTTTTATATACTCATTGTAAGTCTCTGCTGTAGGTAATCACTTTCTATAAGCATTCATAGGCTTGCTCTAACAACCTTTAAATCCTTGCCTTCTGTGTTTCCCCTTCTCCTCACCCTCTCTGTACAGTACAGTATATGCAACCAGTGCTTGTGTAATAAACCAGTGCTCCCTGTGTGTTTACTCTAATACTGTTTGCCATACAGTTGAATTAAGATCGTTAATCTCTTGTATAATCCACTATTGGGATTAGGGGAAATTAATTATAACATTAGAGAACATTATGCCAAAAAAAGAGTACAGGCAGTTGCTTTTTTTTTTTTTTTTTAGGAAACTGAAACTGAGACGTCAAGAAAATTCAGCAAGTTGCAATTCTGTCAAAGGAATGACTTTTGTTTTTGGTCAGAAGAGAAAAGGCTTGACAGTGCCATTACATTTGCTGTGACACTTGGTGAAAGCACAAGACATAACCACAGGAGACAGCCATGCTTTGAGTAGAAACTACTAATGGGTTGCCTAAGAATGTAGGCTGTTTTTGAGGAAGAAACCTGTCAGAGGGTTCTACATGGAACCCAAAAGAGTCTGTTTTTGAGGAAGAAACCTGTCACAGAGGGTTCTACATGGAACCCAAAAGAGTCTGTTTTTGAGGAAGAAACCTGTCAGAGGGTTCTACATGGAACCCAAAAGAGTCTGTTTTTGAGGGAGAAACCTGTCACAGAGGGTTCTACATGGAACCCAAAAGAGTCTGTTTTTGAGGAAGAAACCTGTCACAGAGGGTTCTACATGGAACCCAAAAGAGTCTGTTTTTGAGGGAGAAAACTGTCACAGAGAGTTCTACCTGGAACCCAAAAGGGTTATCCTATGGGGACAGTTGAAGAACCCTTTTGGAACCCTTTTTTTTCTAAGTGTGTACCTAAAAAAGCTCCAAACACAACGGTGCACTTTCGATCAAAACTCAATTTATAGTCTCCTGTTCCCCTGAGTCTCTATCCAATGTATAGTCTCCTGTTCCCCTGTGTAACTCTGCCTCATCTCTCCTCCTCTATACAGCCTACTCTATGTTGCCTATCATCTCCTCTTTCTTCTTTGGGCTCGATTCAATCAGATTTGCTTTAGCTGACATCAGCATAGCGGTTGTTTTGGCGGTATCAGAGGTGGAACTGCTTTACACTTCCTGCAGACCGTTTACATCAAACTGTATGTGTTCTGACAGAAGTCCATACCAACTCTACCCTCTAATCTCATTGGGAGGCAATCCGCACAGCTGCGACTCATCTGCCGGACTAGGTTGCTGTGTGTGTGGCACTGCATGCAGTGTATCGCATGCGTTGGATTTCTTCAACTTGTGCGTTGCTTTGCTGTGCAGTTTCAGACTCAAAACACCCAAAAAGTTGTTAATGAGTAGTATGATGCTTTTTGTTGGGATGTGGCGAATGGATTGTGAAGACTGCATAAAATGTATGTATGGTAATTATCTGTGTGCATGCATCTTTAGAGCTGTCAAATTCACAAGTAGCTCCCGGCATTACCCCTAAAGCGGACATTGCCATTGGCTGCACAGGAGTCGCATTAAACAGAACGCCCATGCAGCCTTGTTTAAAAGTTTGAACACTGGAATGTGAGATATAATCTACACCGCAATTAGGATGATAGTGATCCTCATTATTTAGATGAATGATTTTTCAATTTGAGCGTAATTATTTCTATATAGTCTAAACTTTATTGTTCTGAACTTCTAACAGGAGATAGGCGGTTTTGGCTTCTTGGCAGTGATCGCAAGAGCAGTTGCTCACCTATTTGGCGGCTCCAACGCAGTTCCACATCCAACACTGCCAAAACATCTGCTCTGCCTACTATCACCGGTTAATGATGGATCTGTTTGACACTAGGCCTTTATTTCTCTCCATGTCCCATCTCCTTCCCTACATGCCCTTGGTTCACTTTATACCCTCTACTCTTACCAACTCTATCCTCATCTTACCAACTCTACCCTCTACTCTACTCTTACCAACTCTACCCTCTACTCTACTCTTACCAACTCTACCCTCATCTTACCAACTCTACCCTCTACTCTACTCTTACCAACTCTACCCTCTACTCTACTCTTACCAACTCTACCCTCATCTTACCAACTCTACCCTCTACTCTTATCTTACCAACTCTACCCTCTACTCTTATCTTACCAACTCTACCCTCTACTCTACTCTTACCAACTCTACCCTCTACTCTACTCTTACCAACTCTACCCTCATCTTACCAACTCTACCCTCTACTCTTATCTTACCGACTCTCCCCTCTACTCTTATCTTGCCGACTCTACCCTCTACTCTACTCTTACCAACTCTACCCTCATCTTACCAACTTGACCCTCATCTTACCGAATCTACCCTCTACTCTACTCTTACCAACTCTACCCTCTACTCTACTCTTACCAACTCTACCCTCATCTTACCAACTCTACCCTCTACTCTACTCTTACCAACTCTACCCTCTACTCTACTCTTACCAACTCTACCCTCATCTTACCAACTCTACCCTCTACTCTACTCTTACCAACTCTACCCTCATCTTACCAACTCTACCTTCTACCCTTATCTTACCAACTCTACCCTTATCTTACCAACTCTACCCTTATCTTACCAACTCTACCCTTATCTTGCCAACTCTACCCGTATCTTACCAACTCTACCCTCTACACTTATCTTACCAACTCTACCTTCTATGCTTATCTTACCAACTCGACCCTCATCTTACCAACTCGACTCTCATTTTACCAACTCGACCCTCATCTTACCAACTCGACCCTCTACACTTATCTTACCAACTCTACCTTCTATGCTTATCTTACCAACTCTTCCCTCATCTTACCAACTCTACTCTCTACCCTCATCTTACCAACTCTACCATCTACCCTCATCTTACCAACTTGACCCTCATCTTACCAACTCTACCCTCATCTTACCAACTCTACCATCTACCCTTATCTTACCAACTCGACCCTCTACTCTTATCTTACCAACTCTACCCTCTACTCTCATCTTACCAACTCTACCCTTATCTTACCAACTCCACCCTCTTATCTTACCAACTCTACCCTCTACCTTCTCCTATCTTCCTTCTCTCCAACTTTATCTATCCAACTCTCCTTGCACCTGTCTCTCTCCGTGTCCAGGGAAGCTTTCACATATCTGCCTCTCTCTCTCCCTCTCTCTCTCTCCATACCACACCTCCTACCCTTCTCTCAGCCATTTATCTCCCTCCATAATTTATAGCAGTCTTTTAATGTGATCCTGGCCTGGCAGTGTGGACACCATACATTCTCCCAGAGACCGTACTTTTCTTGGATTACACTCAGACTCATATTTCCACAGCTTTACTCTGTCTCTGTGGAGGACAGGGAAATATTGTGTGAGTGTGCGAGTGTGTGTGTGCATGTATGTGTGTTTCCTCCCACAGACGGACACGTATCTTATTGCCTTTTAGAGGATAGATGATTCACAGGGCTGCAGTGCTCTATGGCACAGCATTGGGAGGACCACGACCCCCTGTAGGGAGACGTGACAACACAGTCATCGGGGAGATGGAGATATCTTCTGTGATAGTTTGCGCTGGCATTGTGAAGACCTACAAAATGTTCAGATGAGAATTTAACTTTTACTTGATCTCCGTATTTGATTGACGCAACTTTAGCTGCTTGTTTTTTTGGCAGAATTAGGCTTGATTAGAGTTAACTGAACACAATTTTTTTTTATTCCAGATTAATTAAATTATTTAAGGCTTGAGTAAATTATACCCAAGTAAATTGTCTCACCGCAGTAACGTCTAGAGCAGGGATCATCAACTAGATTCAGCCGCGGGATGTTTTCTTTCTTCTTGAGTGGCTGGTCAGGGGGCCGGAACATAATTACAAATCATTTGTAGACTGCAAATTGACCGCAAGAAACCCAAACAGATATCATATTTGACTAAAACATAATCATTTCAAACCTTGCTTACATTTGTTAACGATCACTTATTTGCAGCATGGCTTTGTAAACAAAAAGTGTGTAATGATGTGATCTACATGACTTTAAAAAGGTCCAGCCAACCTCTCTAATGTGTGTGTGAATACTTTGGAACATATTTCCCTAGTTACAATCACTTAGAGCTGATTTGCTGGTGTTTTTACAGTATTTTATGATGTCCATAAAGAAATCCCCACCAGTTTGAGAAGCCTGGTCTAGAGCCTTTAGTTGACTGTTTCTCTGGCTGCAGTGGACACGCAAAGCAAATCAAATGTCTTCGTCACATTATACAGTTTACAGCAGGTATAAAAGGTGCAGTGAAATGCTGATGTGTTTAGCTCCCTTAACAATGCAGTACATTAATCATTAATCAATAATAACAATGAAGAGTGAAGCTAAAGAAATAATGGAAGAGGTAGTCCTCATAGTAATAATGGACTGGATTAACAAGTATAGAGTGGGTAGTGGAGCAATACTATATAATAGAACCACAGTGTGTGTGTGTGTGTGTGTGTGTGTGTGTGTGTGTGTGTGTGTGTGTGTGTGTGTGTGTGTGTGTGTGTGTGTGTGTGTGTGTGTGTGTGAGTGACCCGATACTTCGATACCGATGCCAGATGGTAACAGAGTGAACAGTCCGTGGCTTGAGTCTTTGACAATCTTCCTCAGACACCGACCTTCCTCAGAAACAGCCTGGTGTAGATGTCCTGGAGGGCAGGGACCTCACCCCCAGTTATGTCTTGGGCTGTTCGTACCACCCTCTATAGAGCCTTCCGGTTGAGGGCGGTGTAGTTGCCGTACCAAGCGGTGATGCAGCCGGTCAAGAGGCTCTCAATTGTGCAGCTGTAGAACTTTAGGATCCGAGGGCCCATGCACAATTTCTTCAGGAGCCTGAGGTTGAAGAGGCGCTGCTGCACCTTCTTCACCAAGGTGGTGCTGTGATTGGACCAGTGGATGCTCATCAGAGGAGTAAGAGGAGAACCATCCTCCTCAGTGAATTTCATAAAAATAGTGAACCATTAAAAGTTATCCTTTTTAGATAAAACTATACTAAATATATTCACGTCCCCAAATAATTGATTAAAACACACTGTTTGGCAATGAAGGTCTACAGTAGCTTCAACAGCACTCTGTAGGGTAGCACCATGGTGTAACTGACATGTTGCCCACCCAATCAAAGGATCAGAGAATGAATCTAGGAAAGCAAAAGTTACAGCTTGCTAGCACTGCAGTGTATAAAATGTGGTGAGTATTTGACTCAAAGTGAGATAAAGACAATAGTTGAACAGTTTTGAACAAATTCATTAATTTAAAAATCAAGGAGACGCGAGAGAGAGAGAGAGAGAGCAATATTCTGTTGTATTTTTTTTTTCTTCTCACTTTCACTTAGTTAACGAATGCAGCTAGCTAGTTTAGCTTACTCAAACACCCATCTCAAACAGAGAGGAATGCTATGTTTGCTAGCTGGCTATGGCTATCTAACACTGGAACTCATCCAAGTCAAGGTAAGCTTTTGATTCTGTTGAAAAACGTTTCCTAAAACGGAACAAAACGGGGATAAACATGCCTGAATGTGTCCAAAAAGAAGCTCTCGTTTGCAACTGTTGGACTAGTGACTACACCCTAGATCAGCTAGATGCAGGCAAGAGTGTGGAAGGTGGTATTAAATGTGTCTGTCTGTCACCTTGATTACTCAAATGTCTCTCAACCTGTGCACCTTTGTTGTAAAACTTTCATTCATAGGCTAGGTTGTTACAATCTCATCATGGGTATAGGGAAAATTTGAGTATTATGTAGTAACCTAAACCTATCTATATTACATTGAACTGGGTGAATGGAATATGAATGACAATCATCCAATATGCTGTAATAGAAATAAGGCCATGCTCATGGAAAAAAATAATCATCCTCTTCTCATCTTAAATGACCGCCACTGGATTGGACCATGTCAGGTTGACGCTGAGGAACCTGCAGCCCAGTCGATGACAATAGGGGCGTGCTCCTCCCCGTTTCCCGTAGTCTACGGTCAGCTCCTTGGTTTTGCTGATGTTGAGGGACAGGCTGTATCCTTTGCTGTACTGGAGAATGTGTGCAGCACTTTTAGAATGTGTGTTTGTCTATAAGGACATGGAAATCAATCAAAAACAGAAGGCCAGGATTTAATGAGGACATCCCACACAAGAAGAGTGAGAGAGGGAGTGAGAGAGAGAGAGAGAGAATGCGGAAGGGAGAGAGAGAGAGAGAGAAATGTTTGAAGAGATGTTGGGAGAAAGGTCGACGCCAGACAGGGACCAAGTGTGAGAAAAAGTGACAGAAAAAGAAAGAAGGAGAAGAGAAAGCGGAGGGATGGAGGATAGAAGGAGCAGACTGGGTTTACTGGAGGGAAGCATAGAAGGAGCAGACTGGGTTTACTGGAGGGAAGCATAGAAGGAGCAGACTGGGTTTACTGGGCAGTGGGTTCAGTGGGTCTCTCTCATTAGAGACAGCGGTTCATAAAGACAATAACGATCTAACAATGCTTTGATCCTAATGAGGCCACAAGCGCTCTGGATCAACAACACACACACACACACACACACACACACACACACACGCACACGCACGCACGCACGCAGACACACACACACACACGCACGCACGCACGCACGCAGACACACACACACACACACAGACACACACACACAGACACACACACACACACAGACAGACACACACACACACACACACACACACACACACACACACACACACACACACACACACACACACAGACACACAGACACACAGACACACACACACACACACACCTCTTACATGGAATAATCAATTAGGGGTTCTAATTACAGAAATTATTTAAGTCCTACTTAGTTAAACACAACCAAACACCTTCTATTGTAAGTTCTATGCAATATATTATTTATGTAAAGTGGCTTCCTAAAACTTCATTAGTGATGCATCCTCGTCAGGTGGTTTGACAGGCAGGCGGGCGATACCTGGGATGTGTGGTGAAGTGATGTGTGAGTGTGACCGACGGACCAGGAGGAGCGGAAGGGAAAGCAATCTGGAGACGTTCAAAAATCCATGAAGACATTAACACTGATACGATTGATAGAACTCTCACCGTGTGGGTGGTGTACGGGTCATCTAATACACTGGTGTTTTTCTCTAACATTCTCTCTCTCTCTCTCTCTCCCTGTGTTTCTGTCTCTGCAGTTCAGGTGTTCTCAAGGTCGGTAATTGAAAACTACTAATTCATTGAATTGTTGTAATCCTACCAATTTCAACGATGACACTTAAACCCAGGCTTATTTAATTCTGAAAGTTAGAATGGAATACATCCTCTGAGATGAGTCATCTACTTCCACAGGAGCTCCAGACTACTTAGAGGATATCGTTAGGCTTTTTACATTGGAATCAAAATGAGGGCTATAAGAGATAAAGAACTGATGATGGGCCTATTATGATGTAGGGCTATTCATTACAGTGGCAATCTATAAGCTTTGGTATGAGTGATTCACAACAGCTAACATTAGAGCTATTTGTCAATACTAAAAACAGAAGAGAACAGGATACGTTTTTGTTGATATTAGCTTTGTACCAGAAAGGTTGAGGTTTGAGACTGTCACGTCCTGGCCAGCATAAGGGTTAATTAGTATTGTAGTTTGGTCAGGACGTGGCAGAGGGTATTTGTTTTATGTGGTTCAGGGTGGTATGTTTGTTTAAAGGGTGTTTGATTTAGTATTTCCGGGGTTTTGGTTTATGGTCTAGGTTTATGTATGTCTATGTGGAGTCTAGTGAGTGTATATCTATGGGTGATTAATTGGGGTTGGGACTCTCAATTGAAGGCAGGTGTTTTCTCTTTGCCTTTGATTGAGAGTCCCATATATTGGGGTGTGTTTGTGATTCGTGGGTGATTGTTCTGTGTTTCGCCTTGTGCCTTACCAGACTGTTTTTGTTGATCGTTCGTGTTTTGCTATTTTCGTACGTTCATTTTGATAGTTAAATAAAAGTCAAGATGAGCCTGCACGTACCTGCTGCGTTTTGGTCCTCCTTCACCGACGACAACCGTGACAGAGACGCTCTTCTGAGAGAAACCTGTCAAAATGTCAGCTAGAGAAAAGAGAGTCAAAGCGTCCATAGAGCATCTGATACGAAACCAATAACTAGCCTGCTAATATTGTTCCACTTGCTATGTCTATGGGTCTTAGACATAGTTTATTAGTCTGTAACCTGATTTAACCCCCTACAGTCGATATCTGCGCCCCCACGAAAATCTAATTAGCGTAATAATAAAAAATCCCATAAAAATCTGTCAGTTTAAGATAGATAGATATATATATTTTTGCATTGGATGCGCCTCAATCCACAACATCTGCCAATGTTGCACTTCAGCATCTGCGGTGAAAGGTGACAGAGCTCGAGCGCTGTTTGTCAGACCATGAGACATCCTGAAAATCGGTCTTCTCACAAAATCATCTGTAGCATCCGAATGGTTTGGCTAACAAACTTTATCCCCTCTATGGAAAGACTCTCACGAACACATACATGTCGGTTGTTTTGCTCTAGGAAGCCCACAGGCCTCACAAGACTCGTCTGAAGGTCCCCCGGTACCAGTTTAAAAGACTAATGGAAGTACACTATTTATTTATTTTACCTTTATTTAACTAGGCAAGTCAGTTGAGAACAAATTCTTATTTTCTCCTGATGGCCTAGGAACAGTGGGTTAACTGCCTTGTTCAGGGGCAGAACGACGACCTTGTCAGCTCGGGGATTCAATCTTGCAACCTTTCGGTTACTAATTCAATGCTCTAACCACTAGGCTACCTGCCGCCCCACCTGCCTTGATGACAGCTTTGCACACGCTTAGCATTCTGTCAACCAGCTTCATGAGATAGTCACCTGGAATGCATTTCAATTAACAGGTGTGCCTTCTTAAAAGTTAATTTGTGGAATTTCTTTCCTTCTTAATGAGTTTGAGCCAATCAGTTGTGTTGTGACAAGGTAGGCAGGGTATACAGGTAGCCTAGTGGTTAGAGCATTGGAGCAGCAACCAAAAGGTTGCAAGATCAAATCCCCAAGCTGACAAGGTAAAACTCTGTCATTCTGAACAAAGCAGTTAACCCACTGTTCCTAGGCCGTCAGTGAAAATAAGAATTTGTTCTTAACTGACTTGCCTAGTTAAACAAAGGTATTTTTTAAATTTTTTTTACAGAAGATAGCCCTCTTTGGTAAAAGACCAAGCCCATATTATAGCAAGAACAGCTCAAATAAGCAAAGAGAAATGACAGTCCATCATTACTTTAAGACATGGTCAGTGAATCCAGAAATGTCAAGAACTTTGAAAGTTTCTTCAAGTGCAGTCGCAAAAACCATCAAGTGCTATGATGAAACTGGCTCTTGTGAGAACTGCCACAGGAAAGGAAGACCCAGAGTTACCTCTGCAGTAGAGGATAAGTTCATTAGAGTTACCAGCCTCAGATATTGCAGCCCAAATAAATGCTTCACGGAGTTCAAGTAACAGACACATCTCAACATCAACTGTTCAGAGGAGACTGTGTAAATCAGGCCTTCATGGTCGAATTGCTGCAAAGAAACCACTACTAAAGGACACCAATAATAAGAAGAGACTTGCTTGGGCCAAGAAACACAAGCAATGGACATTAGACCGGTGAAAATGTGTCCTTTGGTCTGGAGACCAAATTGGAGATTTTTGGTTCCAACCGCTGTGTCTTTGTGAGACACGGTGTGGGTAAACGGATGATCTCTGAATGTGTATTTCCCACCGTAAAGCATGGAAAAGGAGGTGTTATGGTGTGGGTGCTTTGCTGGTGACACTGTCTGGGATTTATTTAGAATTCAAGGCACAGTTAACCAGCATGGCTACCACAGCATTCTCCAGCGATACGCCATCCAATCTGGTTTGGGCTTAGTGGGATTATCATTTGTTTTTCAAAAGGACATTGACCCAACACACCTCCAGGCTGTGTAAGAGCCATTTTATCAAGAAGGAGAGTGATGGAGTGCTGCATCAGATGACCTGGCCTCCACAATCCCCCAACCTCAACCTAATTGAGATGGTTTGGGATGAGTCGGACTGCAGAGTGAAGGAAAAGCAGCCAACGAGTGCTCAGCATATGTGGGAACTCCTTCAAGACTGTTGAAAAGCATTCCAGATTAAGCTGGTTGAAAGAATGCCAAGAGTGTGCAAAGATGTCATCAAGGCAAAGGGTTGCTACTTTGAAGAATCTCAAATATAAAATATATTTTTGATTTGTTTAACACTTTTTTGGTTACTACATGATTCCATATGTGTTATTTCATAGTGTTGATGTCTTCACTATTATTCTACAATGTAGAAAATAGTCAAAATAATGAAAAACCCTTGAATGAGTAGGTGTTGTAAAACCTTAGACAGGTAGTGTGTATATGTGTATAAAAATACCTTCCTGATCTTTATTATGTCTCTCAGACATAGGACAGAATTAACTTCTTTTAGATTTGTTTTTGGGACTGTTGTTCGATGTAGTTAATCTGTAATTCAAAGCGTTTGTTTGGGCTAACAGCAGTAAGGCCAGAACATTTTTGATTTTAAGATGTGCATCTATGTGAAAAATCCGCTTAGGTGTTGAATGTACACTACCGTTCAAAAGTTTGGGGTCACTTAGAAATGTCCTTGTTTTTTAAATAATAACCTCAAATTGAAATACAGTGTAGACATTGTTAATGTTGTAAATTGCTATTGTAGCGGGAAACGGTAGATTTTTTATGTAATATCTACATAGGCGTACAGAGGCCCATTATCAGCAACCGTCACTCCTGTGCTCCAATGGCATGTTGTGTTAGCTAATCCGGGACGCTGGCCTTCTACGCAGAGTTGCAAAGAAAAAGCCATATCTCAGACTGGCCAATAAAAATAAAAGATTAAGATGGGCAAAAGATCACAGACACTGAATAGAGATATGGCTTTTTCTTTGCAACTCTGCGTAGAAGGCCAGCATCCCGGAGTCGCCTCTTCACTGTTGACGTTGAGACTGGTGTTTTGCGGGTACTATTTAATGAAGCTGCCAGTTGAGGACTTGTGAGGCGTCTGTTTCTCAAACTAGACACTCTAATGTACTTGTCCTCTTACCCAGTTGTGCACCGGGGCCTCCCACTTCTCTTTCTATTCTGGTTAGAGTCAGTTTGCTCTGTTCTGTGAAGGGAGTAGTACACAGCATTGTACGAGATCTTCAGTTTCTTGGCAATTTCTCGCATGGAATAGCCTTCATTTCTCAGAACAAGAATAGCCAGACGAGTTTCAGAAGAAAGCTCTTTGCTTCTTGGCCATTTTGAGCCTGAAATCAAACCTACAAATGCTGATGCTCAAGATACTCAACTAGTTTAAAGAAGGCCAGTTGTATTGCTTCTTTAATCAGAACAACAGTTTTCAGCTGTGCTAACATCATGCCAAAAGGGTTTTCTAATGATCAATTAGCCTTTTAAAATGATAAACTTGGATTAGCTAACATAACGTGCCATTTGAACACAGGAGTGATGGTTGCAGATTTGGGCCTCTGTACGCCTATGTAGATATTCCATTAAAAATCAGCCGTTTCCAGCTACAATAGTCATTTACAACATTAACAATGTCTACACTAATCAATTTTATGTTATTTTAATGGACCAAAAAAATGTGCTTTTCTTTCAAAAACAAGGACATTTCTAAGTGACATTAAACTTTTGAATGGTAGTGTACATGTGCCCAGAGACAACAACCTTAACTTGGTAACTTTGGGCAATCTGGTTTCAAGGCTTCTAGCCTCCCCCAAAACATGGCTGCCAAGTAGACAGGTCTGCCAGGGCTAACGGCCAGGGGCACTGGGGTGTGGCATGGAGAATGAGAGGTCAGTCAGGCACTGTGTGTGTGCGCACGCAAGACAGAATGTTTGAAGTTATACAATGACTCATGAGGACAAGTTCGCATCTGTTTATGGTATGAACTCTAAAATATTCTAATCCTTTTAAAAACTCTTTCCCGTAAGTCATTTGTGTTTGTTTATAATATACTACAACAGAAAGGGTTGTTTATTTTCTATAAAATTGATAAGAATCATTACCGTCAAATAAAAATCCACCATATGTTCCGCCTCACACAAAAACATCTGAAATATTCACTGTGGGAGTACTAGAGACTCTATACTACTCCAGGCCCCTGAGCCCCAAATGGAGACAAACAGGGAGAGACTCCAGATATGGGGGAGATAGTTTTACTAAATGATCCTTTTGTCTTCAGACAGTCATATCTCCCTAGACCCTCTTGTTCATTCTTTAAGAACTTTATCTCAACTTCCACGTGAGACATTAACGGGAAGTTACAGCCAAGTCTTTTCTTTGCCTGAAAGATGTTTATCTTCAACGTGGCTCACTTAGTGGATTTACACGTCTCACAGTTTTACACTTAGATATGGAATGTACTCAGACAGCAGGGTATACAATATACTGGTAAGTTAGAGATCATGTTTCATAGTCAGTGGTATACTGTAGCACTGCTGAAGCCTATTAGTATGTCAATAACCTTCTGTAAAACCTTCTCTGTTTAGACCTCATTAATACACTCTTAACCTTTTTACATCAATAAGTAAAGGCTATCTCAAGTGGCCAGATTCTATTAAGAATGCTTATAATAAGTAAAATAATGCATCGCTGTCTGTGACAGAAAGTAATTGCTCTGCTCAAGAGCAGGAAAACCGCTTAGCCAAGTTTGAACGAGATTCAATAACAATTATCTATCCACTCAGGGGCAGTTGAGTTTAAGACTGGGTTTTCCAGCTTGTTCGAAGACAAGTGTTCCCAAGTTTCTATTTGGAGCAGAGCCCATAATCTTTAAATGCCAAGGCAACGCTATCTGCTGTCATACTGTCGGACTGCCAGTTTCAGGGTATATATATATATATATATTAACTAGCCAAATTCTTATTTACAATGACGGCCTAACCCGGCCAAACCCTTACCCGGACAACGCTGGGCCAATTGTGCCCCGCCCTATGGGACTCCTTATCAAGGTCGGTTGTGATACAGCCTGGAATCTAACCAGGGTCTGTAGTGCTTTAGACCGCTGTGCCACTTGGGAGCCCTTCATCATCAACCTGACAGAAAACAGAGTTGTCAGTTATTTCTTTATTCATGACAGCTCTATGCTTATGCATTAGTTAACATTACTCGCAGGTACTGTAATGTGTGCACATACATCTCCCTAAGTTATGTTGGCATTCCACCACGATAGGTGAATTCACCTGTCAGGCTGTCAGTGGAATCATTGAGACTTATACACAAACTCAGTCTCAAATATGTCTGGCCAGTTATTTAAGGTTTTCAGTAAGAGTGTGTTTGTATACAGTTGAAGTCGGAAGTTTACATACACTTAGGTTGGAGTCAATAAACTTGTTTTTCAACCACTCCACAAATTTCTTCTTTACAAACTATAGTTTTGGCAAGTCGGTTAGAACATCTACTTTGTGCATGACACAAGTCATTTTTCCAACAATTGTTTACAGACAGATTATTTCACTTATAATTCACTGTATCACAATTCCAGTGGGTCAGAAGTTTACATACACTAAGTTGACTGTGCCTTTAAACAGCTTGGAAAATTCCAGAAAATGATGTCATGGCTTTAGAAGCGTCCGTTAAGCTAATTGACATCATTTCAGTCAAATTGAGGTGTACCTGTGGATGTATTTCAAGGCCTACCTTCAAACTTAGTGCCTCTTTGCTTGACATCATAGGAAAATCAAAAGAAATCAGCCAAGACCTCAGAAAAACAATTGTAGACCACCACAAGTCTGGTTCATCCTTGGGAGCAATTTCCAAACGCCTGAAGGTACCACGTTCATCTGTACAAACAATAGTACGCAAGTATAAACACCATGGGACCACGCAGCCGTCATACCGCTCAGGAAGGAGACGCGTTCTGTCTCCTAGAGATGAACATACGTTGGTGCGAAAAGTGCAAATCAATCCCAGAACAACAGCAAAGGACCTTGTGAAGATGCTGGAGGAAACCGGTACAAAAGTATCTATATCCACAGTAAAACAAGTCCTTTATCGACATAACCTGAAAGGCAGCTCAGCAAGTAAGAAGCCACTGCTCCAAAACCGCCATACAAAAAGTGATAAATAAGCCAGGGGACACATGGGGACAAAGATCATACTTTTTGGAGAAATGTCCTCTGGTCTGATGAAACAAAAATATAACTGTTTGGCCATAATGACCATCGTTATGTTTGGAGGAAAAAGGGGGAGGCTTGCAAGCCAAAGAACACAATCCCAACCGTGAAGCACGGGGTGGCAGCATCATGTTGTGGGGGTGCTTTGCTGCAGGAAGGACTGGTGCACTTCACAAAATAGATGGCATCATGAGGAGGAAAATGATGTGGATATATTGAAGCAACATCTCAAGACATCAGTCAGGAAGTTAAAGCTTGGTCACAAATGGGTCTTCCAAATGGACAATGACCCCAAGCATACTTTCAAAGTTGTGGCAAAATGGCTTAAGGACAACAAAGTCAAGGTATTGGAGTAGCCATCACAAAGATCTGACCTCAATCCTGTAGAAAATGTATGGGCAGAACTGAAAAAACGTGTGCAAGCAAGGAGGCCTACAAACCTAACTCAGTTAGACCAGGTCTGTCAGGAGGAATGGGCCAAATTTCACACAACTTATTGTGGGAAGCTTGTGGAAGGCTACCCGAAATGTTTGACCCAAGTTAAACAATTTAAAGGCAATGCTACCAAATAGTAATTGAGTGTATGTAAACTTCTGACCCATTGGGAATGTGATGCAAGAAATAAAATATGAAATAAATCATTCTCTCTACTATTATTCTGACATTTCACATTCTTAAAATAAAGTGGTGATCATAAATGTGGGGCAGCAGGTAGCCTAGTGGTTAGAGTGTTGGATTAGTAACTGGAAGTTTACAAGATTGAATCCCTGAGCTGACAAGGTAAAAATCTGTCGTTCTGCCCCTGAACAAGGCAGTTAACCCACAGTTCCTAGGCCGTCATTGAAAATAAGAATTTGTTCTTAACTGACTTACCTAGTTAAACAAAAGTAAAATAAATGTAAAAAAACTCACATAAAACAGGGAATTTTTACTAGGATTAAATGTCAGGAATTGTGAAAAACTGAGTTTAAATGTATTTGGCTAAGGTGTATGTAAACTTCCGACTTCAACTGTATGTGTTTAGGCCAACTGTATGTGATAGAGATAGAGTGAAAGAGAAAGAGAGAGAGTGGGAAAGAGAGAAACATATATCTATAGAGCTCCATTTTTATGGAATAGTCTGCCTACCCATGTGAGAGACGCAGACTCAGTCTCAACCTTTAAGTCTTTACTGAAGACATATCTCTTCAGTAGGTCCTATGATTAAGTGTAGTCTGGCCCAGGGGTGTGAAGGTGAACGGAAAGGCTGGAGCAACGAACCGCCCTTGCTGTCTCTGTCTGGCCGGTCCCCCCTCTTTCCACTGGGATTCTCTGCCTCTACCCCATTACGGGGGCTGAGTCACTGGCTTACTGGTGTTCTTCCATGCCGTCCCTGGGAGGGGTGCGTCACTTGAGTGGGTTGAGTCACTGACGTGGTCTTCCTGTCTGGGTTGGTGCCCCCCCGTGGGCTATACTCGGCCTTGTCCCGGGATGGTATGTTGGTGGTTGGAGATATCCCTCCAGTGGTGTGGAGGCTGTGCTTTGGCAAAGTGGGTGGGGTTATATCCTACCTGTTTGGCCCTGTCCGGGGGTTTCATCGGATGGGGCCACAGTGTCTCCTGACCCCTCCTGTCTCAGCCTCCAGTATTTATGCTGCAGTAGTTTATGTGTCGGGGGGCTAGGGCCAGTCTGTCACATCTGGAGTATTTCTCTTGTCTTTTCCGGTGTCCTGTGTGAATTTAAATATGCTCTCTCTAATTCTCTCCTTCTTTCTCCTTCTTTCTTTCTCTCTCTCGGAGGACCTGAGCCCTAGGACCATGCCTCAAGACTACCTGGCTTGATGACTCCTTGCTGTCCCCAGTTCACCTGGCCGTGCTGCTGCTCCAGTTCCAACTGTTCTGCCTGCAGCTATGGAACCCTGACCTGTTCACCGGACGTGCTACCTGTCCCAGACCTGTTGTCCCAGACCTGCTGGAACCCTGACCTATTCACCGGACGTGCTACCTGTCCCAGACCTGCTGTTTTCAAGTCTCTAGAGACAGCAGGAGCGGTAGAGATACTCTCAAAGATCGGCTATGAAAAAGCCAACTGACACTTACTCTTGTGTTACTGACTTGTTGCACCCTCGACAACTACTATGATTATTATTATTTGACAATGCTGGTCATTTATGAACATTTGAACATCTAGGCCATGTGCTGTTATAATCTCCACCCGGCACAGCCAGAAGAGGACTGGCCACCCCTCATAGCCTGGTTCCTCTCTAGGTTTCTTCCTAGGTTTTGGCCTTTCTAGAGAGTTTTTCCTAGCCATCGTGCTTCTACACCTGCATTCTCCAAGATGGCATACAAGTCAGACGTCCGTTGTCCTCCTCTTGTCCCGTGTATACATATATATATATATGTATATATATATATATATACTTACATCTTTTCTTCGCATATATTTTTATATATTTTTTTCTAAAAACTCAACCTCAAAACACTTTCCTGCAACCCGCCTCACCAATTAAAAAAAAAATAGTATTATTTACCTCAAATCTGAAATCCACAACTGAAGCTAGCCAGAGGTTAGCCAGAGGCTGGCCAGTTCACTGGCTAACGTTGGAGTTCAGCTAGCCACAGTTGGCGGTCATCAGCTATCCCTTAGCTCGAAAAGCTATCGCCAGTTTTGTACAGCGCGACTCAGACCAGAGCATACAGGACCTATTTTTCTCTCCATATCCCCGGATTTCTATCGCAGGCTCTGGGCATTTACACCTGGATATTGCAGCTAGCTAGCTGCTACCCGAGTGACTATTGGCTAACGTCGGTCCCGGAGCTAACATCAATTATTCCGGAGCTAGCCAGCTGAAGAGTTCCATCAGCCACTCCTGGGCTACAATCACCTATCCGGACCCGTTTTACTGCCGATGCGGAGCCCCATCGGGCCTTCACGACTGGACTACCGACATTATCTGCCCGAGGGAGTTATCCAACTGGTCCCTCCGTCGCGACGTAACCTGAACGCCCATCTGCGGCCCGCTAATCGTTAGCTGTTTTATCGGCTGCTATCTTAATAGGTCTATTGGACAGTTTTCTTGGGCCACTATAACTATAACTATTTTTGCCAATTGGACTGGTCCCCCCTACCACACGGAACCCCATTAACCAACAGACGGAAACGCACAAGGTGGCTAAAAACAGACCTCCCTCCATCTTCTGCCAGCTTGCTACCTATGGCCCTGCTAGCTGTCTGAATCTCACTTGGACATTTATGATCACTCGGCTAAGCATGCCTCTCCTTAATGTCAATATGCCTTGTCCATTGCTCTTCTGGTTAGTGTTTATTGGCTTATTTCACTGTAGAGCCTCTGCTCATTATACCTTATCCAACCTTTCAGTTCCACCACCCACACATGCTATGACATCTTTTGGTTTCAATGATGTTTCTAGAGACAATATCTCTCTCATCATCACTCAATGCCTAGGTTTCCCTCCACCGTACTCACATTCTACCATACCTTTGTCTGTACATTATACCTTGAAGCTATTTTATCGCCCCCAGAAACCTGCTCCTTTTACTCTCTATTCTGGACGTCATAAACGTCCAATTCTCATAGCTTTTAGCCGTACCCTTATCCTACTCCTCCTCTGTTCCTCTGGTGATGTAGAGGTGAATCCAGGCCCTGCAGTGCCTAGCTCCACTCCTATTCCCCAGGCGCTCTCTTTTGATGACTTTTGTAACCGTAATAGCCTTGGTTTCATGCATGTTAACATTAGAAGCCTCCTCCCTAAGTTTGTTTTATTCACTGCTTTAGCACACTCTGCCAACCCGGATGTCCTAGCCATGTCTGAATCCTGGCTTAGGAAGTCCACCAAAAACTCTGAAATCTTCATCCCTAACTACAACATCTTCAGACAAGATAGAACAGCCAAAGGGGTTGCAATCTACTGCAGAGATAGCCTGCAGAGTTCTGTCCTACTATCCAGGTCTGTACCCAAACAATTTGAACTTCTACTTTTAAAAACCCATCTCTCTAAAAACAAGTCTCTCACTGTTGCCGCCTGCTATAGACCACCCTCTGCCCCCAGCTGTGCTCTGGACACCATATGTGAACTGATTGCCCCCCATTTATCTTCAGAGCACGTGCTGCTAGGTGACCTAAACTGGGACATGCTTAACACCCCAGCCATCCTACAATCTAAGCTTGATGCCCTCAATCTCACCCAAATTATCAATGAACCTACCAGGTACCACCCCAAAGCCGTAAACACGGGCACCCTCATAGATATTATCCTAACCAACTTGCCCTCTAAATACACCTCTGCTGTTTTCAACCAAGATCTCAGCGATCACTGCCTCATTGCCTGCATCCGTAATGGGTCAGTGGTCAAACAACCTCCACTCATCACTGTCAAACGCTCCCTGAAACATTTCAGTGAGCAAGCCTTTCTAATCGACCTGGCCCGGGTATCCTGGAAGGATATTGACCTCATCCCGTCAGTAGAGGATGCCTGGTTATTTAAAAGAAATGCCGTCCTCACCATCTTAAATAAGCATGCCCCATTCAAGAAATTTAGAACCAGGAACAGATATAGCCCGTGGTTCTCTCCAGACCTGACTGCCCTTAACCAACACAAAAACATCCAGTGGCGTTCTGCATTAGCATCGAACAGCCCCCGTGACATGCAACTTTTCAGGGAAGTTAGAAACCAATATACACAGGCAGTTAGAAAAGCCAAGGCTAGCTTTTTCAAGCAGAAATTTGCTTCCTGCGAAACAAACTCAAAAACGTTCTGGGACACTAAAGTCCATGGAGAATAAGAACACCTCCTCCCAGCTGCCCACTGCACTGAGGATAGTAAACTCTGTCACCTCTGATAAATCCACTATAATTGAGAATCTCAATAAGCATTTTTCTACGGCTGGCCATGCTTTCCACCTGGCTACCCCTACCGCGGACAACAGCACTGCACCCCCCACAGCTACTTGCCCAAGCCTTCCCCATTTCTCCTTCTCCCAAATCCAGTCAGCTGATGTTCTGAAAGAGCTGCAAAATCTGGACCCCTACAAATCAGCCGGGCTAGACAATCTGGACCCTTTCTTTCTAAAATTATCTGCCAAAATTGTTGTAACCTCTATTACTAGCCTGTCCAATCTCTCTTTCGTGTCGTCTGAGATTACAAAAGATTGGAAAGCAGCTGCTGTCATTCCCCTCTTCAAAGGAGGGGACACTCTTGACCCAAACTGCTACAGACCTATATCTATCCAACCCTGCTTTTCTAAGGTCTTCGAAAGCCAAGTCAACAAACAGATTACTGACCATTTCGAATCCCACCGCACCTTCTCCGCTATGCAATCTGGTTTCAGAGCTGGTCATGGGTGCACCTCAGCCATGCTCAAGGTCCTAAACGATATCGTAACCGCCATCAATACGAAACAATACTGTGCTGCCGTATTCATTGACCTGGCCAAGGCTTTCGACCCTGTCAATCACCACATCCTCATCGGCAGACTCAATAGCCTTGGTTTCTCAAATGATTGCCTCGCCTGGTTCACCAACTACTTCTCTGATAGAGTTCAATGTGTCAAATCGGATGGCCTGTTGTCCAGGCCTCTGGTAGTCTCTATGGGGGTGCCACAGGGTTCAATTCTTGGGCCAACTCTTTTCTCTGTATACATCAATGATGTCGCTCTTGCTGCTGGTTAGTCTCTGATCCACCTCTACGCAGACGACACCATTCTGTATACTTCTGGCCCTTCTTTGGACACTGTGTTAACAACCCTCCAGACGAGCTTCAATGCCATACAACTTTCCTTCCGTGGCTTCCAACTGCTCTTAAATACAAGTAAAACTAAATGCATGCTCTTCAAGCGATCGCTGCCTGCACCTGCCCGCCCCTCCAACATCACTACTCTGGACGGTTCTGACTTAGAATATGTGGACAACTACAAATACCTAGGTGTCTGGTTAGACTGTAAGCTGTCCTTCCAGACTCACATCAAACATCTCCAATCCAAAGTTAAATCTAGAATTGGCTTCCTATTTCGCAACAAAGCATCCTTCAGTCATGCCGCCAAACATACCCTCATAAAACTGACCATACTACCGATCCTCGACTTCGGCGATGTCATTTAGAAAATAGCCTCCAATACCCTACTCAGCAAACTGGATGCAGTCTATCACAGTGCCATCCGTTTTGTCACCAAAGCCCCATATACTACCCACCACTGCGACTTGTACGCTCTCATTGGCTGGCCCTCGCTTCATACTCATCGCCAAACCCACTGGCTCCAGGTCATCTACAAGACCCTGCTAGATAAAGTCCCCCCTTATCTCCGCTCACTGGTCACCATAGCAGCACCCATCTGTAGCACGCGCTCCAGCAGGTATATCTCTCTGGTCACCCCCAAAGCCAATTCCTCATTTGGCCGTCTCTCCTTCCAGTTCTCTGCTGCCAAAGACTGGAACGAACTACAAAAATCTCTGAAACTGGAAACACTTATCTCCCTCACTAGCTTTAAGCACCAGCTGTCAGAGCAGCTCACAGATCACTGCACCTGTACATAACCCATCTATAATTTAGCCCATACAACTACCTCTTCCCCTACTGAATTTATTTATTTTACTCCTTTGCACCCTATTATTTATATTTCTACTTTGCACTTTCTTCCACTACAAATCTACCATTCCAGTGTTTTACTTGTTATATTGTATTTACTTTGTCACCATAGCCTTTTTTTGCCTTTACCTCCCTTATCTCACCTCATTTGCTCACATTGTATATAGACTTATTTTCTACTGTATTATTGACTGTATGTTTGTTTTACTCCATGTGTAACTCTGTGTTGTTGTATGTGTCGAACTGCTTTGCTTTATCTTGGCCAGGTCGCAATTGTAAATGAGAACTTGTACGAGCATAAAAACAATATAACATTTCAAATGGGTGAACCTTTCCTTTAAGACATGGATTGTGAATGTGTGCCATTCAGAGGGTGAATGGGCAAGACAAAATATTTAAGTGCCTTAGAACTGGGTATGTTAGTAGGTGCCAGGCACACCAGTTTGTGTCAAGAACTGCAATGCTGCTGGGTTCTTCACGCTCAACAGTCTATGAAGAATGTTCCACCACGCAAAGGACATCTAGCTAACTTGACACAACTATGGGAAGCATTGGAGTCAACATGGGCCAGCATCCCTGTGTACAGATTTCAACACCTTGAAATGTGTCAATAATAGGAAAGTGTTCTTAATGTTTCGTACATTTGTATATATATAAGAGAGAGATATGAGGAAGGACAGATAGAGCTAGAAATAGAGAGATGAGGAAAAAGAGAGAAATCTTGCAAATTAAATCTAGAATCGGTTTCCTATATCGCAACAAAGCCTCCTTCACTCATGCTGCCAAACGTACCCTCGTAAAACTGACTATCCTACCGATTCTTGACTTCGGCAATAGCCTCCAACACTCTACTCAGCATACTGGATGTAGTCTATCACAGTGTCATCTGTTTTGTCACCAAAGCCCCGTATACTACCCACCACTGCATCTTGTATGCTGTCGTTGGCTGGCACTCGCTACATATTCGTCGTCAAACCCACTGGCTCCAGGTCATCTGTAAGTCTTTGCTAGGTAAAGCCCTGCCTTATCTCAGCTCACTGGTCACCATAGCAACACCCACCCGCAGCACGCGCTCCAGCAGGTATATTTCACTGGTCATCCCCAAAGCCAACACTTCCTTTGTCTGCCTCTCCTTCCAGTTCTCTGCTGCCATTGACTGGAAAAAATTGCAAAAATCACTGAAGCTGGAGACTTACATCTCCCTCTCTAACTTTAAGCATCAGCTGTCTGAGCAGCTTACCGATCACTGTACCTGTACGCAGCCCATCTGTAAATAGCACACCCAATCTACCTCATCCCCATACTGTTATTTATCTTCTTCCTCTTTTGCACCCCAGTATCTCTATTTGCACATCATCATCTGCACATCTATCACTCCAGTGTTAATGCTAAATTGTAATTATTTCACCTCTATGTCCTATATATTGCCTTACCTCCCTACTCTTCTACATTTGCACACACTGTACATAGATGTTTCTATTGTGTTATTGACTGTACGTTTGTTTGTGTAACTCTGTGTTGTTTTTGTCGCTCTGCTTTGCTTTGTCTTGGTCAGGTCGCAGTTGTAAATGAGAACTTGTTCTCAACTGGCCTACCTGGTTAAATAAAGGTGAAATACCAACAACAACAAAAATGTCCCAGGGGAATTGTGCATCATCAGCATCCAGCGCAATCATTCATGGCTAATTGGCACCCAGGGGTTTCATCTCCCACTAGTCAGTCAGGACCAAAACACACATCAGCTGTTAGTAAAGGGAAGGAGACCACAGAAAGCTTCATGCTGAGACACATTAACTCATCTGTTAAGGGTCTACAATAATAAAACACTGATTAGAACACATTAATCATTGTGACAGACGCAGACTTTATCTTGCTGTTACAGTTGTGGCGACTTGTGGTAGAAAAGTGTATGTGTGCGCGCGAGTGTGATCAGTTAACGTAATATCTGATTGTGAAATAATTATTTAATTTGACCAGACCTGATCGCTAAACTTTTCTGTAATGATGCACCAGTAGACTGGTATTGCAGGTTTTTGTTTTTTCCATTTATGTTTTGAGGTTGGACTTTTAGCACATTGGGTGCATCTATTGGTGTCACCTCGTTAGTTAGTATGTGTTACACCTGTGCTGGCTTGTCCATCTCGTTAGTTTGCACATTTATTGGGTGCTCATGGTGGGTGTCTTTTAGGTCCCAGTTGTTTTTGCTATGCAACTTTTAGAACCCCTCTTAAAACCCCCACCTGTTTTGTTTTGGTTGTTGTCAGTGACTCTTTGTTAGTTCCCCTTTCTGATTGAGCAACAATTTTTGTACCCCAATCTAATACTAATGAACACATTCATAACTCCCACCCTCCATTCCTCCATCCATTCTTCATCCTTCAAGGTGCTCAGTAATTTGATGACTGAGCCCTTGTTACTGTCCTAAATTGATCTGTTGGGTTGTACTGTATGTGTGTGGTGGTGTATTGAAGCAATGGTTTATGGCCGGTATAATGGAGGAGTCACATTCAATATTGATTTTGTTCTCCTTTTACAGGACTCAAGCCTTCTCCTTTGGGGAAGCGGTGTGTTTGTGTGTTGGGGGAGGCAGGGAAGGGAATCGAGGTTGACAGGAAATCCAGAGCAGCTCCAAACAAACAGCTGTTGGATCCATTTTACTACATTTAGCTGTAAACTGAAGCCAAGAGCAACAAGATAACCCTCTGGGCTGATATCATAGTGTTAAAGTTCTCCCTAGTAAAGGGATCGGGGGATACCTAGTCAGTTGTACAGCTGAATGCCTTCAACTGAAATGTGTCTAACGCATTTAACCCAACCCCTCTGAATCATGAATGTGTGTTGACATGACTAAGGGCTCAATTTAATCTGTGGCACTGAAGAGCTGCGCTACAGCGAGATAAAAATGTAAAGGCAATGTTCCCGCGTTAGCAGAGACTGCATTCATGGTAAACGGTGCATATGTCGTCTCAATCGGAAATTACCTTTCAATTTAAATCGTGCTATAACACTGAACTTCAGCGATAAGGATGGAATTAAGGCCTACGCAACTAGTGCATGATGTACATCTGAAGGGAATATGGTGAAACATGGTGTCTCATAGATCTTCACATATCTGTCCATTAGTCGCGGTACTCCATTCTGTTTATTTTTTGTTTATCTGTCGGCCCCAGCCGCGAACTCAGGCTGTGTGTGTAGTCAACCGACCCTCTCTGCCCAGTCATCGCCATTTTACCTGTTGTTGTTGTTTTAGCTGATCAGCTGTTGCTGTCTCACCCATTGTTGTCTAGCTAGCTCTCCCAATCAACACCTGTGATTACTTTATGCCTCGCTGTATGTCTCTCTCAAATGTCAATATGCCTCGTATACTGTTGTTTAGGTTAGTTATCATTGTTTTAGTTTACAATGGAGCCCCGAGTTACACTCATCATACCTCTGATGCCTCCTTTGTCCCACCTCCCACTTATGCGGTGACCTCACCCATTATAACCAGCATGTCCAGAGATACAAGCTCTCTTATCATCACTCAGTGCCTGGGCTTACCTCCGCTGTACCCGCACCCCACCGTACCCCTGTCTGCACATTATGCCCTGAATCTATTCTACCACGCCCACAAATCTGCTCCTTTTATTCTTTGTCCTCAACGCACTAGATGACCAGTTTTGATAGCCTTTAGCCGTACCTCATCCTACTCCTCCTCTGTTCCTCGGGTGATGTGGAGGTAAACCCAGGCCCTACGTGTCCCCAGGCACCCTCATTTGTTGACTTCTGTGATCGAAAAAGCCTTGGTTTCATGCATGTCAACATCAGAAGCCTCCTCCCTAAGTTTGTTTTACTCACTGCTTTAGCACACTCCGCCAACCCTGATGTCCTTGCCGTGTCTGAATCCTGGCTTAGGAAGGCCACCAAAAATTCTGAGATTTCCATACCCAAAAACAACTTTTTCCGTCAAGGTAGAACTGCCAAAGGGGGAGGAGTTAGCCTGCAAAGTTCTGTCATACTTTCCAGGTCTATACCAAAACAGTTCGAACTTGTAATTTTAAAAATGAATCTCTCCAGAAATAAGTCTCTCACTGTTGCCGCCTGCTATCTACCCCCCTTCGCTCCCAGCTGTGCCCTGGACACCATTTGTGAATTGATCGCCCCCCATCTAGCCTCAGAGTTCGTTCTGTTAGATGACCTAAACTGGGATATGCTTATCCTGCCTGTTTGGCCCTGTCCGGGGGTATCATCGGATGGGGCCACAGTGTCTTCTGATCCCTCCTGTCTCAGCCTCCAGTATTTATGCTGCAGTAGTTTATGTGTCGGGGGGCTAGGGTCAGTCTGTTACATCTGGAGTATTTCTCTTGTCTTATCCGGTGTCCTGTGTGAATTTAAATATGCTCTCTCTAATTCTCTCTTTCTCTCTTTCTTTCTTTCTCTCGGAGGACCTGAGCCCTAGGACCATGCCTCAGGACTACCTGGCATGATGACTCCTTGCTGTCCCCAGTCCACCTGGCCATGCTGCTGCTCCAGTTTCAACTGTTCTGCCTGCGGCTATGGAACCCTGACCTGTTCACCGGACGTGCTTGTTGCACCCTCGACAACTACTATGATTATTATTATTTGACCATGCTGGTCATTTATGAACATTTTAACATCTTGACCATGTTCTGTTATAATATCCACCCGGCACAGCCAGAAGAGGACTGGCCACCCCTCATAGCCTGGTTCCTCTCTAGGTTTCTTCCTAGGTTTTTGGCCTTTCTAGGGAGTTTTTCCTAGGGAGTTTTTCCTAGCCACCGTGCTTCTTTCACATGCATTGCTTGCTGTTTGGGGTTTTAGGCTGGGTTTCTGTACAGCACTTTGAGATATCAGCTGATGTACGAAGGGCTATATAAATACATTTGATTTGATTTAACACCCCGGCAGTCCTACAATCTAAGCTAGATGCCCTCAATCTCACACAAATCATCAAGGAACCCACCAGGTACAACCCTAAATCCGTAAACATGGGAACCCTCATAGACATTATGACCAACTTGCCCTCCAAATACACCTCAGCTGTTTTCAATCAGGATCTCAGCGATCACGGCCTCATTGCCTGTATCCGCTATGGGTCTGCGGTCAAACGACCACCCCTCATCACTGTCAAACCCTCCCTAAAACACTTCTACGAGCAGGCCTTTCTAATCGACCTGGCCCGGGTATCCTGGAAGGATATTGACCTCATCCCGTCAGTCAAGAATGCCTGGTCATTCTTTAAAAGCAATTTCCTCACCATCTTAGATAAGCATGCCCCGTTCAAAAAATGCAGAACTAAGAACAGATATAGCCCTTGGTTCACTCCAGACCTGACTGCCCTTGACCCGCACAAAAACATCCTGTGGCGGACTGCAATAGCATCAAAAAGTCCCCGCGATATGCAACTGTTCAGGGAAGTCAGGAACCAATACACGCAGTCAACCAGGAAAGCAAAGGCTAGCTTTTTCAAGCAGAAATTTGCATCCTGTAGCTCTAACTCCAAAAGGTGTTGGGACGCTGTAAAGTCCATGGAGAACAAGAGCACCTCCTCCCAGCTGCCCACTGCACTGAGGCAAGGTAACACGGTCACCACCGATAAATCCATGATAATCGAAAATGTCAATAAGCATTTCTCAACGTCTGGCCAAGCCTTCCTCCTGGCTACTCCAACCCCGGCCAACAGCTCCGCAACCCCCCCCCCCCCCCCCCCCCCCCCCCCCCCCCCGCAGCTACTCGCCCAAGCCTCCCCAGCTTCTCCTTCACCCAAATCCAGATAGCAGATGTTCTGAAAGAGCTGCAAAACCTGGACCCGTACAAATCAGCTGGGCTTGACAATCTGGACCCTCTCTTTCTAAAACTATCCGCCGCCATTGTTGCATCCCCTATTACCAGCCTGTTCAACCTCTCTTCCATATCGTCCGAGATCCCTAAAGATTGGAAAGCTGCCGCGGTCATCCCCCTCTTCAAAGGGGGTGACACCCTACACCCAAACTGTTACAGACCTATTTCCATCCTGCCCTGCCTATCTAAAGTCTTCGAAAGCCAAGTTAATAAACAGATCACTGACCATTTCGAATCCCACCGTACCTTCTCCGCTGTGCAATCCGGTTTCCGAGCCGGTCATGGGTGCACCTCAGCCACACTCAAGGCACTAAACGATATCATAACCGCCATCGATAAAAGACAGTACTGTGCAGCCGTCTTCATCGACCTGGCCAAGGCTTTCGACTCTGTCAATCACCGTATTCTTATCGGCAGACTCAATAGCCTTTGTTTTTCTAATGACTGCCTCGCCTGGTTCACCAACTACTTTGCAGACAGAGTTCAATGTGTCAAATTGGAGGGCATGTTGTCCGGACCTCTGGCAGTCTCTATGGGAGTACCACAGGGTTCAATTCTCGGGCCGACTCTTTTCTCTGTATATATCAATGATGTCGCTCTTGCTGCGGGCGATTCCCTGATCTACCTCTACGCAGACGACACCATTCTGTATACTTCTGGCCCTCCTTGGACACTGTGCTAACAAACCTCCAAACGAGCTTCAATGCCATACAACACTCCTTCCGTGGCCTCCAACTGCTCTTAAACACTAGTAAAACCAAATGCATGCTTTTTGACCGTTCGCTGCCCACACCTGCCCACCCGGCTAGCATCACCACCCTGGACGGTTCCGACCTAGAATATGTGGACAACTATAAATACCTAGGTGTCTGGTTAGACTGTAAACTCTCCTTGCAGACTCATATTAAACATCTCCAATCCAAAATCAAATCTAGAATCGGATTTCTATTTCGCAACAAAGCCTCCTTCACTCAAGCCGCCAAACTAACCCTAGTCAAACTGACTATCCTACCGATCCTCGACTTCGGTGATGTCATCTACAAAATAGCTTCCATTACTCTACTCAACAAACTGCATGCAGTCTATCACAGTGCCATCCGTTTTGTTACCAAATCACCTTATACCACCCACCACTGCGACCTGTATGCTCTAGTCAGCTGGCCCTCGCTACATATTCGTCGCCAGACCCACTGGCTCCAGGTCATCTATAAGTCTATGCTAGGTAAAGCTCCACCTATCTCAGTTCACTGGTCACGATAACAACACCCACCCGTAGCACACGTTCCAGCAGGTATATCTCACTGATCATCCCCAAAGCCAACACCTCATTTGGCCGCCTTTCCTTCCAGTTCTCTGCTGCCAGTGACTGGAACAAATTGCAAAAATCGCTGAAGTTGGAGACTTTTATTTCCCTCACCAACTTTAAACATCAGCTACCTGAGCTGCTAACCGATCTCTGCAGCTGTACATAGTCCATCTGTAAATTGCCCACCCAATCTACCTACCTCATCCCCATACTGTTTTTATTTTATTTACTTTTCTGCTCTTTTGCACACCAGTATTTCTACTTGCACATCATCATATGCTCATTTATCACTCCAGTGTTAATCTGCTAAATTGTAATTATTCGCTCCTATGGCCTATTTATTGCCTGCCTCCTCATGCCTTTTGCACACACTGTATATAGACTTTCTTTTTTTTCTACTGTGTCATTGACTTGTTTATTGTGTTATTGGCTTTTTTATTGTTTACTCCATCTGTAACTCTGTGTTGTTGTCTGTGTCACACTGCTTTGCTTTTTCTTGGCCAGGTCGCAGTTGTAAATGAGAACTTGTTCTCAACTAGCCTACCTGGTTAAATAAAGGTGAAATAAAAATAAATAAAATTCTTTGAAGATGTTCAAGATGGAAACTTGCCTAACAAGGGCATGGATAACATTCTAGCTCGTTTTTCAATGCATTGGCAGGACAGAACTGCTGTATCTTGTAAGCTGAAGGGGGATGGTGTGTGACTTTTTGTTAACAACAGCTGGTGTGCAATATCTGATATTAAGAAAGTCTCGAGGCTCTGCTAGCCTGAGTTAGAATATCTCATGATAAGCTATAGACCATACTATTTACCAAGAGAGTTTTCATCCATATTTTTCATACATTATTATTTACCACCACTAACCGATGCTGGCACTAAGACCATACTCAATGTGCTGTATCGGGCCATAAGCAAAAAAGAAAATGCTCATCCAGAGGCCGCGATCCTCGTGGCCATCAGTGACTGGCTTCATTAATAAGTGCATCGGCGACGTTGTCCCCACATTGACCATATGTACATATCCAAACCAGAATCCATAGATAACAGGCAACATCTGCACTGAGCAAAAGTCTAGAGCTGCCTCTTTCAAGGAGCAAGACACTAACCTGGATGCTTATAAGAAATCCCGCTACGCCCCCCGACGAACCATCAAACAGGCAAAGCGTCAATGCAAGACTAAGCTCGAATCCTACTACACCGGCTCTGACACTCGTCGGATGTGGCAGGCTTGCAAACGATCATGAATTACAAAAGGAAACCCAGCCACGAGCTGCCCAGTGATGCGAGCCTACCAGGTGAGGTAAATGTCTTCTATGCTCGCTTCAAGGCAAGCAGCACTGAACCATCCATGAGAGCACCAGTTGTTCTGGACAACTGTGTGATCACGTTCACCGTAGCCAATGTGAGTAAGACATTTAAACAGGTTAACATTCAGAAGGCCACAAGGCCAGAGGGATTACCAGGACACGTACCCCGAGCATGCGTCAAACAGCTGGCAAGTGTCTTCATTGACATTTTCAACCTCTGCATGACCCAGTCTGTAATACCTACACGTTTCAAGCAGACCACCACAGGAAAGATGACTGGGCTACTCTGAGCTGAGGCACCACACCGCCAGCAGCCATTTTGTGTCAAATGGCGCATGACTGGAAGCTGGCTGGCATTTGGGACTCTCAGCTCCACTGTCAGAACGATAAAAACAATGTTGTGATAAGAATGTCATCCTCTTACCACAAGAGAAGAGAAGCAAAGGCCAATTGTTTTACTTGTAAAGGAGAATGAATATTACCACTGTGTTGTTTTTTTGCACTGACTAATGCACTGACTAGAGCACTGACTAACACACTGACTAGAGCACCCTTTAGAGCACTTGTTAAGTTCATGTTTTAAGTATCCCTATATTTTTGTTATTATGGGGCTATCACTCTGTCAAGAGTGCGCCTGCGCGGGAAGTCTTGTTGTTGATGGACCTAGCCTTGAGTGGAATGGCTACCTTGTAGTGTGTTCATACAGTATAGTAAACTTTGTTAAACTGGAACCTTGTTGTTGTGTCATTTCAACTTAACAGCACTGACTAACATCACTGACTAACATCACTGACTAACATCACTGACTAGAGCACTTATGGAAATGGTGATGTAAAGCGGCAAACACACACACAAACACAAATGGAAACACACATAAACATAAATGCATGCACATGAAAATGCACACACACACACACACACACACAATGCTGGGACATTGAGGAGAATGTCACACATCCACTTAGTGTAGATGAGCAGGAGAGTCTCTGTCTCTCTTAGATAAGTTGATAGCACGAGAGTGTCTCTTAGGACTGCACAAAGACACATCTGATGCCTTTATTAATCATACACAGAGCCATTATGTGTTGTTCTGTGGCCATTGTCAGTGTAATATTTGTTTTTATTATGGATCTCCATTAGTTCCTGCCAAGGCAGCAGCTACTCTTCCTGGGATTATTATGGATCCCCATTAGTTCCTGCCAAGGAAGCAGCTACTCTTCCTGGAGTCCAGCAAAATTAAGGCAGTTATACAATTTTAAAAACATTAAAGTACATTCATTACATAATTCACAAAACACTAAGTGTGTGCCCTCAGGCCCCTACTCCACTAACACATATCTACAACACAAAATCCATGTGTACGTGTGTGTGTGTAGTGTGTATGTTATCGTGTGTGTGTATGAATGTGTCTGTGCCTATAATTGTGTTAGTTCACAGTCCCCGTTATTCTATTTTTATCTGTTTATTTTTCAATCAAATTTTACTGCTTGCATCAGTTACTTGATGTGGAATAGAGTTCCACGTAGTCATGGCTATTTGTAGTGGTCTGTTCTGGACTTGGGGACTGTGAAGAGTAATATGTCTGTGAATGAAACAAATTATATGCAAATGTTTTTCCCTATTCTTGTGTTCATGCAAATTATTTGTCACGGAGTGCTTTAGAAAGGCCTTGCAAAGCAAGCCAGAATTGACATTTAGCAATGTGTGTGTGTGTGTGTGTGTGTGTGTCTGGTGTGTGTGTAAGCATGTGTGTGTGACCTCTAGGTGGAACAGTTTGTGTGTTGCTTTTCAACATGGAGGTCGTTTTCAGGCAACAAGCCTCAGTGGAACTCCCTGTAGGAAGGAAACAGCACTTTATTCTGGCTCACTATAATTCTCTCTGAGCTGCATCTCAATAAGGCTCCATTCTAGGATCAGCTCAAAGTCACAGTGGGGAAGGGAGAAAGAGAGGGGTGGGGAGAGGAGAGAGGGAGGGGCAGAAACAAAGAACACAGAGAGAGAGGGAGAGAGGGATATCCCATGAAGAATAGAGAATGGACAGGAGAAGAAGAAAGAAGGGACATGGAGAGGAGAGAGGGAGAAAGATAGATAAATCAGGGACACATGAAGGAGAGAGAGGAGAAAAGGAGGAAAAGGAGAGAGAGAGAGGAGAAAAGGGGAGAGAGAGGAGAAAAGGAGGAAAAGGAGAGAGAGAGAGGAGAAAAGGAGAAAGAATAAATTATTGATGGACAGAGATGAAGGAGAGGGTAAGGCCTCTTATGTTTTAATCTAATCATCGTCCAATCATGGTCCAGTCCCTTGGTGGTCCCTTGGTTTTTATTTAGCTTCCTGGATAGCCTCAGAATGGATGGTGTTCACCTCTTCTGTATTTGGTTTTTATTTAGCTTCCTGGATAGCCTCAGAATGGATGGTGTTCACCTCTTCTGTATTTGTTTTTTATTTAGCTTCCTGGATAGCCTCAGAATGGATGGTGTTCACCTCTTCTGTATTTGTTTTTTATTTAGCTTCCTGGATAGCCTCAGAATGGATGGTGTTCACCTCTTCTGTATTTGTTTTTTATTTAGCTTCCTGGATAGCCTCAGAATGGATGGTGTTCACCTCTTCTGTATTTGGTTTTTATTTAGCTTCCTGGATAGCCTCAGAATGGATGGTGTTCACCTCTTCTGTATTTGAACGGTGATTGGGCAAGCAGAGAGTAGTAGAGAGAATCCATACTCATTGTCAAGTAATGACAAATTAATAAAGTCAATGACGTAACTTAATTCTGCAACAGCTATTAATAGTAATGAAATTATCTGACAAATGTGTGTGTGTGTGTGTGTGTGTGTGTGTGTGTGTGTGTGTGTGTGTGTGTGTGTGTGTGTGTGTGTGTGTGTGTGTGTGTGTGGTGTGGTAATGTGTGTATGGTTATGTGTGTGTGATGTGGTTGCATGTGTGTGGTTGTGTGTGTGTGTGTGTGTGTGTTGAGATGGGTGGACTGCCCCCTGCCCTCTGCCCTCTGCCCCCTGCCCTCTGCCCTCTACCCCCTGCCCTCTGCCCTCTACCCCCTGCCCTCTGCCCCCTGCCCCCTGCCCCCTGCCCTCTGCCCCCTGCCCTACATAGTTTTAATTACTTTGATTCATTCACTTGATTAGATGGGTTTGGTTCACTGCTCTGAGCTCTTTTTTCAGCCTCTTTAGTGTGTCTTTATAATTGCTTTGTAATAAGGACACAAACATGGAAACAAGCATGCACGCACGCACACACACACACACACACACACACGTTGTGGGGACTAACAAAATGTCTCCAGTTGGTCCAATTTTTGTTAGTTTACTATTCTTGTGTGGACTTCTGGTCCCCAGAAGTATAGTTAAACACACACTCACACGCACAGCCTGCAAAGTAAACACTTATGCTCCCACATTAGGCTCCCATATCATGGCATCTAAAAATTTCCATAAATGCTGATGGTAATACTGATAGTAATGCTGATGGTAATGCTGATGATAATGGCATGATAATCATGTTCAGCTAATAACACACATTTTCAACTAATTTTCTCTCCTCCTGGGACAGAACTGGGTAAAGAAATGTAGTGGTGCACCCATTATAAATGTTTATTAATGCTATTATAGTTTACAAATAGTTGATATATAAAAAATTGTTGATGTATAAAAATAAAGCGTTACTGTTACAGACTGATCAACCCCAAACATTGACCCTTAGCTCTGTACGATGTCGTCACAGTTTCAGGTCAATTATTTCATGTTTGTTCTGGATATTTCCAGCTTTTTCAAGTCAGATCTTGTAACCCCTAGCAACCATTCCAGGTCACTCATTCTGATCCACAGGCCCTATTTACCCATGATGCTTCGTTCTACCCCAGCAGGTCACCTCTAAAGCCACAGCGGAACCCCTGCGGATGACAACATGGCTTTGACAACTTCCTGTGAAGTCCCTGATTCGATAATCCTTCTGAAAGGTGGTGGGGGTTGGACTATTCCATTGGGTGTTGGAAGAGGTGGAAAAGACGAGTCCGTTGGCGGGTTGGAGGAGGGGGTGAGGTCCGCTCCACTACTTGCCTCAAAATGAGAAGGTATTTAGTGAAATGACTGTAGATCTATAGGAGTGGAGGGGATGTTTGCGTGCATGGTAATCTGGGGCCTGTTGTGCACGCCGTGGGCCCTGTCACAGCATATGACTCAAAGGCCGGAGCAGGAAACAGGTGTGCTTATGAATGCTGTTTAGAACGACTTCTATTACTTTGCGTTAGGCACGGCATGTATCCTAAATGGCACCCATTCCCTATGTAGTGCACTATTTTTGACCAGGGCTCATAGGGAATAAATCAAATCAAATTTTATTGGTCACATACACATGGTTAGCAGATGTTAATGCCAGCGTAGCGAAATGCTTGAGCTTCTAGTTCCGACCATGCAGTAATATCTAACAAGTAATCTAATAACTTCACAACAACAAAGGAATGAATAACAATATGTACATATAAATATATGGATGAGCGATGGCTGAACGGCATAGGCAAGCTGCAGTAGATGGTATAGAGTACAGTATATACATATGAGATGAGTAATGTAGGGTATGTAAACATTATATAAAGTGGCATTGTTTAAAACCTGTTGGGGCTAGGGGGCAGTATTGACAATTTCTGAAAAAATATGTGCCCATATTAAACTGCCTCCTACTCAAACTCAGAAGCTAGGATATGCATATTATTATTAGATTTGGATAGAAAACACTCTGAAGTTTCTAAAACCGGTTGAATGGTGTCTGTGAGTATAACAGAACTCATATGGCAAGCAAAAACCTGAGAGAAATCCTACCAGGAAGTGGAAATCTGGATGCATGGGCTCCCTTCAAGTCGTTTCCTATTGAATACACTGTGAAGTAGTAATAATTGTGCACTTCCTACGGCTTCCACTAGATGTCGACAGTCTTTACAAAGTTGTTTGAAGCTTCTACAATGAACAGAGACCGAATGACAAGGAGGGGAAGTTGTTGAGGCAGGGGGTGACATAACTTCTTGGGGCGCGTTCAGGAGCGAGGATCCTCCTGTTCCAAAACCTTTTTCAAGACACAGGAACCGTTCGGTTGAAATATTATTGAATCTTCACGTTCTGAAGGCCCTAAAGATTGATGTTTTACAACGTTTGACATGTTTGAACGAACGTAAATACAACTTTTTTTTACTTTTCGTCGCGACATCGTCCGCGCGCTTTCTACACTTGGAGTAGCTTACTGGACGCACGAACAACAAGGAGTTATTTGGACATAAATTATGGACTTTATCGAACAAAACAACATTTGTTGTGGTCCTGGGATTCCTGGAAGTGCCTTCTGATGAAGATGATCAAAGGTAAGGGTATATTTCTAATGCAATGTATGATTTTAGATGACTCCAAGATGGCGGCTATCTGTATTGCCTAGTGTATTTTTCTGAGCTCAGTACTCAGATTATTGCAAAGTGTGCTTTCCTCGTGAAGCTTTTTTGAAATCTTTCATAGCGTTTGGATAAAGGAGATGTTCATCTATAATTCTTTGAATGACAGTTTAATTTTGTATCAATGTTTATGGCAAGTATTTTTGTAAATTGTGGCGCTGATCACCGGCAGTATTTGAGGGAAAATATTTTCTGAACATCACGCGCCGATGTAAAATGCTGTTTTTATATATAAATATGAACTTTATCGAACAAAAAAATGCATGTATTGTGTAACATGATGTCCTAGTTAGTGCTGCATTTAGCTGTGTTTTGGGTATTTGTGATGCATGCTAGTTGCTATGAAAATGGCTGTGTGATTATTTTTGGCAGGGTACTCTCCTAACATAATCTAATGTTTTGCTTTTGCTGTAAAGCATTTTTGAAATCGGACAACGTGGTTCGATTCAGGAGAGGTGTATCTATAAAATGGTGTAAAATAGTCATATGTTTGAGAAATTGAAGTTATAGCATTTATGATGCATTTGTATTTCGCGCGACGCGATTCCACTGGCTGTTGACTAGGGTGGGACGCAAACGTCCCACCTTGCCCAGGGAGGTTAAAGTGACTAGTGATACATTTATTACATCCAATTTTAAATTATTAAAGTGGCTATAGGTAACCATACTTAAAACCAGTTTCTTCCCTCAGGTAAGGACACCATGCACATATAACACTTTCAATCACTTGTCACCCAGTACCTCAGTACTGACTTGGTTCATCCTAATCTGTAACCAAGTTCCTCACACAAGGTTCCATTAGATCCTCAGGAATTTCAAACTATTACACCTGTGGTTCTGGGTAATTTATCACATATACATCCTATTACGGGCTAGTACATACATTTAGGTATGGACTGTTCCTGTAATGATCAACCCCATGAGTGAGGTGCCACTTACATACAGGAATGAGTCATCAACCACACGGTGCTTTTTCTAATTTCAGACTTTTGGTTTAACAGGCGTCTGCTTACCTTCTAATTTGATGCGCTGCACAGCGGGACGAAGATCATCCAGGCGCAGTGGTCACTCACTACTGGCAAGCTCGCCAAATGTTGGTTGGTCCTTTACATGGGGTGATGTAAGTTTCCTTTAACAATCAGTCTTCCAGATAGATGACACAGGAACCTTGGTATAAAACTCTTTAGTAATAAAATGCAATTGCTGAAAGAGATTCACATACAGAATACCTCAGTTGTCTATAGTAAAGATCTGTGTGGTGAAACAGGAGACAACGCTCTTTATACAACCTACCGTCAATTATATCTTAACATTGTTGCATTGGATTAGATACAAAGTATCGCATATATACAGTAAACATGGCGTTGGTGTAGCCCACACCCGACCCCCAGGGTGACCCCCAACATTCCGACCCCCAGGGTGACCCCCAACATTCCGACCCCCAGGGTGACCCCCAACATTCCGACCCCCAGGGTGACCCCCAACATTCCAACCCCCAGGGTGACCCCCAACATTCCGACCCCCAGGGTGACCCCCAACATTCCGACCCCCAGGGTGACCCCCAACACATGGGTTATTCGTTTTACACTTAAGACATGACTCTGCCGGTGTGCTGTAGAATTAGTGAATTTTGTCTCTTGTATAATAAATTCTATACATTAGTTTATACTGGATTAAGCATTATGCTCCACCTTTCTCTACATCTTGTGCCAAAATCTGTTATTTTTAAGTCTTGGGTTCGAATAGTTTCTTTTTTTCTAAGAAATTGTCAGTTGGATGTGCTCTCTGCAAGGTTTTGTATATCTTCCATATCATATGAACATAATTTTCTGACTCAAGTCAGTCCTAGTGAGTGCACGTTGCTTGGTCCGTTGGTGGTGGGTAGTTCTGTTACGGGCGTTGTATAGAGGAGACCAAGGCGCAGCGTGTAGAGTGCTCATCGTTATATATTTTAATGGAAACGAACACTAGACAAAATAACAAAATGACAGCCAACAGTTCGGTCAGGTTTACAAACTAAACAGAAAACAACTACCCACGAAAAACAAAGGGAAAAACAGGCTGCCTAAGTATGGTTTCCAATCAGAGACAACGATAGACACCTGCCTCTGATTGGAAACCATACCCGGCCAAAACATAGAAAACAAAACATAGAATGCCCACCCACCTATCACACCCTGACCTGACTAAACAGAGAAAACACAGCTCTCCTAGGTCAGAGCATGACAGTAAGATTCCCTCAAGGTTGCTCTGACATTTTGTGATATGTAACTTTTAAGTTGCATGTATTTGAAACAATCTACATTGGTCAGTCCAAAATGACTTGCTAATTCTGTCATGGAAATAAATGTATTTCCTGTTATCAAGTCATTTATGGTTTCTATGCTCTTAGTTTTCCATGTCGGCCATTTTATTGGTGAATTCTAAAAAGCTATGCAAGGATTGTTCCATAAGGTTGTGTTTTTAGGAAGGATATTGGATCTTGTAGAATATGTTACATTTTCTTTCATATTGTTGTAGTGTTCTTAACTATGAAGTTATTCATGTTCTTAGCTCTATCCTGTGAAAACAGACATGTAAAAATATTCTGGGGATGAGCATGTTCATCTTCAATATGTACCCATTGTTCCTCTTTAGTGCATTTAACTATATTTCACAAGTAAAAGCCTTGGGTGGCGAGTTGATACAATTCCAAGTCTGGAAGGTTAAAACCACCCTCAGATTTAGATGTAAAAACGTCCTTTTTATTCAATGAATTTTATTTGCCCATATAAAGTCTGTTATGACTGAGTATAAAATAAAAACCTTTACCATTACAAATGTAGACATAGAGGACAGAGAAAAGGTGATCCTGATATAATTTGGGATGCTTTTAAGGTGTACGTAAGGGGGATGATAATCTCATACTCTGCAAAAATTACATCTGGTTTAGAAATTAAAATTAAATAAAAAATATATAAAATAAATCATTATGTTAGAAAAAGCCCTTAAAAAATCTTTACAAGATAATAAAGAAAATAACATTTCGGAACTTAAGCAGGAATATTATATTTTACTTTTGAATAGACCCAACAACTACAGGTTAAACTCAAATAAAGTATACTACTTAATGGCAAATACATTTTAAAAGATAAAGATACAACACCGGTAATTTGAAGAAAAAAAAACATGCCATTAAAGCTATGAAAATGTATATAAATGAGAATTTAACAACAGTTGGATGGATCCTATAGCCTTCTTAGACTCAACAACTCAGAAGCAATTATCAGCAGACCAAAAAATAATCAATAAAAACAGAGCACCCAAGAATAAATATTAGATTTTGTTAAAACATTCTCATGGAGAAAAGCACCAGGAATGGATGGCTTTCCCATATTTACACAAATGACAACAGACATGTGACTCAATTCAGTACTTCCTAGTTCCATGTATCAAACGGTTATTTCAGTTATTTTAAAACCAGTAAAATCCGGAGAGTCCCCTGCTTATTATAGACCCATAAGTTCAATAAATTGTGACAATGAAAAAACAACAAAGCTTATAAGCAATAGAATGGCAAAAGTCTTACCAGACTTGATACAGTACATATAAATCAAACAGGGTTTATAAAAAATAGACACAAATAAATACAAGAACATGTTTCAGTTTAATACAATACACAAAAAAACAAGATATAGATTTATGAATAATGGCTGTTAATGCCGAAAATACTTTCGACCATCTTGAATGGCCTTTTCTATTCAAAACTTTGGAAGATTTCAACTTTCCAGCTGGAATAAGAAATGTAATAAAAATGTTGTTTAAATATCCTAAAGCAAAAATATTTACAAAACAATACATTATTTGATGTAATTGCTTTAGAAAGGGGCACAAGGCAGGGATGTCCCCTCTCCTCCCTCCTGTTTGCACTGGCAATTGAACCACCTGCAGAAATAATTACACCCAAATGCAACAGGTATAAGTATTGGTAAAAATTTATATAAACTAAACTTATTTGCAGATGGTATCCTGATATACCTGACCAATATTGAAAACTCAATGCCCCCTTTGCTAAAAACATTTTCAGAATACTCAAAAATCTCCGGATATAAAATGAACACAATTTGTTTTACATAATAATGCAATATAAAAAAAAACTCATGATCTACAGCACTCCTTTAAATGGACCACAAAAAATATGAAATAGTTAGGATGCTTAATAACAAACCAAAAAATATATAAAAAATGTTTTATTCCATTACTTAAAAATATAAAAGCAGATCTAATTAATTGGAACAATCTGCCCATAAATCTTACAGGTACGGTAAACCTATTTAGAATAGCATGGCTACTGAAGTTTTTGTATTTATTTTAGGTTACACCAATTGCCCCACCGAAGTACAGAGTTTAATGGCTTTGTTAGGAGAAAACGTAGGATGGATCAACAACATTGCAGGTATTTCACCATACTGACCTAATTGACAGAGTGAAAAGAATGAAGCCTGTACAGAATGAAAATATTCCAAAACATGCATCCTGTTTGCCACAAGGCACTAAAGTAATACTGCAAAAGATGTGGCAAAGCAATTAACTTTTTGTCCTGAATACAGTGTTATGTTTGGGGCAAATCCAATACAATACATTACTGAGTACCACTTGCCAGTACTCTCTACGAGTGGTGGGTGTAGAAGTCAGGCGCAGGAGAGGAGTAAATATGTAGAAAGCATATTTAATAAAGTTCATTCAAAACATACAGGCACAGAACAAAAATACAGTCCTCAATACCACTAGAAAAAAATCTAGTGAAAACACCTGAATGCAAAAAATGAACAAACTAACGTCACCCAAAATAACAGACAGGGAAAACGCAAACAAACCCACACAAAACAAAGTGGGTAGGGCGAGAATAAATACCCAAACTAAACAACCTAAAGAAGACACAGGTGAACAATCAAAACAGACCTGACCAAACAAAAAAGAAAAAAGGATCGGTTGCAGCTAGTTGACCGGCAACGACGACCGTCGAGCGCCGCCCGAACAGGGAGAGGAGCCACCTTCGGTGGAAGTCGTGACACCACTATCCATATTTTCAAGCATAGTGGTGTCTGCATCATGTTATGTGTATGCTGGTATTCGTTAAGGACAAGGGAGTTTTTCAGGTTAAAAAAAATTACGGAATGTAGCTAAACACAGTCAAAATCCTAGAGGAAAACCTGGTTGAGTCTGCTTTCATCAGGACAATAACCTAAACACAAGGCCCAATCTACACTGGAGTTGGTTACCAAGAAGACAGTGAATGTGTCCGAGTTCCTGTGTGTCTGAGTTACAGTTTTGACTTAAATCTACTTGAAAATCTATTGAAACACCTGAAATGGTTGTCTAGCAATGATCAACAACCAATTTGACAGAGTTTGAACAACTTCGAAAATAATAATGGGAAAATGCGGTACAATCCAGGTGTGGAAAGCTCTTAGATACCTAGAAAGACTATTTTATTTTATTTAACCTTTATTTAAAGTATTGACTCAGGGGTGGGAATACTTATGTAAATTAGATTGTTCTGTATTTAAGATTCAATAAATTAGCAAACATTTCTAAAAACATGTTTTCACTTTGTCATTTTGGGGTATAGTGTGTGGATGGGTGAGATTTTTTTTTATTTATTCCATTTTGATTTCAGGCTGTAACACAACAAAATGTGGAAAAAGTGAATACCCCCGGTTTCACCATGGTGAATGAGTGGTTTCCTTCCTCTCCGGCAACTGACTTAGGATGGACGCCTGTATCTTTGTAGTGACTGGGTGTATTGATACACAATCCAAAGTGTCATGAGCGTTGGGCCAGTAACCGAAAGGTTGCTGGATCGAATCCCTGAGCTGACAAGGTAAAAATCTGTCGTTCTGCCCATGAGCAAGGCAGTTAACACACTGTTCCCTGGGCGCCGAAGATGGCAGCCCCCCTCACCTCTCTGATTCACAGCTCAACTGAGGGATCTTACAGATAATTGTATGTGAGAGGTACAGAGATGAGGTAGTCATGTTAAGGACATCCAAGCAGGCCAAACCCTCCCCTAACCCGGATGACGCTGGGCCAATTGTGCACCGCCTCATGGGCTAATTGTGCATCGTCTCCCGGTCACAGTCAGCTGTGACACAGCCTGGGATCAAACCCAGGTCTGTATTGACGTATTGCAGTGCCTTAGACCTCTGCGCCACTCGGGAGGCCCATGTGAATACTTTCTGATGGCACTGTAGCTCACGCTGTTTCCATGTCATGGAGCAATACCTGTGTCGCATTTGCTGTCTTCTTCAGACTTTCCACATTGGTTGAATTGGTATCCACTTTAACAGTGAGCACTGCCAATGATTTATTTGCAATAGTGTCTGTGTGATGTGTGGTAGGAAAACATTTCATTGGAAGAGTTGTAAATCTGACTTTATTTTCCGTATATAAACTACTTATTGAGGAAACTCATTGAGAAAACATTGAGGATTTGCACGTCCCCACTCCTTATATAATGGCCTTGGATCCCGGCCCAGTTCTGGTTCTTTCTTCCCTGTTGCTAGGGCGTGTAATGCACTTTCAGAGTTCCAGGATGCCTGACACATGCAATTATTGTCCTAACAGTCTAATCAGCTGATGGTATTACTGGGGGACGAGCACGTTTCGGTTCCAGGTCAGAGGAGAGGATGTGGGGAAGTGTTCTGAAGTCTCAGCTCTGACCTCTTCATTCTCTGAGGCTCCATCAGGAGTCAGTCCATAAGGAGGGGCTGAGTCCCAAATGTCCCAATCACTCCTGAGAAAACGAAATGGATTTGACTAAGCAGCAAACGCATGTTTAATGACCTAATTGGGTTAGGGTTAGTGTTAGGGTTAGGATTAAGGGTTAGGGTTGAGCCAGGGCGTGGACATGAAGCTAGAGAAGCTGATGATTTGATGACATCATAGGTGGACACAAAGAGAGAGGTGGTTTGTCAATTCCTCTACAATATGTAGCTGATTGATTCAATGATTACAAGGTAAGAGAACACAGAACTGTACCTTTGTCCTGGTGGTCGTGCTGCCTGTATCTCTGATGACAGTTTCGCCGACCAGTTTCTCCCACACAGAGGCACAATACGCTACTACTGTTGTAATTTGGTGGTCTCCATGACTACAGCAGTGCCCTTCCATCCTAGCCCAATCCTTTTATTGGAGTCAAGGGTCGCTCTCGCTCTCAGAAACTACACGACAATCAACTGCACCTAATCTCCCAGAGTCCCAGCGGATAAAGTAGCCTCTCAATTTTCCAGTACACCGCACAAGCTCTCTTCACTTTATCTCTCATCTGCTATCTTCCCAGGCGGTTTCGGCATATTGGTATATGGGGCTGGAAGGGAGGCTGATAGGTAGACTAGAAAGATGAAAAAAGCTCTCAACATCTTTACCAGGCTCAGTGGGCTGATTGGACAAGGTCAGTTACCCTGGGATACGAGCAGTTAGTGATGAGAGGAGAGGACATTACATGAATATTAGACTTCAAAACGTGGGAGGATACAAACTGTTCTTCTTCTCCTCCTCCTCTTCATCACCTCATTAAATTATTATGGGTCTATGGATGAAAGAATAGAGGAGAAAAGAGGAAAGGAGGGATAGAGTGAGGGAGGGAAAGAGAGTGTCCACTACCATTGTTCTGGTTGACTTGGGAGAAAGGTCATTCAATGAAACCAGAATACTAAGCAATGCACAGAATTGCAGAGTTGCTTTTTTTAGTATGTAGCAACAACAACAAAAAAGAATCATTCCAACATTGAAAAAAAATCCAGAATGGTATAGTATGCCTGGTAGCAGCTGGGTAACAGCAACTCAAAGTAAAACTTATTCAGGGATTTATTCAATCTCATATTTAGTTTCTGGTTATCAAATGAAGTAAGATGAAAGTCTTATTATGATACTACTTCTGGCAGTTAGTTCATTAGATTCTATTTCCACAGTTTTAATGCTGTCTCGTAAACTTTCAGCTTGAAGACGCAATTAATCACCGGTACCACACTATGCTTTCGAACAAATGCCTGCTCATAACTTTCATAACATTAGACATTCATTCCACTGCCCCTTTTTTTATCTTGGTAGGAGTGGAAGTTTCATCCACTTAAAAAAATGAAGCTTAGTTATAATAGATCTGCTGGCTTCAATTAGGATATCATCCTGGCCCTGCACACCAGGGATGGACAAAACCATTAGGCTTCTGAACACCATCTGCAACTCCAGATGAGGCATAATGCTTTCAATTCAATTCAATGAGATGCTTTTCCCTAGTCTGGTCTGGCTAAACCCTAAATCCTCCAGACTTCAGAGTCTGGAAAGGCTCTTCTGATGTAGTCGCCACGATACGTTGATAATGAAGGCGGCTGTGTTTTTACTGGTTGGTTTTCCTCTGTGTCTTTCTCACTTAAACACCCCATAGGCACAGCCACACACAGCCCCCGATCGCTACCGCCTTCCTTTACAACTGTTGTATTTTCAAATCCAAACAACGAGAGGTCTCAACCTTCCAGGAATATTTTTGTTGTTGTTGAGAGAAACAATCAAAACACTCGCACAATTTCTGCATTTAATTAATACTGTATTTACAACAGACCCCTGTCCAGACCAGTGTGTCACAGCCCTTGCACTGTGAGACACGTGGTTTGCATCAGCCAGGTTAGCTTGTCCTGGCCTCTCAATAGGAAGAGACTTGACACAATGGGATGGCTAGTTATGTATTTTACCATACAATGCCCACAATAACACTGAGGTTAGACTGAAATCTATAGCAGAGAGTATATATCTTTACAGCAGAGGTAGGGCCATGCGTTTTTCTCGGTCAGGAAAAACTCCTGGCCTTATGTCATGTAGATGTGTAATATACAGAAGCACATTCTGTCTACGCTCATTGTTGGGGCTCTGGGGGTAACTATAGAACATGAAAGTATTCTGGCACAAATGGAATGAATGCACTTCAGTCAGATTGCTCTCTACCCATCTGGTCAGAATAATGACGATAATGTGCCCATCTGGTCAGAATAATGATGCTAATGTACCCATCTAGTCAGAATAATAACGATAATGCACCATCTAGTCAGAATAACATACCTTTGTCTGTACATTATACCTTGAAGCTATTTTATCGCCCCCAGATACCTGCTCCTTTTTCTCTCTATTCTGGACGTCACAGACGACCAATTCTTATAGCTTTTAGCCGTACCCTCATACTTATCCATCTCTGCTCCGCTGGGGATGTAGAGGTGAATCCAGGCCCTTCAGTGCCTGGCTCCACACCTACTCCCCAGGCGCTCTCTTTTGATGACTTCTGTAACCGTAATAGCCTTGGTTTCATGCATGTTAACATTAGAAGCCTCCTCCCTAAGTTTGTTTTATTCACTGCTTTAGCACACTCTGCCAACCCGGATGTCCTGGCTGTGTCTGAATCTTGGCTTAGGAAGTCCACCAAAAACTGTGAAATCTTCATCCCTAACTACAACGTTTTCAGACAAGATAGAACGACCAAAGGGGGCGGTGTTGCAATCTACTGCAGAGATAGCTTGCAGAGTTCTGTCCTGCTATCCAGGTCTGTACCCAAACAATTTGAACTTCTACTTTTAAAAATCCACCTCTCCAAAAACAAGTCTCTCACCGTTGCCGCCTGCTATAGACCCCCCTCGGCCCCTAGCTGTGCTCTGGACACCATATGTGAACTGATTGCCCCCCATCTATCTTCAGAGCTTGTGCTACTAGGCGACCTAAACTGGGACATGCTTAACACCCCAGCCATTCTGCAATCCAAGCTTGATGCCCTCAATCTCACACAAATTATTAATGAACCCACCAGGTACAACCCCAAAGCCGCAAACACTGGCACCCTCATAGACATCATCCTAACCAATATGCCCTCTAATTACACCTCTGCTGTTTTCAACCAAGATCTCAGCGATCACTGCCTCATTGCCTGCACCCGTAATGGGTCAGCGGTCAAACGACCTCCACTCATCACTGTCAAACGCTCCCTGAAACATTTCAACGAGCAAGCCTTTCTAATCGACCTGGCCCTGGTATCCTGGAAGGATATTGACCTCATCCCGTCAGTAGAGGATGCCTGGTTATTTTTTTAAAATGCCTTCCTCTCCATCTTAAATAAGCATGCCCCTTTCAAGAAATTTAGAACCAGGAACAGATATAGCCCTTGGTTCTCCCCAGACCTGACTGCCCTTAACCAACACAAAAATATCCTGTGGCGTTCTGCATTAGCATCGAACTGCCCCCGCGATATGCAACTTTTTAGGGAAGTTAGAAACCAATACACACAGGCAGTTAGAAACGCCAAGGCTAGCTTTTTCAAACAGAAATTTGCTTCGTGCAACTCCAACTCTAAAAAGTTCTGGGACATTGTAAAGTCCATGGAGAATAAGAACACCTCCTCCCAACTGCCCACTGCACTGAGGATAGGAAACTCTGTCACCACCGATAAGCCCACTATAATTGAGAATTTCAATAAGCATTTTTCTACGGCTGGCCATGCTTTCCACCTAACTACCCCTACTGCATTCAACAGCACTGCACCCCCCACAGCTACTCGCCCAAGCCTCCCCCATTTCTCCTTCTCCCAAATCCATTCAGCTGATGTTCTGAAAGAGCTGCAAAATCTGGACCCCTACAAATCAGCTGGGCTTGACAATCTGGACCCTTTCTTTCTAAAATTATCTGCCGAAATTATTGCAACCCCTATTACTAGCCTGTTCAACCTCTCTTTCGTGTCGTCTGAGATTCCCATAGATTGGAAAGCAGCTGCTGTCATCCCCCTCTTCAAAGGAGGTGACACTCTTGACCCAAGTTGCTACAGACCTATATCCATCCTACCCTGCCTTTCTAAGGTCTTCGAAAGCCAAGTCAACAAACAGATTACCGACTATTTTGAATCCCACCGCACCCTCTCCGCTATGCAATCTGGTTTCAGAGCTGGTCATGGGTGCACCTCAGCCACGCTCAAGGTCCTAAACGACATCGTAACCGCCATCGATAAGAAACATTACTGTGCTGCCGTATTCATTGACCTGGCCAAAGCTTTTGACTCTGTTAATCACCACATCCTCATCGGCAGACTTAGTAGCCTTGGTTTCTCAAACGATTGCGTCGCCTGGTTCACCAACTACTTCTCTGACAGAGTTCAGTGTGTCAAATCGGAGGGCCTACTGTCTGGACCTCTGGCAGTCTCTATGGGGGTACCACAGGGTTCAATTCTTGGGCCAACTCTTTTCTCTGTATACATAAATGATGTCGCTCTTGCTGCTGGTGAATCTCTGATCCACCTCTACGCAGACGACACCATTCTGTATACTTCTGGCCCTTCTTTGGACACTGTGTTAACAACCCTCCAGACGAGCTTCAATGCCATTCAACTCTCCTTCCGTGGTCTCCAACTGCTCCTAAACACAAGTAAAACTAAATGTATGCTCTTCAACCGATCGCTGCCTCCACCTGCCCGCCCATCCAGCATCACTTCTCTGGACGGTTCTAACTTAGAATTTGTGGACAACTACAAATACCTAGGTGTCTGGTTAGACTGTAAACTCTCCTTCCAGACTCACATCAATCATCTCCAATCCAAAGTGAAATCTAGAATTGGCTTCCTATTTCGCAACAAAGCATCCTTCACTCATGCTGCCAAACATACCCTCGTAAAACTGACCATCCTACCAATCCTCGACTTCGGCGATGTCATTTACAAAATAGCCTCCAATACCCTACTCAACAAGCTGGATGCAGTCTATCACAGTGCCATCCGTTTTGTCACCAAAGCCCCATATACAACCCACCACTGCGACCTGTATGCTCTCGTTGGCTGGCCTTCACTTCATCATCGTCGCCAAACACATTGGCTCCAGGTCATCTACAAGACCCTGCTAGGTAAAGTCCCCCCTTATCTCCGCTCACTGGTCACCATAGCAGCACCCACCTGTAGCACGCGCTCCAGCAGGTATATCTCTCTGGTCACCCCTAAAGCCAACTCCTCCTTTGGTCGTCTCTCCTTCCAGTTCTCAGCTGCCAATGATTGGAACGAACTACAAAAATCTCTAAAACTGGAAACACTTATCTCCCTCACTAGCTTTAAGCACCAGCTGTCAGAGCAGCTCACAGATCTCTGCACCTGTACATAGCCCATCTTTAATTGAGCCCAAACTACTACCTTTTCCCCTACTGTATTTATTTATTTTGCTCCTTTGCACCATATTATTTATATTTATATTTTAACTTTAACTTTCTTCAAACTACAAATCTACCATTCCAGTGTTTTTTCTTGCCATACTTTATTTACTTTGCCACCATGGCATTTTTTTGCCTTTACCTCCATTATCTCACATCATTTGCTCACATTGTATATAGTCTTATTTTTTTCTACTGCATCATTGATTGTATGTTGTTTTACTCCATGTGTAACTCTGTGTTTTTGTATGTTGTCGAACTGCTTTGCTTTATCTTGGCCAGGTCGCAATTGTAAATGAGAACTTGTTCTCAACTTGCCTACCTGGTTAAATAAAGGTGAAATAAAAATAAATAAATAAAAAATAATGCACCATCTAGTCAGAATAATGATGATAATGTACCCATCTGGTCAGAATAATGACGATAATGTGCCCATCTGGTCAGAATAATGATGCTAATGTACCCATCTAGTCAGAATAATAACGATAATGCACCATCTAGTCAGAATAATAATGATAATGCACCATCTAGTCAGAATAATGATGATAATGTACCCATATGGTCAGAATAATAATGATAATGCACCATCTAGTCAGAATAATCATGATAATGCACCATCTAGTCAGAATAATAATGATAATGCACCATCTAGTCAGAATAATCATGATAATGCACCATCTAGTCAGAATAATAATGATAATGCACCATCTAGTCAGAATAATGATAATAATGTACCCATCTAGTCAGAGTAATGATGAAAATGTATACATCTAGTCATAATAATAATGATAATGTACCCATCTAGTTAGAATAATAATGATAATATACCCATCTAGTCAGAATAATGATGATAATGTTCCCATCTAGTCAGAATAATGATGACAATGTCTGGTTACTCTCTACCTGTCTAGTCAAAATAATGGGCGGAAATAGTCCGAAATATGGGTGGCAGGTAGCCTAGCGGTGAGAGCATTGCTCTTTACCCATCTAATCAGAATAATTATGATAATGTCTAAAGTCTCAGTAGTTTTCATGCGCTCCATCAAATATTGTATTTTTTTATGTTTTGATGTTTTCGTAAATATAAATATGAAAGAAAAAATATTGAAACGAATTATGGAAGTTTGTTTCGCTCTCTTATTGTTTGTCAGATCCTATGGACCCTGGAGCCCTATGATACCTGGAGTCCTATGGACCCTGGAGCCCTATGGACCCTGGAGCCCTATGGACCCTGGAGCCCTATGATACCTGGAGTCCTATGGACCCTGGAGCCCTATGGTTTCTGGAGTCCTATGGTCCCTGGAGCCCTATGGTCCCTGGAGCCCTATGGTCCCTGGAGTCCTATGGTCCCTGGACCCCTATGGTCCCTGGAGCCCTATGGTCTCTGGAGCCCTATGGTCCCTGACCCCTATGGTCCCTGGAATCCTATGGTCCCTGGAGTCCTATGGTCCCTGGAGTCCTATGGTCCCTGGAGTCCTATGATACCTGGAGCCCTATGGACCCTGGTCAACTGTAGTGCACTATATAGAGAATAGGATACCATTTGGGACACATCCATGGTGTGGATTTATTGGAACCCGTTTTTATTTTTATTGGTATCTGATCTCTCTCCTCTATGCAGATGAGATGAGGTGAGATGTGAAGACGTTCCATTAGTTTTATTATTTATCTGTTTGGTGAAGTGAGTTCTGCAGACACAAATCAAACCTACACACCCTTGGATTGACTGAGGTGAGAGTAAGCACCCACAATCTCTCCATGATGTACCGTAAAACATAAATAAATCAGATTCCTGTCTTTCTTCAAGGCTCCATTGCGTTCAGGAAATCTAATTCGGAACATAATCTGCTCCTAAATAGAGCAAATGAATTTCATCGTCTGGCACTTTGTGAATTTACGAGTATCTTGTGATGCGTTTAGGACTGTGTGTGTGTGTCTGGGTTGAATGCTAAAGTGGAAAAAGCATTTGGATGTTCTGAAAGCCAGCATGGTTCAGTACAAATCTTCTGGGATGAGAAAGTGGAATGGGTGTGTGTGTTTTCCAAGATAAGTTTGGACAACCTGCTCATTTATTTTTTACTATTTTCTACATTGTAGATAAATAGTGAAGATATCAAAACTATGAAATAACATATGGAATCATGTAGTAACCAAAAAAGTGTTTATAAATCTAGTTTATATTTGAGATTCTTCAAAGTAGCCTTTGTGTTGATGACAGCTTTGCACACGCTTGGCATTCTCTCAACCAGCTTCATGAGATAGTCACCAGGAATGCATTTCAATTAACAGGTGTGCCTTGTTAAAAGTACATTGGTGGAATTTCTTTCCTTCTTAATGTGTTTAAGCCAATCAGTTGTGTTGTGAAAGGGTAAGATTGGTATACAGAAGATGGCCCTATTTGCTAAAAGACCAAGTCCATATTGTGGCAAGAACAGGTAAAATAAGCAAAGATAATATTTTTTTATTTAACTAGGCAAGTCATTTAAGAACAAATTGTTATTTACAAGGACGGTCCTACTCCAGCCAAACTCGGATGACACTGGGCCAATTGTGCACCTCCCTATGGGACTCCCAAACACGGCCGGATGTGATACATCCTGGATTTGAACCAGGTACTGTAGTGACGTCTCTTGCACAGAGATGCAGTGCCTTAGACCACTGCACTGGCACAGAAATGACAGTCCATCATTACTTTAAGACATGAAGGTCAGTCAATACCGAAAATTTCAAGGACTTTGAAAGTTTCTTCAAGTGCAGTCGCAAAAAACATCAAATGCTATGATGAAACTGGCTCTCATGAGGACCGCCACAGAAAAGGATTATCTGCTGCAGAGGATAAGTTCATTAGAGTTACCACCCTCAGAAATTGCAGCCCAAATGAATGCTTCACAGAGTTCAAGTAACAGACACATCTCAACATCAACTGTTCAGAGAAGACTGCGTGAAACAGGCCTTCATGGTCAAATTGCTACAAAGAAACCACTACTAAAGGACACCAATAATAAGAAGATACTTGCTTGGGCTAAGAAACATGAGCAATGGACATTTGACCGGTGCAAATCTGTCCTTTGGTTTGATGAGTTCAAATTAGATTTTTTTGGGTTCCAACTGCCATGTCTTTGTGAGACACAGAGGAGGTGAACGGATGATCTCCGCATGGAGGAGGAGGTGTGTGGGTACTTTGCTGGTGACACTGTCTGTGATTTATTTAGAATTCAAGGCACACTTAACCACAGCATTCTGCAGCAATATGCCATCCCATCTGGTTTGGGCTTAGTTGGACTATCATTTGTTTTTCAACAGGACAATGGCCCAACACACCTCCAGGCTGTGTAAGGGCTATTTGACCAAGAAGGAGAGTGATAGAGTGCTACATCAGATGACCTGGCCTCCACAATCACCTGACCTCAACCCAATTGAGATGGTTTGGGATGAGTTGGACTGCAGAGTGAAGGAAAAGCAGCCAACATGTGCTCAGCATATGTGGAAACTCCTTCAAGACTGTTGGAAAAGCATTCCATGTGAAGCTGGTTGAGAGAATGCCAAGAGTGTGAAAAGCTGTCATCATTGCAAAGGGTGGCTACTTAGATTCTTCAAAAACACTTGTTTTGTTATCACATTATTCCATATGTGTTATTTCATAGTTTTGATGTCTTCACTATTATTCTACATTGAGGCATGAAAGAAAAACAGCAACACTCAGCTTGATTGTTTTAAAAGAGATGATCAATATAGTTATATTTTTTTTAAACAGTAACTGCTGGTATTGTTTGCATTAAATAATCATTACTAGAACAACTTATTATACTGTACAATAATATATACATGTATTTGAATTGGAGCCAAAATAATGTACATTTCAGTGCAGTTATGAACCGTCAACAACAAATCCTTAAAAATAAAAACATTAAAGAAAGATCTGTTTGATTGGGCAAGATACATGGCATGAAAGAAAATACTAATCATTGAAATTCAGCTGTCAGGAACGGGTACTGGAACGAGTTACCGGCGTCTCCATAGCCAGGTGGAACAATCTCATCTGTTGAGAGATGAGATGAAATGAGTTTGTCATACAGGCTAAGTAAAAACAATCACAGCACTACAAGCACTACAGCACTACCCAATCACAGCACTACAAGCACTACAGCACTACCCAATCACAGCACTACAAGCACTACAGCACTACCACCAATCACAGCACTACAAGCACTACAGCACTACCCAATCACAGCACTACAAGCACTACAGCACTACCACCAATCACAGCACTACAAGCACTACAGCACTACCCAATCACAGCACTACAAGCACTACAGCACTACCACCAATCACAGCACTACAAGCACTACAGCACTACCCAATCACAGCACTACAAGCACTACAGCACTACCACCAATCACAGCACTACAAGACAATCACATGTTACATAAACATAACTGTAGAGTAACAAGTCAAATAGTACTGTACAGTACTAGTGTGCAAAAACCAACAACGTGACTGGGTAGTGTTGTGTGTTGACTGCGACCTGGTGTTGCTGAAGGCCCGGATGGCAGTGGGAAAGAAGGATTTAATTCATATTGATATTATTGATTCATATTGAAAGTCATTATGGTTGACTCTCTCTCTCTCTGACAAACACAAAGAGACCTCTAACAAACACATACTACTAGGTCATTCTTACCGTAGCCGAGTGCTCCATGGTGACGACCTACCTTGGATGCAGCGCTGGACACCAGATCCATGAGCCTGCCCATTCCCTTCACCGTCTTACCCTGACGGGAAACAACATGTTTCAGTGCTTTATCAGTCTTATTCATTTTTGGTCCACAATATATGTAAATGTTTTTAAAACACACACACACTTCAAACTGCTGTATCTCTTATCTCTATCTCTCCCTCTCTCTCAATAAATTAACATTAACTTGTTAGCTACCTAAATGGTTTTGTGGGATATGGGGTTGAAAAATACCATGGCTGGTGAAATAGTCAGTGAAACATTTAGGCATTTATTAACATTTATTAACTGTAGCATTTTGTCTTTAAACTTGTCTTTAACAGTACTGTCACTCCAACAACACTGGCTATAGCCCACCTTGAACAATACAAAGAAGATGCAGGTAGTGAAGGCCTTATAGTTTATAAAGTCATTTACTAGCTAGCTTGCTGAACATACCTTTCTTGCTCCTTGTTGAAAATGCTCTCTCATCTCTCCATCCATGATCTGATGTGACAGACGATCGTTGGGACCACTCGTAAATAATTTTTGATTTGCTCAAAGTAATGACAACTAACTAGCTACATCAAACAAGAAGCAACATCTCTATTATCTGAGAAGTCAGATTCAACAGTGACTGATGACTAACTAAAAACGGGAAGACTGTACACTTGATCACTTTTCATGTAATTTCGGCCAGCTAATATGCCTACCCACTGAACAAGCAACATCGTTGCTCTTTTATGAACGTTACTTGTTAGCTACGGGCTACGAGTAATTTGTAGACAAAATGAAAATCCGACCCACTTGTATTCTTAGCTACTTTGTTGATTGTAAATGACAACGTTATACTACTATATTACTAACTAGCTATGAACATTTTGTCTACAAGTAGCTGTACGGCGGAGCCAGGGGTTATGTTCACATTCACTCTGTTTCTATACATCATAGGTCCTGACATCCCACTGCTGGGTGAGTCACTTGACCTGGAAGATAATCTACACTACCGTTCAAAGTTTGGGGTCACTTAGAAATGTCCTTATTTTTGAAAGAAAAGCACTTTTTTTTGGTCAGTTATTAAAATAACATCAGATTGATTAGAAATACAGTGTAGACATTGTTAATGTTGTAAATGACTATTGTAGCTGGAAACGTACAGAGGCCCATTAGCAGCAACCCTCACTCCTGTGTTCCAATGGCATGTTGTATTCGCTAATCCAAGTTTATCATTTTAAAAGGCTAATTGATCATTAGAAAACCCTTTTGCCATTATGTTAGCACAGCTGAAAACTGTCGTGCTGATTAAAGAAGCAATAAAACTGTCCTTTTTTTAGACTAGTTGAGTATCTGGAGCATCAGGCTCTTCTGACTTTCTTCTGAAACTCGTCAGTCTATTCTTGTTCTGAGAAATGAAGGCTATTCCATGCGAGAAATTGCCAAGAAACTGAAGATCTCGTACAACGCTGTGTACTACTCCCTTCACAGAACAGCTCAAACTGGCTCTAATCAGAATAGAAAGAGGAGCGGGAGGCCCCGGTGCACAACTGAGCAAGAGGACAAGTGCATTAGAGTGTCTAGTTTGAGAAAGAGACACCTCACAAGGCCTCAACTGGCAGCTTCATTAAATAGTGCCCGCAGAACTCCAATCTCAACGTCAACAGTGAAGAGGCGACTCTTCAGTTTCTTGGCAATTTCTCGCATGGAATAGCCTTCATTTCTCAGATCAAGAATAGACTGACGAGTTTCAGAAGAAAGTTATTTGTTTCTCGCCATTTTGAGCCTGTAATCTTACCCACAAATGCTGATGCTCCAGATACTCAACTAGTCTAAAAAAAGGCCTGTTTTATTGCTTCTTTAATCAGAACAACAGTTTTCAGCTGTGCTAACATAATGGCAAAAGGGTTTTCTAATTATCAATTAGCCTTTTAAAATGATCAACTTGGATTAGCTAACACAACGTGCCATTGGAACACAGGAGTGAGGGTTGCTGATAATGGGCCTCTGTATGCCTATGTAGATATTCCATAAAAAATCTGCCATTTCCAGCTACAATAGTCATTTACAACATTAACAATGTCTACTGTCACGCCCTGACCTGAGAGATCCGTTTTTGATGTCCACAACAGGCTTCTACAGCACCACCAGGCTTCCACAGCACCACCAAGTCAGGTCTAACAGGCTGCCACAGCACCACCAGGTCATGAATATGATGTGATTTGATGTCCACAACAGGCTGCCACAGCACCACCAGGTCTACCAGGCTGCCACAGCACCACCAGGTCTTGCAGGCTGTCACAGCACCACCAGGTCAGGTCTAGCAGGCTGCCACAGCACCACCAGGTCATGAATATGATGTGATTTGATGTCCACAACAGGCTGCCACAGCACCACCAGGCTGCCACAGCACCACCAGGTCAGGTCTAGCAGGCTGCCACAGCACCACCAGGTCAGGTCTAGCAGGCTGCCACAGCACCGCCAGGTCATGATATGATGTGATTTGATGTCCACAACAGGCTGCCACAGCACCGCCAGGTCGGGAATATGATGTGATTTGATGTCCACAACAGGCTGCCACAGCACCGCCAGGTCATGAATATGATGTGATTTGATGTCCACAACAGGCTAACACAGCACCGCCAGGTCATGATATGATGTGATTTGATGTCCACAACAGGCTGCCACAGCACCGCCAGGTCATGAATATGATGTGATTTGATGTCCACAACAGGCTGCCACAGCACCGCCAGGTCATGAATATGATGTGATTTGATGTCCACAACAGGCTGCCACAGCACCGCCAGGTCATGAATATGATGTGATTTGATGTCCACAACAGGCTGCCACAGCATGTGCAAGGTCTCAACAGGGCGTCACTGGACTGAATTTAGTTATTTTGTTCCCAAGATAACTTTCATATGTAATATGTAACAATACATTATACATGAGGCAACAATATACATTTAGTGTCAATACTTAATGGAAACAACTACATATGTACACAGATGTATACAGTAGCAAGTACCTGCAGAAGCTAGGACACTGTAGAAAGGGGTTGCCTCGACAACGTTACTATAAATCAGCCATGCAGAGACAACAGGTGTAAAATTATAATAGCTTCATTTATTATTCTATCAATGTTTCATGGACCTTCTGTTGAGGTGAGGCCACTGGAGCACGCGCACACACACAATCTGTATGAGGCAGCTGTGGTTGTAATAAATGAAGCACGCCGTGCTGATTAGCTATGCTGTAGTGTACAGTATGATGGCTAACATGCTGGTCGCTAGGCTACCAGTAACCCCTGGTCACTAGGCTACCAGCAACCCCTGGTCACTAGGCTACCAGCAACCCCTGGTCACTAGGCTAGCAGTAACCCCTGGTCACTAAGCTAGCCTAGCAGTAACACCCTGGTCACTAGGCTAGCAGTAACACCCTGTAACACCCTGGTCGCTAGGCTAGCAGTAAGCCCTGGTCACTAGGCTAGCAGTAACCCCTGGTCACTAAGCTACTCTAGCAGTAACACCCTGTAACACCCTGGTCGCTAGGCTAGCAGTAACCCCTGGTCGCTAGGCTAGCAGTAACCCTTGGTCACTAAGCTAGCCTAGCAGTAACACCCTGGTCACTAGGCTAGCAGTAACACCCTGTAATACCCTGGTCGCTAGGCTAGCAGTAACCCCTGGTCACTAGGCTAGCAGTAACCCCTGGTCACTAGGCTAGCAGTAACCCCTGGTCACTAAGCTAGCCTAGCAGTAACACCCTGGTCACTAGGCTAGCAGTAACCCCTGGTCACTAAGCTAGCCTAGCAGTAACACCCTGGTCACTAGGCTAGCAGTAACACCCTGTAATACCCTGGTCGCTAGGCTAGCAGTAACCCCTGGTCACTAGGCTAGCAGTAACCCCTGGTCACTAGGCTAGCAGTAACCCCTGGTCACTAAGCTAGCCTAGCAGTAACACCCTGGTCACTAGGCTAGCAGTAACCCCTGGTCACTAAGCTAGCCTAGCAGTAACACCCTGTAACACCCTGGTCGCTAGGCTAGCAGCAACCCCTGGTCGCTAGGCTAGCAGTAACCCCTTGGTCACTAGGCTAGCAGTAACCCCTGGTCACTAAGCTAGCCTAGCAGTAACACCCTGGTCACTAGGCTAGCAGTAACCCCTGGTCACTAAGCTAGCCTAGCAGTAACACCCTGGTCGCTAGGCTAGCAGTAACACCCTGTAACACCCTGGTCACTAGCCTAGAAGTAACCCCCTGGTCGTTAGCCTAGCAGTAACAGCTGGGAGATCCAGGTTTCTCTGTTCTGGCTGAGCTGATGTTCTGTAAACAGTCTCCACGGTGATCTGATGGCAAGTGTGTGTGTGTGTGTGTGTGTGTGTGTGTGTGTGTGTGTGTGTGTGTGTGTGTGTGTGTGTGTGTGTGTGTGTGTGTGTGTTGTAAAAGATGACAGTTCCTGTGTACTTTATGTTGATTAGTATTCTCAGCACTGTGACACTCCACATCTTCATCGCTGCAGCATTCTGGATGCTGCTTCATTTCACAGACCATCTGACTGCTATAAAACGATTTCATTAAGACTCCTACTGTATGTCTTTGCTTCTAACGAGGATAGGAGGCTAGTCTGAATGTGAAAACCTTTTGGCCGCAAACACACACCTCATTCTACTTCTCCACACTGCACTTTTCTCTACTCGTCTTGTCTTTTCACCAGAACAGCCTGAACATTTCAGCAATGCAACCTTCTCTCATGTCTCTGCTAATAGATAGTTTTGGCAGGACCTCTACTCTTAGCGCCACAGCAAAGCCTTTCAGAGGCTTGTCTGTAGCAGATAGTTGCTGTCAGAGCCATATATTGGAACATGTGAACATTAGAATGGTGTTGGCATGAGACTAGGCAAGTGAGACATGCAGGCTGAACGGCAACCCTGAATTAGCATTCTGGCAGTGGTGGAGAGAAAATACACAGACATTATTGTCACACCATGACTCTGTGATAAGGATGTCTGGTGTCGTGAGGGCCAACACCTCCCTACTCGTTTCTGTTGCTCCTTGAGAGAGCTGTGAGGGGGAACAGTGGTGTTAAATGATCCTAAACAAGAACAAGAAACAACAGCTTTATGAAGGAGATTTTGAAAAAGACATTAGATATTTATTCACCTCCCTCACTTCCCACAGCTCCAGAATGTTTGTGTTTAATCTCATTCTGTGTCTAGAGGACTGTTCTGTATAACAACAGATAGACAGTCAAACTGGAAATCAGAGGGAGGGAGCAAGGGAACAAAGGAGGGTGCGAGTTAGAAAGCAAGGAAAGAAGGGAGGGAGGATGGAGGGAATAACAGGGGTAGGGATGGAGGGAGGGAGGGAGGGAATAACGGGTAGGGATGGAGGGAGGGAGGGAGGGAGGGAATAACGGGTAGGGATGGAGGGAGGGAGGATGGAGGGAATAACAGGGGTAGGGATGGAGGGAGGGAGGATGGAGGGAATAACAGGGGTAGGGATGGAGGGAGGGAGGATAGAGGGAATAACAGGGGGAGGGAGGGAGGGAGGGAGGAGGGAGGGAATAACAGGGGTAGGGATGGAGGGAGGGAGGAGGGAGGGAATAACAGGGGTAGGGATGGAGGGAGGGAGGATAGAGGGAATAACAGGGGTAGGGATGGAGGGAGGGAGGGAGGGAATAATAGGGGTAGGGATGGAGGGAGGGAGGGGGATGGAGGGAATAACTGAGGGGGAGGGAGGAATGGAGGGGTGAATGGAAGAAAGGAGGGATACAAATACTCTCTCTCACACACAGATACACATGCACACATCACGCAGGGGGATTAGTAGCTAGTGGGCCGTGTTGTATTGACATCTACCTGGGTCAGTTTAGCTGTGTGTTTCTTTCTATCACAGTTTTAATCCCCAACAAGATTTCACGGTTTGAATTGGGGGGGGGTTAAGTTTAGACATTAATTCCGAATGATTAAGGTCCTAATGGGGTTAAAGGTTAAAGGTTAAGGGGTCAAGATTTGGGATAGGGTTAAAACAAAAAATTAAATTAAACACGGGACCCTTGGAGCTGGAGCTCGTGGGTTCCGAGGAATTTTGAGGATCACCTCTGCATGGGTCGCTGCGTTAGAGTAGAGATGAATAGGAAACCACTGGAGCGTGGCTCAAAACAAGCAATTACAGAGCAAGAGGAAAGAATGAACACGGGACCCTCGGAGCCGGAGCTCGCGGATTACGCCCATCCACCATACCCATCCACAAGCCTACTTGATGGTAATAGCGCTCAACGTTGCCCCTAGTGGCCGGGTTTTAAAGGCATCTCTTGACATCCTGGGGACCTGGATGAACATCGAATATCACCTTGGTTCTCAAGTGAACTGGCTGTAATCCCACAGTGTTTGGACATGATAATTAGGACTCCAACCTCGTGTGTGTGTGTGTGTGTGTGTGTGTGTGTGTGTGTGTGTGTGTGTGTGTGTGTGTGTGTGTGTGTGTGTGTGTGTGTGTGTGTGTGTGTGTGTGTGTGTGTGTGTGTTATCTCCACAGAAGGTATTAGCCAGCAGAACAAACACGGAGTTGGAGGGATATTGAGGATCACCTCTGCATGGGTCGCTGCGTTAGTCTAGAGATGAATGGGAAACTAGGGGAGTAGGGATCAAAACAAGCAATTAAAGAGCTACAGGCAAGACCAGAGTACTGAGTACCTTCTCAAAACCACTTTTATTAGCCATGCAACCAGTGGGAATCTTGTTACCATACCTGGCACTACCTCCTGTGCCATTTAGGTCCAGGCCTCCTGTTGGTAATTAAAGCTGTATATATTCTTTTAAACATAGATTGGTCCTCTGAGCCCAAGAGGAAGCACTTTGAAGTTTTGTTTGTCTTCGTGGTCATTCATAAATGCCTTTCATTAAAAGACTGTCTTACTAGGCTTACACACTTAGAAGATAAAGAGTGCTATGTAGAAACTGAAATGGTTCTTCGGCTGTCCCCATAGGAGAACCCTTTGAAGAACCATTTTAGGTTCCAGTAGAACACTTTTAGGGTCCATTAACTGTTTCCACAGAGGGTTCTACCTGAAAGCATAAACAGGTCTCCCTGGAACCAAAAAGGGTTCTCCTATGGGGACAGCTGAAGAACCCTTCTGTGTGAGAGCTCATTAGTGAGGATCTCATTAGTGAAGCTGGAGGTGTAAACAGGAGCATCTGGTTCTTCCAGAGTCACCAGCTGTGGTTCTCTTCACACATCTGGTTTAAAGACCAACAAGCTCTCACAGTCTCACGTCAGAATTAGACGTTCATCCATGTTTCTCAAACATCAAATTTCGAAGTGTTTAACCTTTCTGGGAAGGGGGTTCCGCTAGCAGAACACCTGGCCTACAGCCAGTGAAATTGCAGGGCGCCAAATTCAAACAACAGAAATCTCATAATTAAAGTTCCTCAAACATACAAGTATTATACACCATTTTAAAGATAAACTTCTTGTTAATTCAGCCGCTGTGTCCAATTCAAAAAGGCTTTACGGCTAAAGCACACCATGCTATTATGTTAGGTCAGCGCCTAGCCACAGAAAACCATACAGCCATTTTCCAACCAAGGAGAGGTGTCACAAAAGTCAGAAATAGCATTACAATTAATCACATACCTTTGATGATCTTAATCTCATGGCACTCCCAGGTCTCCATGTTAGACAATAAATGTTTGTTTTGTTCGATAAAGCTAATCTTTATGTCCAAATACCTCCTTTTTGTTCGCACGTTTAGTTCAGTAATCCAAATGCACAAAGCGCGGGCACAAAGTCTAGACAAAAAGTCAAAAAAGTTCCATTTGAGTTCATAGAAACATGTCAAACGATGTTTCTAATAAATTTTTAGGGTATTTTTATCATAAATATTCAATAATGTTTCAACCGGACAATACTGTTTTCATTAGAAAGGAAAGGGAACGGAGCTCACGCTCACGGCCACGCGCGTGACTAAACTAAAGGCTTTCAGCTGAGCCACTGCTTAGAGTGCTCTTATTCGCCCCCCTTTCACAATAGAAGCCTGAAACAACTTCTAAAGACTGCACTTCCTAAGGCTTCCACTAGATGTCAACAATCTGACCCCACAGACACTGGATACTCGATAGGCATTCACTTGAAAACTACAAACCTCAGAATTCCCACTTCCTGGTTGGATTTTTCTCAGGTTTTTGCCTGCCATATGAGTTCTGTTATACTCACAGACATTATTTTAACAGTTTTGGAAACTTTAGAGTGTTTTCTATTCTATTATATGCATATTCTAGCTTCTGGGCCTGAGTAACAGGAAGTTTACTTTGGGCACACTTTTCATCCAAACTTCCCAATGCTGCCCCCATCCCTAAAGAGTTTTAAGGTTCAGTTAAGGTATTAACTCCAAATTCTTAAGGTTAGGCATTAACTGAATGGTTAAAATAAGGTTTACGGTTTGGGATTAACTCTGAATGGTTAAGATAAGGTTTAAGGTTTGGGATTAACTCTAAATGGTTAAGATAAGGTTTAAGGTTTGGGATTAACTCTGAATGGTTAAAATAAGGGTTAAGGTTTGGGATTAACTCTGAATGGTTAAGATAAGGTTTAAGGTTTGGGATTAACTCTAAATGGTTAAGATAAGGTTTAAGGTTTGGGATTAACTCTGAATGGTTAAAATAAGGGTTAAGGTTTGGGATTAACTCTGAATGGTTAAGATAAGGTTTAAGGTTTGGGATTAACTCTAAATGGTTAAGATAAGGTTTAAGGTTTGGGATTAACTCTGAATGGTTAAAATAAGGGTTAAGGTTTGGGATTAACTCTGAATGGTTAAAATAAGTGTTAAGGTTTGGGATTAACTCTGAACGGTTAAGATAAGGGTTAAGGTTTGGGTTTAAAACAAAAATATCAAAAACAACTTTCTAACACTGGATTTTAACTTGCAATCTTTTGAACCAGAGACATATGCTTAAATGATCCACCAACCCCAATTCCCTATCATAACCGAAAACCTAATAGTTTCCACGTCATCTCCCAACATCCTCAGACATGGATGGACATTGAATACTGACTTGTATCACGGGTGACCTAACTGATATAGACCTAGCTCCCAATGGTTTCTGGATAGGGAATAGAGAATACAATGGGTGGTATTATAAACCTACAGAAGGTTAGAGACGAACAATAGAGTTACTTGGTTCTAGAATTCTGGACTCTAGAATTCGGTCCATTCCGGACATACTGACCCATCCAAGGTATAATGTAGGACCATTCGAGGTCTCCATTCATTCATTCATTCATTCATTCATTCATTCATTCATTCATTCATAGCTATCAGTTGGGGTTTGATATATAACAAAGTGGTCCAAGTGGTGTACTGTAATCTTCCCCCCACACACAGGGTTCAGACAAAAGCAGCAAAGAACTGAGTCTTGTTTTTTTAACATTTTTATCTCCAGACCTTTGGTAAATCACCTGGACTGGGCCAACAGTTATCAACAATACAGCAGACCTCATGATGTCCTTCACATCCTAATTGTCTCTGTCTATCTGAATTGAGGCAGCTAGTGTTCTGCTCAGAACCAGGTTTATGATGGATGGAGGGGATTTGATCTGACTTCATTTTTGTTTTGATGAAAAAGAGCCCCTGTCTGAGACAGATCATGGCTTAAACTGAGATTTGAGAAGAGCAATCAACGGCTTAAACGGCGATGTGAGCAGAGCAATCAGTGTTTTATCCTCCAAACATTCCATGACCATCACATTCACATGCGATATTACTTCATAACACAATTGTATACACTGCTGTTTCTATCCTATGCTCTTCACAGGGTTCTATTCTATTCCGGCAGGATGTGTGGCGGGGATCTGGGGCTTTCACACTGCACTCTGCTCTGCTATCTATTTATAAAACCCAGACACGAAAACAATATCATAAACATATTCATCACAGGAAATATAAAATGGGGAAACCCCTTATGTTCAGCTGGTTAAAAGCCTTTCACCTCTATCCGTCTAGCCCAAATATCCATCTGTCCCTGGGAGGTAAATGTGAGAGATCTGCAGCAGCAGAATAATCTAATGTCCCTCTGCTCTGCTCTTATTTGAATTATAGGGTCTGGTCCTGGATATGGCGGCTGTGTACGAGTGCTTCCCAAAAGGAACTAAATATCCCTATATAGTGCAGTACTTTTGACCCGGGCTCAATGGCCCATAGTGCAGTACTTTTGACCCGGGACCAAAGGCCCATAGTTCAGTACTTTTGACCCGGGACCAATGGCCCATAGTTCAGTACTTTTGACCAGGGACCAATGGCCCATAGTTCAGTACTTTTGACCCGGGACCAAAGGCCCATAGTTCAGTACTTTTGACCAGGGACCAATGGCCCATAGTTCAGTACTTTTGACCCGGGCTCAATGGCCCATAGTGCAGTACTTTTGACCCGGGACCAATGGCCCATAGTTCAGTACTTTTGACCCGGGACCAATGGCCCATAGTTCAGTACTTTTGACCCGGGACCAATGGCCCATAGTTCAGTACTTTTGACCCAGGCTCAATGGCCCATAGTTCAGTACTTTTGACCCGGGCTCAATGGCCCATAGTTCAGTACTTTTGACCCGGGCTCAATGGCCCATAGTGCAGTACTTTTGACCCGGGCCCAATGGGCCCATAGTGCACTACTTTTGACCCAGGCCCAATGGCCCATAGTGCAGTACTTTTGACCCGGGCCCATAGTGAATGTTATACAGAACAAGGTGTAATTTGGAACTCAGCCTATATGAGCTGCAAGTCAATACATAACTTACATCTAAGAAATCAATACATAACTCACATCTAAGAAATCAATACATAACTCACATCTAAGAAATAAATACATAACTCAACCCTAAGAAATCAATACATAACTCACATCTAAGAAATCAATACATAACTCAAGCCTAGGAAATCAATACATAACTCAAGCCTAAGAAATCAATACATAACTCAAGCCTAAGAAATCAATACATAACTCACATCTAAGAAATCAATACATAACTCACATCTAAGAAATAAATACATAACTCAACCCTAAGAAATCAATACATAACTCACATCTAAGAAATCAATACATAACTCAAGCCTAGGAAATCAATACATAACTCAAGCCTAAGAAATCAATACATAACTCAAGCCTAAGAAATCAATACATAACTCACATCTAAGAAATCAATACATAACTCAACCCTAAGAAATCAATACATAACTCACATCTAAGAAATCAATACATAACTCAACCCTAAGAAATCAATACATAACTCAACCCTAAGAAATCAATGCATAACTCAAGCCTAAGAAATCAATACATAACTCAACCCTAAGAAATCAATACATAACTCAACCCTAAGAAATCAATACATAACTCAACCCTAAGAAATCAATACATAACTCACATCTAAGAAATCAATACATAACTCAACCCTAAGAAATCAATACATAACTCACATCTAAGAAATCAATACATAACTCAACCCTAAGAAATCAATACATAACTCAAGCCTAAGAAATCAATACATAACTCAAGCCTAAGAAATCAATACATAACTCAAGCCTAAGGAAGCCAAATGCCAAATCAATGCATAACTCAATCCTAAAGGTCACTGTGCTTTTTATGTATTCACCTGGCATGGCACGTGCATCTTCTGGCTTCTGGCTGCTAGCTGGTGACAAATGTGTTCTGTGAAGCTCTAAGCTCATGACCTTGGCCGAGTGAAGGGTTTATCTGCTCTTACAATGAACGGACAGGTACCTTGTTTAAATCTGTGACCACTCACTGCCAAACCTAGTCTACATCGTGCTCTGCGTTAACCACAGGCCAGAAGGTCATCTGTGTGTACCTTCAGCATCCATAAGGTTGTAATGTAATCATACTGCATAAGCAGTGGTATTCATGCTGTGGACATCACAACATAAGGTTGTATAATAGAAGGAGGATTTCAGTATGACAGTGCTGTGGACACAATGACATCTGCTAAAATATCAAATCAAATCCAATTTCATTTGTCACATGTGCTGAATACAACAGGTGTAGACCTTACTGTGAAATGCTTACTTACAAGCCCTTAGCTAACAATGCAGTTTTAAGAAAAACAGGAGTTAAAGCCTGTCTTTTTCTTGAAGTCTGTTTAATGTTCAGGTCTGTGTACTACAGGCCAAGAGGTTACCATTAGAAAAAAGGGTTCCAAAAGGGTTCTTCGGCTGTCCACATAGGAGAACCCTTTTTGGTTCGAGGTAGAACCCTTTTGGGTCGCATGTAGAACCATCTACATGGAACTCAAAATGGTTCTATCTGGAACAAAAAGGATTCTACCTCAAACCAAAAAGGGTTCTTCAAAGGGTTCTCCTATGGGGACAGCCAAAAAACCCTTTAAGAGTTTTGTGTTGTGTATAAGCTATAGTATTTTATTAGGTACACCACCCCATTCACAAAAATGGCTCAGTCCTACAGACAGTGAGTCACGTGGCTGTGGCTTGATTATAAAGAAGGCAGACAGGCATCGTGGCATTCAGTTATTGTTCGATTGAACTTTGAGCGTGGTATGATCGTCGGTGCCAGGCGCGCCGGTTCCAGTTTCTCAGAAACAGCCGGGCATCCTGGACTTTTTACGCACAACAGTGTCTAGGGTTTACCGAGAATGGTGCGACAAACAAAAAAACAGTCCTGTGCAGAACGACATCTCGGAACTCAAAACTCGTCGGTCCTTGTCACAGATGGGCTATTGCAGCAGACAATCACACTGGGTCTCACTCCTATCAGCTAAAAACAAGATGAAGAGGCTCCAGTGGGCACACGATAACCAACACTGGACAATTGAGGAGTGGAAAAACATTGCCTGGTCCGACGAATCCTGGTTCCTGTTGAGTCATGCTGATGGCAGAGTCAGGATTTGGCGTAAGCAACAACGGTACATGGACCCATCCTTCCCGGTGTCAACGGTACATGGACCCATCCTTCCCGGTGTCAACGGTACATGGACCCATTCTTCCTGGTGTCAACTGTACATGGACCCATCCTTCCTGGTGTCAACGGTACATGGACCCATCCTTCCCGGTGTCAACAGTACATGGACCCATCCTTCCCGGTGTCAACGGTACAGGCTGGTGGCAGTGGTGTAATGGTGTGGGGAAGGTTTCCTGGGCACCCGTTATGTCCCCTGATACCAATTTAGCAGCGTTTCCATGCCCCGAAGAATTCAGGCTGTTCTGAAGGCAAAGGGTGGTCCGACCCGGTACTAAATGGTTGTACCTAATAAACTCACTGAGTGTACAGTGTATGACCATATTGGTAACCATTGTGTATAAGGTATCGGAATTTTGTGTCTCAACTGCTCTCATAACATATCACAATCACTTGTCAGCTCAGATGCAATCACATATCACAATTACCTGTCAGCTCAGTTGCAATCGCATATCACAATTACCTGTCAGCTCAGATGCAATCCCATATCACAATCACCTTAAGGATATTGTTCCTGCTGAGATAGAGATGTTAAAAATCATCAAGTCCTCCCTGTCAGAGAGCTGTTGGCATTAAAATATTAATAACACGTGAATTATTGACCGAATATTAATCAATTATTCTGGTTGAGAGGATTCAGAATATTCTGATTGAAAATCTATCTAGCAGTCACGTTTTCCACATCTAGTTTGAGACCCCCCGGGCACTCTGCAGAAATGCCCTTTTATGTCCTGTTGTTTTCCTGGTGTCTATCTCTATCTATCCAGACATAGGCATTCCCATTTCACTCTCATTACATTTCCTAATATCATTTTATTTCTGGGCAGAAATACATCTTGAAATATCAAAGAATATCAGCAAACAACGTACCCATACTAAAATATCAATCTCTCGCTGTTAAGGACTCGTACTTTCTGATACACTTTACAATCTTGTCACAGAATGTCATTTTTTTCAGATGCAATTTCTTAATCTCAGGTTTGGAATATAGTGGTGGAATTGCCTCAATATGCGGCTCTCCCACTCAGATAGAGAATTTCACCTCATAACTAGGATTTTTGTCATTTCTGTTAGGTGTAGGCTCTATTGCCATGAGTTTTCAACAGCCCTTAAGAATGTTTAACAGCATGTGCCAAATAGCCTGAGTGGAATTCCAATATTCAGCTAGATATTTAATTTTTTCACACAAAAAAATAAGCAGGTTTTCCCCAAAAAATACATATTTACCAATTCTTATTCTCCCTCCCATTTCTCCAACAACACAATAACAACATACCAATGCTCCTGACATCAACACACAATATTCTGACATTCTCTCTAAGCAGTTTGGACAAACTGCACTTGCTTTCAACAATGAATATTTATGAGTTCAGAACGCCAGCACAGAATGCATCTCAGCCTGTTCTGGGGGATTGGCAGTCGGGAAGATTCTGAGGATTCCGAGGTAAGCAAGAGGATGAGCCTACAATTCCCAGTAAAATCTGTGTGCAGCAGCTGTCCCCGAGTTGAGGATTCAGAATGAACAAACACCCTGGTGCTCTCATCTCCTCTCCTGGTCGTCGTCCCCCCCCCCCCCCCGGTCTCTTCACTCTCTCCTCCCCTCAGTCCCTCGCTCCTCTCCTTCCATGATACCTCTCCTCATCCATCTCTCCCCTCATCTCTTTGTCCTATTGTACACAATAAAGCAATAAGGCAATGTTATGAATATGGTCACAGGTCAATGGTTTTACTGACCACCCACTGATCCAAACTACCCGTTTAATCATTGTGATCATACACTGACACAAAACACAATTAAACTGAGTATTCGGCATGCATTCTAAGTGGTATGCTGACTGACAGAAGCTGTAGATAGATCCTAACAGGCTGGAATTTGACTCTCAGCTGGGTTTTTAACATGCACCACTGGGACGAACGAGCATCTCTTATTCAGTCATTATCTCTCCATCTGTCCTGTACTGCATCCTACTCTTCCCTCTCTTTTTCCTCCCTCCCGCCTTCTCTTCTCATGCATGTTCCATCTTCCCCCCTATAGAATCGAATACAACTTTATTGTCCATCCAGGATGGAAATTGTTCTTTGGCATCACCTTACATTAAAATGGTCACATACACATACATTGTCACATCACACACATTTAAACTGGTCAGTCCATCATACTGCATACACAAACAACATAGAGGACATTGATACATTCACTCACGACTGACCGCTGTCCCAACTGCACTGGATAGATAAGTGTATATACTGATACGTGACATTTAGTAGTCCAACAGCACAAGGAAGAAATTATTGTTTGAACACTTTCTTCTTGGCCATGGGCGTTCTGAAGCGCCGGCCAGAGGGAAGCGAACTGAGGGTGTAGAGGGTGGGAGGGGTCGCCAACGACAACCAGTGACTTCCTTTTGGTTGCCTTGTGGAACAGACTGCTCAACCGGGCCTGTGGTCCACCAATTGCCTTGCGGGCTGTGTCTACTATTCTGGTCAGTTTGCTTTGGCTCCTCACGCTCAGATTACCAGACTGTCATATTGAACATGAGGATGCTGTCCTCCAAGCTGCTGTATACCCTCTCCAGAACATCCTGAGTGACCCCCAACCCCTTCCATTTCCTGATTATCTCTCAGTGTATCCCACCATAATCCCGCACTGCCGTCTTCCATTCCCATCCCTCCATTCTCTCTCTTCTTCCTCCTCTTCCTCATAAATGTTCCATCTCCCAGCATACCCACTGGGAAAACACTGGTTGAATCAACATTCTTTCAATTTCAATGAAATGACATTAGTGTTCCTAATGTTTGGTTAATTTGGGCTAGTTGGACTCATTCCTCACTCATCCCTTATCATGTCTACTATACATTGACATATGTCATTATGTTGATATCTTTTCTATGAACGGTTAAACTTCTTCATTTTCATTACGTGAAATGTAAAAAAAAAAGTTTTATTGAATTATTTAAAAAAATAAAGAGCAGGTGTTCCTAATGTTCTGTACACTCAGTGTATCATCCTCTGTCGTCAGAGCTAATCTTTACTCTGTCTGACGTTATCAAAGTTGTACTACTCTGTTCTACTGGGAGTCTGCTCTGTATCAAAGCAACACAAGTGACATCACTGCACAAACACGGGAAAGAAGGCAGGAACCTGACCAGATATTATGCTATTTGGATTAAGGGATTTTCTCTGAAAACATAATCACATGATCAAAGGTTTTTGGAATCTTAGCCACAGTGTTTACATGGTTTTGTATAATGGATGCATTTACAGGGTATCTGTTTTGAATGGGTCTCAAAGCATTTTGCATTGCATGGGAGTTACTCAGCCTCAGGGTCAATCAAACTATGCTGAGCTCAGTTGAATGTCGCGTGGGCCGGTTTTCCGGACACAGATTACGCCTATTTCAATGGAAATTTATTGAGCATGATATGCAGTCCAGGATTAAAGAATGTGTCCAAGAAACCTGGTCTCTTTGTTTTTACTGTGACTCAATAATGGTGTAATAACAGCTAGCTAGCCACCTCCTGGAAAAAAAATGGTTGAGTTTTTACCAAGAAGAAGATGCAAGAGGAACTTTCTGTAAACATGGATGAAGGAGTCAAGGTCTGGTTTGTGTATGTGGCTTCACTGAGGGGAAAAGGTTTTGGTACAAGAATGTTTTGGAGCTGTGACCAACTCAGAGTTTATGGGGTTTTCTTTTGTAATACAAGTCAACAAGACTAGTGTTTCTAGCTAGTATCCAGTCTAGTTTTGTAATACAAGTCAACAAGACTAGTGTTTCTAGCTAGTATCCAGTCTAGTTTTGTAATACAAGTCAACAAGACTAGTGTTTCTAGCTAGTATCCAGTCTAGTTTTGTAATACAAGTCAACAAGACTAGTGTTTCTAGCTAGTATCCAGTCTAGTTTTGTAATACAAGTCAACAAGACTAGTGTTTCTAGCTAGTATCCAGTCTATAGCTCCAAGCTTAAAGTATCCAGCCACACCCCAACCAGTGTGTCTGCAAATTCATATGGAGACATACTGCTGGAGAATGGACTTAAACTTCTGAGAATTGGCAGACTGTTTTCACTAACCCCCAGGAAAGATCAAAGCATTCTACATGTAACCCCCTCCTAGAGTCTAAACCTGAGGGGGGTTACATATGGAATTGTTTTAAGGTGGTCATACAAAATATCATTTAGATATTTGAATTTAAGATCCCTTTAGGTATAAAAAATATAAACTCAGCAAAAAAAGAAACATCCTCTCACTGTCAACTGCGTTTATTTTCAGCAATTTTAACATGTGTAAATATTTGTATGAACATAACAAGATTCAACAACTGAGACGTAAACTGAACAAGTTCCACAGACATGTGACTAACAGAAATTGAATAATGTGTCCCTGAACAACGGGGGGGGGGGGGTCAAAATCAAAAGTAACAGTCAGTATCTGGTGTGGCCACCAGCTGCATTAAGTACTGCAGTGCATCTCCTCCTCATGGACTGCACCAGATTTGCCAGTTCTTGCTGTGAGATGTTGCCCCACTCTTCCACCAAGGCATCTGCAAGTTCCCGGACATTTCTGGGAGGAATGGACCTAGCCCTCACCCTCCGATCCAACAGGTCCCAGACGTCCTCAATGGGATTTAGATCTGGGCTCTTCGCTAGCCATGGCAGAACACTGACATTCCTGTCTTGCAGGAAATCACGCACAGAACGAGCAGTATGGCTGGTGGCATTGTCATGCTGGAGGGTCATGTCAGGATGAGCCTGCAGGAAGGGTACCACATGAGGGAGGAAGATGTCTTCCCTGTAATGCACAGCATTGAGATTACCTGCAATGACAACAAGCTCAGTCCGATGATGCTGTGGCACACCGCCCCAGACCATGATGGACCCTCCACCTCCAAATCAATCCCGCTCCAGAGTACAGGCCTCGGTGTAACGCTCATTCCATTCGACGATAAACCCGAATACGACCATCACCCCTGGTGAGACAAAACAGCGACTCGTCAGTGAAGAGCACTTTTTGCCAGTCCTGTCTAGTCCAGCGACGGAGGGTTTGTGCCCATAGGCAACATTGTTGCCGGTGATGTCTGGTGAGGACCTGCCTTACAACAGTCCTACAAGCCCTCAGTCCAGCCTCTCTCAGCCTATTGCGGACAGTCTGAGCACTGATGGAGGGATTGTGCGTTCCTCGTGTAACTCGGCAGTTGTTGTTGCCATCCTGTACCTGTCCCACAGGTGTGATGTTCGGATGTACCGATCCTGTGCAGGTGTTGCTACACGTGGTCTGCCACTGCGAGGACGATCAGCTGTCCATCCTGTCTCACTGTAGCGCTGTCTTAGGCATCTCACAGTTCGGACATTGCAATTTATTGCCCTGGCCACATCTGTAGTCCTCATGCCTCCTTGCAGCATGCCTAAGGTACATTCACGCAGGTGAGCAGGGACTGCAGATGTGGCCAGGGCATCTTCTTTTGGTGTTTTTCAGAGTCAGTAGAAAGGCCTCTTTAGTGTCCTAGGTGTTCATAACTGTGACCTTAATTGCCTACCGTCTATAAACTGTTAGTGTCTTAACGACCGTTCCACAGGGGCATGTTCATTAATTGTTTATTGTTCATTGAACAAGCATGGGAAACAGAGTTTAAACCCTTTACAATGAAGATCTGGGAAGTTATTGAGATTTTTACGAATTTTCTTTGAAAGACAGGGTTCTGAAAAAGGGACGTTTCTTTTTTTGCTGAGTTTATATACAAATTGATGAACCATTGAGTTTGGCCTTGTTATTAGCCCATAGAAATGCGCTGAATAACAGATTCATACATGGAAAAACAGATAGTCAACGCATTTATCAAAAGGAAGTTTGTTTTGAAGTGTCCTATATCTGAGAGATATAAGAAAGATCAGGATAATTTTTGCAACTCAATATTAGCAAGGTGTTCTTAATGTTATGTACACTCAGTGTATACATCCATTCCCATATTAGTGCAGTGGAGGCTCCTCAAAAAGCAGGGCTTGAATTGAGGGGGTATATGAGAATAGGCTATCTCTTGGTGTAGAGACGGGTTAAAAGCATAGGCTATCCCTTGTTGTAGAGACGGGTTAAAAGCATAGGCTATCCCTTGGTGTAGAGACGGGTTAAAAGCATAGGCTATCCCTTGGTGTAGAGACGGGTTAAAAGCATAGGCTATCCCTTGGTGTAGAGACGGGTTAAAAGCATAGGCTATCCCTTGGTGTAGAGACGGGTTAAAAGCATAGGCTATCCCTTGTTGTAGAGACGGGTTAAAAGCATAGGCCATCCCTTGTTGTAGAGATGGGTTAAAAGCATAGGCTATCCCTTGGTGTAGAGACGGGTTAAAAGCATAGGCTATCCCTTGGTGTAGAGACGGGTTAAAAGCATAGGCTATCCCTTGGTGTAGAGACGGGTTAAAAGCATAGGCTATCTCTTGTTGTAGAGACGGGTTAAAAGCATAGGCCATCCCTTGTTGTAGAGATCGGTTAAAAGCATAGGCTATCCCTTGGTGTAGAGACGGGTTAAAAGCATAGGCTATCCCTTGGTGTAGAGACGGGTTAAAAGCATAGGCTATCCCTTGGTGTAGAGACGGGTTAAAAGCATAGGCTATCCCTTGGTGTAGAGACGGGTTAAAAGCATAGGCTATCCCTTGGTGTAGAGACGGGTTAAAAGCATAGGCTATCCCTTGGTGTAGAGACGGGTTAAAAGCATAGGCTATCCCTTGGTGTAGAGATGGGTTAAAAGCATAGGCTATCCCTTGGTGTAGAGACGGGTTAAAAGCATAGGCTATCCCTTGTTGTAGAGACGGGTAAAAAGCATAGGCTATCCCTCGTCATCTAATAAATTGTAAGAGAAAAATATGGGTCTGGATTATATAAAGTGATCTAGGCTATAACAATGATTAACTCCACCACGCTTTCTGCAGTCTACTAGCCTATCGAAGGTCTTTCTCAACCGTAACATAGGTTCATGGTTGGCCTATAGGCTTCTCAAGACATTGACTTTTAAATGTATAGCAAGTATCATTATCCCAATGAAAATATGGTTGTTTTAAATGCTCCGGTATTGAGAATATTAGTGGTAGGCTTTGCCGATAGCAAAAGATTTAAAAAGAAAGAAGTGGTAGGCTTATAGAAGCATTATGGGTCTATCCATAGACAAAACAGCTTAGCAGGTAAACATTTTAGATTTTCAGGAGAATCGTATTGAATCAAGCTATTCATTTCAGTGTTCTTACGTATAACCTAAACAGAACCAAAAACTTCCCAGCCTATTTTGATCACAGATCATGATAAATTCCTGAACATTTCAGCTATATTTATCCTTGATTTAGCCCACTAAAGCCTACAGATTTGATACACTATATTTATCCTTGATTTAGCCCACCAAAGCCTACAGATTTAATACACTTTATTTATTCTGGATTTGACAAACAATAGCCTGACTAGGATCCTTTGATTCTACCCGCACCATAAGCCTATGTGTTTCCAACCATGGAGGCTCCTCATAGGAGGAAGGGGAGGACCATATTCCTAAAATAATTTCATAAACATAAAAACTGTGAAACATTTAAAAAATTATATTTTTTAGATGAAACTAAATTAAATATATTCACGTCACCAAATAATTGATTAAAACACACTTTTTGGTAATGAAGGTCTGCAGTAGCCTCAACAGCACTCTTTAGGGTAGCACCATGGTGTAGCCGGATGACAGCTAGCTTCTGTCCTCCTCTGGGTACATTTACTTCAATACAAAACCTAGGAGGCTCATGGTTCTCACCCCTTCCATAGATTTACACAGTAATCATGACAATTTCCGGAGGACATCCTCCAACCTATCAGAGCTCTTCCTGCATGAACTGACACGTTGTCCACCCAATCAAAGGGTCAGATAACGAATTTAGTACTGAAAGCATAAGCTACAGCTAGATAGCATTGCAGTGCATAACATGTGGTGGGTAGTTGACTCAAAGAGAGAGAAAGACAATAGTTGAACAGTTAACAAATTAATTTCTTCAAAAATAAAGGAGAAGTGAGAGAGAGAGAGACAGATATTTCTTTCAATTTTTTTCACTTTCACTTAGCTAACTAGATTAGCCTACTCAAACACCCGGCTCAAACAGAGAGGGATGCTATGTTGGCTAGCTTGCTATGGCTATCCAACAGGGTAAGCTTTTGGTTTTATGAATTTATTGCCACTGGGCCCGCCGGTGTAACTGCTTGTAGACAGTAAAAATCAAATCAAATTGTATTGGTCGTATACACATATTTATTGCGGTTGTAGCGAAATGCTTGTGTTCCTAGCCCCAACAGTGCAGTAATATCTAACAATACACAACTATACAAACAAATCTAAAAAGTAAAATAATAAAATACATATAGAAATATTAGGATGAGCAATGTTGGAGTCCAGAATATAGAAATATATATATAGGATGGGCTGTATAGACAATATGGACAGTATATGGATAGAATATGTAGTATATCTGAAGAATAGTATATGAACAGCAATAGTTAGGATAGGCATTGACTAGAATACAGTATATATATAGTACCAGTCAAAAGTTTGGACACACATACTCATTCAAGGGTCTTTCTTTATTTGTACTATTCTCTACATTGTAGAATAGTAATGAAGACATCAAAACTATGAAATAACACAAATGGAATCATGTAGTAACCAAAAACGTCTTAAACAAATCAAAAGAGAGAGAGAGAGTAAAGGTAGTGATTATAGGTATTGATTATAGGTAGTGATTATAGGTAGTGATTATAGGTAGTGATTATAGGTATTGATTATAGGTAGTGATTATAGGTAGTGATTATAGGTATTGATTATGTAGGATATAGGTAGGATTAATGTAGGATTTAGGTCGTGCTATTGGTAGTGCTTATAGGTACGGATTAGTAGGTAGTGATTATAGGAGTGATTATAGGTAGTGATTATAGGTAGTGATTATAGGTAGTGATTATAGGTAGTGATTATTGGTAGTGATTATAGGTAGTGATTATAGGTAGTGATTATAGGTTGTGATTATAGGTGGTGATTATAGGTAGTGATTATTGGTAGTGATTATAGGTAGTGATTATAGGTAGTGATTATAGGTAGTGATTATAGGTAGTGATTATAGGTAGTGATTATAGGTAGTGATTATAGGTAGTGATTATTGGTAGTGATTATAGGTAGTGATTATAGGTAGTGATTATAGGTAGTGATTATTGGTAGTGATTATAGGTAGTGATTATAGGTAGTGATTATAGGTAGTGATTATAGGTAGTGATTATAGGTAGTGATTATAGGTAGTGATTATAGGTAGTGATTATTGGTAGTGATTATAGGTAGTGATTATTGGTAGTGATTATTGGTAGTGATTATAGGTAGTGATTATAGGTAGTGATTATAGGTAGTGATTATAGGTAGTGATTATAGGTAGTGATTATAGGTAGTGATTATAGGTAGTGATTATTGGTAGTGATTATAGGTAGTGATTATTGGTAGTGATTATAGGTTAGTGATTATGGTAGTGATTATTGGTAGTGATTATAGGTAGTGATTATAGGTAGTGATTATTGGTAGTGATTATAGGTAGTGATTATAGGTAGTATAGGTAGTGATTATAGGTAGTGATTATAGGTAGTGATTATAGGTAGTGATTATAGGTAGTGATTATTGGTAGTGATTATAGGTAGTGATTATAGGTAGTATAGGTAGTGATTATTGGTAGTGATTATAGGTAGTGATTATAGGTAGTGATTATAGGTAGTGATTATTGGTAGTGATTATAGGTAGTGATTATAGGTAGTGATTATTGGTAGTGATTATAGGTAGTGATTATAGGTAGTGATTATAGGTAGTGATTATAGGTAGTGATTATTGGTAGTGATTATAGGTAGTGATTATAGGTAGTGATTATAGGTAGTGATTATTGGTAGTGATTATAGGTAGTGATTATAGGTAGTATAGGTAGTGATTATAGGTATTGATTATAGGTAGTGATTATAGGTAGTGATTATAGGTAGTGATTATAGGGTAGTGATTATTAGGTCAGTTTGATTATTAGGTTAGTGATATATAGGTAGTGTTATTCTAGGTAGTGATTATGGGTAGTGATTATAGGTAGTGATTATTAGGTCAGTGATTATAGGTAGTGATTCTTAGGTAAGTGATTATATGGTATAGTTATTATAGTGAATAGTGATTATAGGTCGTGACTAGGTATTGATTATAGGTTAGTGATTATAGGTAGTGATTATAGGTTAGTGATTATAGGTAGTGATTATAGGTAGTGATTTATAGTAGTGATTATAGGTATTGATATTATTAGGTAGTGATTATTAGGTAGTGATTATTGGTAGTGATTATAGGTAGTGATATAGGTATAGATATCGGTAGTGGATTATTGGTAGTGATTATAGGGGAGTGAATTATAGGGTAGTGATTATAGGTAGTGATTATTGGTTACGTGATTATAGGTAAGTGTTAATAGGTAGTGATTATAGGTAGTGATTATAGGTTAGTGATTATAGGTAGTGATTATAGGTAGTGATTATAGGTAGTGATTATAGGTAGTGATATAGGTAGTGATTATCGGTAGTGATTATATGTAGTGATTATAGGGTAGGTGATTATAGGTAGTGATTATAAGGTAGTATAGGTAGTGATTATTGGTAGTGATTATAGGTAGTGATTATAGGTAGTGATTATAGGTAGTGATTATAGGTAGTGATTATAGGTAGTGATTATTGGTAGTGATTATAGGTAGTGATTATAGGTAGTGATTATAGGTAGTGATTATAGGTAGTGATTAATAGGTAGTGATTATAGGTAGTGATTATAGGTAGTGATTATTGGTAGTGGCTTCTAGGTAGTGATTATAGGTAGTGATTATAGGTAGTCTTATAGGTAGTGATTATAGGTAGTGATTATAGGTAGTGATTATTGGTAGTGATTATAGGTAGTGATTATAGGTAGTGATTATTAGGTAGTGATAAGGTAGTGATTATTGGTAGTGATTATAGGTAGTGATTATAGGTAGTGATTATAGGTAGTGATTATAGGTAGTGATTATAGGTAGTGATTATAGGTAGTGATTATAGGTAGTGATTATAGGTAGTGATTATAGGTAGTGATTATAGGTAGTGATTATTGGTAGTGATTATAGGTAGTGATTATAGGTAGTGATTATAGGTAGTGATTATAGGTAGTGATTATAGGTAGTGATTATAGGTAGTGATTATTGGTAGTGATTATAGGTAGTGATTATTGGTAGTGATTATAGGTAGTGATTATAGGTAGTGATTATTGGTAGTGATTATAGGTAGTGATTATTGGTAGTGATTATAGGTAGTGATTACTGGTAGTGATTATAGGTAGTGATTATAGGTAGTGATTATAGGTAGTGATTATAGGTAGTGATTATAGGAACAGATAGAGAAGGGGTTGAAGAGGCCTTGATGCCAAAGATATGACTTCTGAGCCAGATAATTAATTACTTTATCCCACATCTTTCCACGTAATGCATCAACGACAGAGTGTGCATGTGAGGACAGCCTCGTACCACGGTGGTCAAACAATACCCTCTATTCACCAAGAGCCAGAGAGGGGAGAGGGGGAACGCACGACTCTCACTGTTAAACGTTCTCTCTCTCTGGCCTGAATTATCATCACGCCTCAATAACCTCCAGAACAATCTGATCCCTCTCAACCGTCCCATAATCAACTAGGACAACAACAAACAACACCAACACTTCAGTTTGCAGCTCTATAACGGTTTAAAGCATATAGTCAATGTGAGTAGCCAATATGAGTAAGACCTTTAAACAGGTCAACGTTCACAAGGCCGCAGGGCCAGACGGATTACCAGGACTTATAGTCAGAGCATGTGCTGACCAGCTGGCAAGTGTCTTCACTGACATGTACAACCTCTACCTGACCCAGTCTGTAATTCCTCCATGTTTCAAGCAGACCACCATAGTCCCTGTTCCCAAGAACGTCAAGTTAACCTACCTAAATGACTACCGAACCGTGCACTCACGTCTGTGGCAATGAAGTGCTTTGAAAGGATGGTCATGGCTCACATCAATGCCATCATCCCAGAAACCCTAGACCCACTCCAATTCCCATACTGCCCCAACAGATCCACAGATGACGCAATCTCTATTGCACTCCACACTGTCCTTTCCCAACTGGACAAAAGGAACACCTACGTGAGAATGCTGTTCATTGACTACAGCTCAGCATTCAACACCATAGTGCCCTCAAAGCTCATCACTAAGCTAAGGACCCTGGGACTAAACACCTCCTTCCTGACGGGCCGCCCCCAGGTGGTAAGGGTAGGCAATAACACATCTGCCACTCGGATCCTCAATACGGGGCCCCTCAGGGGTGCGTGCTTAGTCCCCCTCATGTACGAATGGTTGGCCAATTACGACTCCAACACCATCATTAAGTTTGCCAACAACACAACGGTGGAAGGCCTGATCACCAACAACGATTTGACAGCCTATAGGGAGGAGGTCAGAGACCTGGCAGTGTGGTGCAAGGACAACAATCTCTCCCTCAACGTGAGTAAGACAAAGGTGCTGATTGTAGACTACAGGAAAAGGAGGGCCGAGCACGCCCCCATTACATCAACGGGGCTGTAGTGGAGCGGGTCGAGAGCTTTAAGTTCCTTGGTGTCCACATCACCAACAAACTAACATTGTCCAAACACACCGTGTCAGTCATGAAACGGGCACGACAAAACCTATTCCCCCTCAGGAGACTGAAAAGATTCGGCATGGGTCCACAGATCCTCAAAAAGTTCAACAGCTGCACCATCGAGAGCATCCTGACTGGTTTGGCAACTGCTTGGCATTCCTCTACAGAGGGTAGTGCATATGGCACAGTACATCACTAAGGCTAAGCTTCCTGCCATCCAGGACCTCAATACCAGGCAGTGTCAGAGGAAAGCCCTAGTGAAACACTCCAGCCACCCAAGTCATAGACTGTTCTCTCTGCTACTGCACGGAAAGCGATACCGGAGCGCCAAGTCTAGGACCAAAAGGCTCCTGAACAACTTCTAACCCTAAGCCATAAGACTGCAGAACAGTTAATCAAATAGGTCATATAGTTTGAGTCATGTCATTGTGTTTGGTGAGCATGAGCTGTAGGCCTAGAACGGAATTTAGCTTCCTGAACCCAACACAAAGACCACTGTTGCCACCTCGCTCTTCAATCCAACCAACATTCTCATCTTTAGTTTGAGCCTCTCTGTCCTCATACAGCATATTACTCAGGCTATGGCCCATCTGGTCAGACCACGGATGAAGGAAGTACGCTGCTGCGTAACCACGACTACCCTATACCCTATTGACAAGAACAACTCACACCACTTCTTCTTTCTTCATCTTTCAATAGGGTAGTCGTGGTTACAAAGCAGCGTACCTGATCTGGCCAGATGGATCCTAGCCTGAGTAATGTATTGTACACTTTGATGACAGAAGCGTATTATATGTATATTTAGCCAGGCCTTTGAACACAATACACACACACACCACTAACCACTATGACTGTTCTCTTTACAGACAATTCTGTGTCTTCTCTGTAACTGAACCATGGTGTTGTTTATGCAATGTGTTTTCCTGTGTGAGGAGGAGCATCAGTGTGCAGACAGACAGTGTGAATAAGGTTGAGCCAAGGGAAGCTCTGCAAATATCAAGATGTCCTGTGAGAATGTATATGGCCTTGGGAAGCTGTGGGAGAGGTGGACTTTGCAGAAAAGTAGCCGGTAAGTTCTGTAAAAGGTGCCGGCCACACATAGACACACACAGATCGACAGATAGAGATTGTTGTGATGGTTCTGGCGTGGCTATCTGGAGGACTGATAGTATGCTCATATTACCAATGTGAGAGGTCATCTGTCTGTCAGTCAGTCTGTCTGTTGTTTGAGTTACAGCTGAACAGCAGCAGCTCTCATTGGAGTTTGACATAGCAGTCGGGTGTGTGTGTGTGTGTGTGTGTGTGTGTGTGTGTGTGTGTGTGTGTGTGTGTGTGTGTGTGTGTGTGTGTGTGTGTGTGTGTGTGTGTGTCACAGGCTGCACCTTAATCGGGGCGGACAGGCTCATAGTTATGGCTGGAATGGAATGGGATCCAACATTTATCCTTAGACACATGGTTTCCATGTATTTGTATTTGTATTGTATGTATTTCCATGTATTTGATACCATTCTATTCACTCCATTCCAGCCATTATTATGAGCTGTCCTCCCGTCAGCAGCCTCCTGTGGTGTGTGCGTGTGTGTGTGTGTGTGCGTGTGTGCGTGCGTGCGTACGTACGCATGCGAACCTGCATGCATGTGTGTGTCACACTAACTTAGCCTGTCGTATGAGGACTCTGCCGATGCTTCTGCCAAAATCTTCTCTTCCCAATCCTTATTACATCATTCTGTGTCCGGCAGCTGTAATTCTGGCATTTCATTCCCACTCTCATTCCTATCCATAAATTCCGTAAGACCCCAGGGAATGTTCTAGTCTAGTATGGGCCTGCTCTGCTAGTATTCTTTTTTCCTTTGATTCTCAAAGAACTCTGTGTGTGTGTGAGCCATACTGACGTTCTATGACAGAGTCATTAAGGACAACACACACACACACACACACTCTCTCTTTCTCAAGCCCCATGGAGATGACAACCTGCATGTACTCAAATACCAAAAGCTGGAAGATACAGTAATTCAATTTTGTTGTTGTCTGGACTCGAACATCCTTGAGATCTTTATTTTCACTGTGCTGGTGAGCGATGCTGGAGGTGTGATAACAACTGTTTGTGTCTTGTCTTTCTGTGAAATCACAGAGAAATAATTAGAGCACACACTGAACAAAACCCTTATAAAAAATGTATTTATTGAAGCGGTTCACACACACACACATACACACACACACACACACACACATACACACACACACACACACACACACACACACACACACACACACACACACACACACACACACACACACACACACACACACACACACACACACACACACACACACGAACATACACATTGTACACGCATGCACGCACGCCCACCCACAGGCACGAACACACACATCCTACGTGCATGGACACATACACATAGACTATAAAAACACACACAGTTATTTCACTAATTGACTTTGTTTTGTTGTAGGGTGTCGTGTCTGTACGCTATATCTTTATCTCGTCTTCTCTCTCTCTCTCTTTGTTCCTCTGTCTCGGGGGAGATCAACCCTTTGCTGGTCTGGAAGCCTCCTCTTTCTTCTGGAGCCATCAAGCAACCTGGAAACTGGCTTTTCCACAGGATGAAACCAACACTGAAACCACCGGATAAGTAGATGTGCAATGGATTATGGTCATTGTCGTTAATTACCACATTTTATGCGCTAACCTATGGTGAATATTGGCCTGTTGGAAACTACAACTCCCTACTACATCACACAGTTCAGGCTGGATCTGACTTATCTCTAGAGAAACTACAACTCCCTACTACATCACACAGTTCAGGCTGGATCTGACTTATCTCTAGAGAAACTACAACTCCCTACTACATCACACAGTTCAGGCTGGATCTGACTTATCTCTAGAGAAACTACAACTCCCTACTATATCACACAGTTCAGGCTGGATCTGACTTATCTCTAGAGAAACTACAACTCCCTACTACATCACACAGTTCAGGCTGGATCTGACTTATCTCTAGAGAAACTACAACTCCCTACTACATCACACAGTTCAGGCTGGATCTGACTTATCTCTAGAGAAACTGTGCAATGTGCGCATTCACCTCACAGAAGAAAAAAACATAATGAAATGGAATTCAAATAATTTAACCAATTTCGGTCAATTAGTTGTTTAAAAACTGAAAAATAACAGAAATTTCGGTTAATGCTCAGCACTAACAACCATGTTGCCGATCTTGCCTCGCCATTTTGTCACAAGAGGACCACAATGGAAATCGGTTCCAGACTTTATTGTGTTATGCTCAATGATTTTACTCATGTGCATGTATGTCTTTTTCAAGTTTTGTGTGCTTGTTTTTAGAATGGTCAAATTAATAAAATAAACTAAATAGATACTGAGACAGAAGTGAGTTTGTCAGATGTTCTCAGACCTTAAAAGTTGTCTAATGTTGAGATGGGTCCATGTCTAGCTGTACCTATTGTGTAGACTCACAGTTATAGGCACGGTTATATGCACAGTTTAACTTATTGAGTCTCTGGCTTTTAGATTAACGTTATCCTAATTTACACAGACAAGGTACATTACATAGCTAAAAATCCTAGGTCTCCCTAAATACTGTATGTCATGACCAAGCATTAGCTAGCTAGCTAGTTCACGTAGCTAGCTAGCTAGCTCACTTGCTGACGTTAGCCTAATGTTGTTAGCTATCCCAGATAACTTACATGGCTAGCTAGCTAGCTACCACCACACAGTGACATTGACGTGCTAGCCATAACAGCTACCATCATCAGATGGTGGTTAGCCATGTAGCTAACTAGCTAACTTAGCTGCAAGGGTAGCGTGCTGATGTTAACATGCTAGACAACTAGGATAACGCCAACGTACGTAAGTTAAACTATTAGATAGACAGCTATACTAGCTGCTAAAGCCATCCATTGTGACATTTTTGATCATTCATAGCTGGCTTCTTTGGGGTATGTGGGACGCTAGCGAAATAGCAGAGCGCCAAATTCAAAATTCATCTCATAATTCAAATTTCTCACACATACAACTATTATACATTTTACTTTTTTTTATACCATTTTAAAGATAGACTTCTCGTTAATCCAACCACAGTGTCCGATTTCAAAAAGGCTTTACGGCGAAAGCATAACATTAGATTATGTTAGGACAGCACCTAGACAAGAAAAACCACACCGCCATTTTCCAAGCAAGGAGAGGCGTCACAAAAACCAGAAATACAGCTAAAATTAATCCCTAACCTTTGATGATCTTCATCAGATGGCACTCATAGGACTTCATATTACACAATACATGTATGTTTTGCTCGATAAAGTTCATATTTATATCCAAAAAAACCATTATACATTGGCGTGTAATGTTCAGAAATGTTTTGCCTCCAAAACTTGCGGGGAATGAGCACATCAATTTACAGAAATACTCATTATAAACGTTGATAAAATATACAACTGTTATTTATAGAATTAAAGATAAACTTCTCCTTAATGAAACCGCTGTGTCAGATTTCAAAAAAGCTTTACGGCGAAAGCACACTTTGCAATAATCTGAGTACAGCGCTCAGTCACCAAACCAAACCCACCATTTTGTGGAGTCAACAAAACTCAGAAATAGCATTATAAATATTCACTTACCTTTGATGATCTTCATCAGAATGCACTCCCAGGAATCCCAGTTCCACAATAAATGTTTGTTTTGTTTTGATAAAGTCCATATTTATGTCCAAATACCTCCTTTTTGTTTGCGCGTTCAGTTCACTATTCCAAATGCATTAAGCGCATGCACTGGGTCCAGACGAAAAGTAAAAAAAGTTGCATTACAGTTTGTAGAAACATGTCAAACGATGTATAGAATCAATCTTTAAGATGTTTTAATCATAAATCTTCAGTAATATTCCAACCGAACAATTCCATTGTCTTCATAAATGGAAAGGAACTCAGCTCGCTCTCTCAGCTGCGCGACTGAGCTCATGCCTTATTTTGGGACACCTGACTCCCAGAGCTCTTATTCTCTCCCCATTCACAGTAGAAGCATGAAACAAGGTTCTAAAGACTGTTGACATCTAGTGGAAGCCTTAGGAAGTGCAAAATGACCCCACAGGCACTGTATATTAGACAGGCAATCACTTGAAAAACTACAAACCTCAGATTTCCCACTTCCTGGTTGGATTTTTCTCAGGTTTTTGCCTGCCATATGAGTTATGTTATACTCACAGACATCATTCAAACAGTTTTAGAAACATCAGAGTGTTTTCTATCCAAATCTACTAATAATATGCATATCCTAGCTTCTGGGCCTGAGTAGCAGGCAGTTTACTCTGGGCATGCTTTTCATCCGGACGTGAAAATACTGCCCCCTACCCTAGTGAGGCTAGCTTGTTACCTTACCTCTACAATGTTTGCTTAAGTTCGAGGCAGAGTTTTTGTAAGATGCCACCTCCTCCATCCTGGTTGCATTGCCTCTCCTGTGCTGGTCACAGCCATCTCCATCTCCATTGTTTTCACACACTGCTTTGATAAAAACCTTTTCTCTCTTTCACGATACGTCTCGAATGTCTCAAACTAAGTTATTTTTACCTTTTTGAAAATCTTCTGACCATTATTGTTTGTTTGTATTCACAGCTTGATTTGTTTGACCTGTATTGGCGCGATGTGTGATATTTGATTGGATTGGTCACTGACTAAACAATGATGAGCAGTTATGGACAGCCTACACAATTTTACTTTGTAATGGGTGATTTTAAAAAGGTAGCAAAGTGCAACACTTTATTCAAAACATACTTAAGTAAAAGTAAAATTACTGACTTTGAAAAATACTCAAAAAGGTACAAGTACTCGGAAAAGCTACTCAATTACAGTAACGAGAGTATTTGTAATACGTTACTTCCACCCCTGGTGGTATGGGTTGTAGATGAGCATGTACAGATCAAATCAAATCAAAATCAAATGTATTTATATAGCCCTTCTTACATCAGCTGATACCTCAAAGTGCTGTACAGAAACCCAGCCTAAAACCCCAAACAGCAAGCAATGCAGGTGTAGAAACACGGTGGCCAGGAAAAACTCCCTAGAAAGGCCAGAACCCAGGAAGAAACCTAGAGAGGAACCAGGCTATGAGGGGTGGCCAGTCCTCTTCTGGCTGTGCCGGGTGGAGATTATAACAGAACATGGCCAAGATGTTCAAATGTTCATAAATGACCAGCATGGTCAAATAATAATAATCATAGTTGTCGAGGGTGCAACAAGTCAGAACCTCAAGAGTAAATGTCAGTTGGCTTTTCATAGCCAATCATTGAGAGTTGAGAGTATCATTGAGAGTATCTCTCCTGCTGTCTCTAGAGAGTTGAAAACAGCAGGTCTGGGACAGGTAGCACGTCCGGTGAACAGGTCAGGGTTCCATAGCCGCAGGCAGAACAGTTGAAACTGGAGCAGCAGCACGGCCAGGTGGACTGGGGACAGCAAGGAGTCATCATGTCAGGTAGTCCTAAGGCATGGTCCTAGGGCTCAGGTCCGCCGAGAGAGAGAAAGAAAGAAAGAGAGAAAGAAAGAGAGAATTAGAGAGAGCATACTTAAATTCCCATCCGACGATGGGGCCACAGTGTCTCCTGACCCCTCCTGTCTCAGCCTCCAGTATTTATGCTGCAGTAGTTTATGTGTCGGGGGGCTAGGGTCAGTCTGTTATATCTGGAGTATTTCTCCTGTCTTATCCGGTGTCCTGGGTGAATTTAAGTATAAATGGTTGAACTAACGTCAAAACGTCAGCCAGCTGCATTCTTTCTTGGGGTTACTGAATTACTATGGACACTTTATCCCGAGCTTCGCAATGAAGCTAAAACTGCTGCATCAGTTGCTTTGTCAGGACAAAACATGAAAATTGACAGAACAATGCGAGTAAGCATTTGTGAAAACCAAGGAAACACTACTAAAATCTCAGGCACTGACACACTTCAGCCCATCATTGCCCATCCAACTAGCTTGTGATGCTAGTCCATATGGCTTGGGAGCAGTCGTGTCCCATATCATGCCTTCCTGTGCATCAAGGACATTGAACAAAGCAGAATGTAACTATGCGCAGATAGGAAAAAGAAGTTCTAGACATAGTTTTTTGAGTGCATAAGTTTCACCAGTATCTGTAACGAAAGGAAGTTTACCCTTCTTACAGATCATTGTCTACTGACAAGCATCTTCGTACTGCAAACTGAGATTCTGTCACTTGCTGCAAGCAGAATGCAAAGGTGGGCTTTGTTGTTTTCAGCACACACCTTCGACATCAAGTACCGCAATTCAGAACTGAACTGCAATGCAATATGGACTTTCCAGGTTACCACTACCTGTGGTCAAGCCAGAGTCACTCCAAGTGGACATCTTCTACTTCAGACAAGTGGAAAATGCACCAGTCACTTCAGCATAAGTGTGGAGAAACACCAGAAATGACCTGGTGTTATATGAAGTGATGGACATCATCATCAAAGGTAAAGCCGCAGGAGATGTTCCGGAATTGAAACCTTACCTTTTGAGGAAAACTGAGCTGTCAGTACAGTCCAGTTGCCTGCTGTGGGGTAGGATAGTTATCATTCCACCTTCCCTGAGGAAACCAGTGTTGCAACAGCTACACTGAGGTCATTGTGGAATGGTTCTCATGAAGGAAATCATGCAAATCTACTTCTAGTGGCCTGGATTGGATGGAAGCATTGAGAAGAAATGTTCACAATGTACCTCAACTTGCTTCTCTTCATCTGTGGGATTGGCTGGAGGAAGCGTGGCAACGCAAACACATCAACTTTGCAGGTCCTTTCGAAAGGCAACGTTTTTCTCGAGGTCATGGATGCTCATAGCAAGTGGCCAGAGGTTGCCATCATGAGGTCTACTACTGCAGAGAAGACCATTGAGAAGCTTGGAAAAGTGTTTAGATATTTTTGATCGCCACTCCAACTCATTAGCGACAACAACTGTAACAATGTATTTGATAGACAACAAGTGCTCATTGTGTAAATGTATTTATGTTTTCAATCAATTTTGGAGATGAAATATAGATGACATATTGTCAACAATCTAAGCCAACCCCGTCTGTCTTGCCCCATAGTTGTGCATGCGTCGGTTTTGTTGCTGGTTTTGTTGCTACACAACCAAACCCTCTATAAAGACAGATGTGGTTATGAAACCCATAAGACATACTGTAACAATACGCAACATCGAAGAGTATGGGGAACTAATGACAACGCCCCTTATTATGTATTCTTTATTAACATTGTGTGTCATTATACTTCGCCCCTTGTAGCCTTCTGGCATAAAAATAAGGAGCATTTCTCAATCACACTAAATGGTCTTATACACTACCATGACCTTGACAATATGAATTGCAAGGGCATCCAGTAAATAAACCATATGCTAGGCCATGATTGAATGTAATATTTTCTCCATCTCTCTAGATGGCCGGCACCAAGCGGCACCAACACCCACCCCTCTCTTGTCCACTCGGATTGGTGAGCACAGAGGTCCGCCGGCGCATGTGACTTCACAGAAAGTAGTATGCAGAGAGAGCGGAGCAGAGAATACACTCGTTGCTAATAACCAGATAGCCTATTGTATTGGAGCTGAACGCACCGTCAATGAGTTCGGGACAGTTCGGTTCTTTTGATGCTTTTCCCATTTTGAAAACCATTCTGCCAAACGAACGTTTTGGCAAAGAAGACGGGATTTTTACGCGAAAGCTTGCATGTGAAAAGAAGCTGAAAATCACAATTGAATGAGAGGAGAATGGGTAATATTTAAGCTGATTAATAGTTGGGGCAATGCGTTACCGTTATTATTTGCATTCCCTGACAGCATTAACCGTTGATGACACCAGTCTCAGATATTTTATTTTTCAACTTTCTATTCTGACTAATGATGACGACTAGTGGTGATGCGAGCTGAATTGGGAATCTGTGGACAAAGACCTCCGGCGCCGGTGTGACTCAATTACACTTTCACTGGAAAAAAAATATTTCTCCTCATTTTTAGGGAGTGGTTCACCAAGGTAACCGACTTTCACTGACACCACAGGACGCATGATGTGTCCAAAACAAAATCCATATTATGCTCAGTAACGGAGTCTCCAAAAGGACTGCACAACCTTAGCGCAATGATATCTAGGGCAATATCCTCCTAGGACGGATCGAATAAGACAGAACGTCATGCGTAAACAAGAGTTCCAGTGGCTCCCCGAATTCCAGAAAGGAATATTAGAACTTCTCCATCCTGTCTTTCTAAAGTACTAACAGAACCAGACAACCGGGCCGCCAGGCAACCGACAGGATGCCGTCTGGCCTGCCGCCTGCCCAAGCCCTCTACATCGGGATGGAGGTGATTATCGCAGTGTCCTCTGTGATCGGGAACGTGATGGTGGTCTGGGCTGTACGGATCAACCGTTCTCTGCGGGACACCACCTTCTGTTTCATAGTGTCTCTGGCTTTGGCGGATATTGCGGTGGGGGCTTTGGTCATCCCGTTGGCCATCACCATCAGCATCGGGCTCAAAACTCACTTCTACAGCTGCCTGCTGGTCGCATGCACCGTGCTGGTGCTCACGCAGAGTTCCATCCTCGCCCTGCTGGCCATCGCTATCGACCGTTACCTGAGAGTTAAAATACCCATGAGGTAAAAAATGAGAGAAAGAAAAGGGATAGCCTTTATATTGTACTTTTCTTTTTGTCTCTGTTTGAAAGCTTTATTTTCCAAGGTCACTTGGTTTAACATCTGCCTCGTTTGTTTGTTGGCAATGGCATCAGAGATATTGTGCAGTAAATGGCTATTTTGTTGCCTGATTTCCTGAATATGCTACTCAGCCTATTTATTATAGCTGAAACTATACAGACTATTGACAGTTTTGCCAGACAGGCACAGTCAGCTCTCAGACAGAGATACTAACACAGAGATACTTCACCCACAGACAGACCATACAGACATTGTTATGCTCAGTACATAGCCAGTCTCAGTTGAGGTCAAGTCTATGTTCATCATAGTCAAGGTGAGATGTCTGTAGCATACCTGCTCTATTTGCCTTTGAGGGCATTTCATAGCTGTTGAATTCCACACCAGTTTTGAGGTATGCTCTCCTAATGAGAGTTAAAACCTTACCATGTGTTGACGCACACACCAGCCTGGTCTCATAGACTAGGCGCAACATAGTAAACGTAAATACAGGACACTCAAATTAGTATTATACTGAATGTTAAGTTTGGTATGGTTACATAATACAAAAGGTTACTTATGGGTGGTTGGTTGGGGTGAATGGGGAAGCATATAATGTGAACGTCTAGCAGCCTGAAGGTTGCGTGTTCGAATCTCATCACGGGCAAGTAGAAAGAGGAGGAAGGGAAGCGCTACTAAGGTACACAATAGTACATTTTGGTAGACAGAAGGTGCTCTTTGGTAAAAGGGGTGAATTGGTCATCAAAAAGAAAGGAGGACCAAGGCACTCTTCATATAATTAATTAAAATGCCTTTATTTGTTATGGCATGTTCAATAGAAACAAACTATTAAAAAATCCGACGCGTTTCGGCTGCATGGCCTTCGTCAGGGAGAACAAAGAAATAATACAATGTCCTCTTTTGAACAGCTTTTCCAATTAGCCCTAATTAGAAGAGGGAGTGGTTACAAAATTGATTGGACACACCTAGTAAGTAATACTATACACATGAAAAAGTGAAATACTGTAGCTATGTTTTCATAAAAATACAACTCCAAGCTAGAAGTATCAGGACACTCAGAAAGGTAGTTCTAACCATAAATATGACTGGGAGAAGTGTCAAGAATAAGAAAGCAATATATTCCATAGTACACTAGAACACAGCAAAACATGAACAACAACAGTCTAAACATAGCTGAGGGCAAGTGAGCAAAATATCCACTAGATGACAGCAAATGGACCTATCACGACCCTACAGGAAGTGTGAGAAATCCATATCTTCATTTAAACCAGAGTATTTAGTGGCCTGTAGTTTGTAAATCCAAAAACTTTCCATTTGGTTTAACTCTTTAAAGACGGTCCCCTTTTCTAATAGAGGCCGGAATATGATCAATACCCATAGCTTGTAGGGAGGCAGGGTTGCCATGGTGTAAGGACTTGTAGTGCCTTGCCATGGGGGTAGTCTTCATTGCCTACCCGTATGGCGTACTTGTGTTCCGCTAAGCGGTCTTGAAGGCGTCTCTTTGTCCGTCCAATGTAGAACACCTTGCAGTGTGGACATTCCAATCTATAGATGACATGAGTGGTTTTGCAGTTAATGAAATGCTTGACGTAATACTCCATTTTGGAAGCTGTGTCAACAAAATACTTCTTCTGTGCAATATTTCTGCAATGGTTGCAATGGTTACATTTAAAAGAGCCCTTGGGTTTGTGGTCAAGCCAAGTATTTTGAGAGTCACCAGGAAGATAACTGTGGACTAATTTGTCATTTAGGGTAGGACATCTCTTAAAGCTTATGACTGGTGGCTCAGGAAAGACTTGGCGTAGTAGCGTATCACTTTGGATGATTCCCCAATTATTTTTAATTATTCTTTTAATGTTCTCTGCTTCAGTGCTGTATTTTGTAACAAAATACACTCTCTCTGATGTATCACGAGGCACTCCCCTTCGCAACAAGTTCTCTCTATCAAGTAATCCAGCACTTATACCTGCATCTTTCAGGACCTGAATGCTGTAGCCCCGATTCAAGAAGCGATTCTCCAATTCAGCAGATTTGACACTATAGTCTGTTTCCTGATCGCAAACTCTTTGCGGACTCTTTGGAATTGGCCATATGGAATATTCTCATCAATTTTATAACCACTCCCTCTTCTAATTAGGGATAACTGGAAAAGCTGTTCAAAAGAGGACATTGTATTATTTTTTTTGTACTCCCTGACGAAGGCCATGCAGCCGAAATGCGTTGGATTTTTTAATACGTTGTTTCTATTGAACATGCCATACTAATAAAGGCATTTTAATTAATTATATGAAGAGTGCCTTGGTCCTCCTTTCTTTTTGCTCATCACGGCAACTTTAGCATTTTTGCTAATTAGCAACTTTGCAACTACTTACTACTTTTTAGCTATTTTGCATGTTAGCTAACCTTTCCCCTAACCTTAACACTTTATCCTAACTCCTAATCCTAACCTTAACCCTAACCTTAACTCCTAGCCTAGCGTTAGCCACCTAGCTAACGTTAGCCACAATAAATTGGAATTCGTAACATATCATAGTTTTTTAAATTTGTAACATATAATATTAATTCGTAACACACCATAAGAAATGGATAATCCACAAATAAATATATACAGTTCATTCAGAAAGAATTCAGACCCCTTCCCTTTTTCCACATTTTGTTACGTTACAGCCTTATCCTAAAATGGATTACATAAATGTTTTTCTCATCAATCTACACACAATACCGCATAATGACATCACAATACACCATAATGACATCACAATACCCTATAATGACATCACAATACCCCATAATAACATCACAATACCCCATAATGACATCACAATACCCCATAATGACATGACATGCAAATTTATTAAAGACAAAAAACTGAAATAATACATTTACATAAGTTTTCAGACCCTTTACTCAGTACTTTGTTGAAGCACCTTTGGCAGCGATTACAGCCTTGAGTCTTCTTGGGTATGACGCTACAAGCTTGGCACACCTGTATTTGGGGAGTTGTCCCATTCTTCTCTGCAGATCTTCTCAAGCTCAAACAGATCTGGGACGAGGCTATGCTTCTTGTCAAGCTGCCAGTGGATCATCTGATTCTATAGCCTGGTGAAGTTGTCCTGTCCCCTTAGCGGAAAAACACCCCCAAAGCATAATGTTTCCACCTCCATGTTTGACGGTGGGGATGGTGTTCTTGGGGTCATAGGCAGCATTCCTCCTCCTCCAAACACGGCGAGTTGAGTTGATGCCAAAGAGCTCCATTTTGGTCTCATCTGACCACAACACTTTCACCCAGTTGTCCTCTGAATCATTCAGATGTTCATTGGCAAACTTCAGACGGGCATGTATATGTGCTTTCTTGAGCAGGGGGATTGCGGGCGCTGCAGGATTTCAGTCCTTCACGGCATAGTGTGTTACCAATTGTTTTCTTGGTGACTATGGTCCCAGCTGCCTTGAGATCATTGACAAGACCCTCCCATGTAGTTCTGGGCTGATTCCTCACCGTTCTCATGATCATTGCAACTCCACGAGGTGAGATCTTGCATGGAGCCCCAGGCCGAGGGAGATTGACAGTTCTTTTATGTTTCTTCCATTTGCGAATAATCGCACCAACTGTTGTCACCTTCTCACCAAGCTGCTTGGCGATGGTCTTGTAGCCCATTCCAGCCTTGTGTAGGTCTACAATCTTGTCCCTGACATCCTTGGAGAGCTCTTTGGTCTTGGCCATGGTGGAGAGTTTGGAATCTGATTGATTGATTGCTTCTGTGGACAGGTGTCTTTTTTACAGGTAACAAGCTGAGATTAGGAGCACTCCCTTTAAGAGTGTGCTCCTAATCTCAGCTCGTTACCTGTATAAAAGACACCTGGGAGCCAGAAATCTTTCTGATTGAGAGGGGGTCAAATACTTATTTCCCTCATTAAAATGCAAATCAATTTATAACATTTTTGACATGCGTTTTTCTGGATTTTTTTGTTGTTATTCTGTCTCTCACTGTTCAAATAATAAATAAATTGATTTGCAAAAAAACATAATATGCACAGCTTGGCTGTAAAAGGAAGCTACAGTTAATTTGCCATTGAACGCATAATTGATCAATGTGATTATTGTGGTTGGTTGGCTGATCTTAATATGTAACGTCTCAGGCTGCCACCCTGCCCGGGACTCTGAATTTAACATAGGAAGCATCCCAAATGGCATCCTATTCCTTCTGGGTCCTGGTCAAAAGTAGTCAACTATAATGGGGAATAGGGTGCCATTTGGGCCAACCCTCATTTATTAGAGGAGTTGATAGTGAAAGGGTCCATTTAGTCAACAAAGGTTGCCAGAAACTTTTCCCTGCACATGAATGCACAGGGAAACATTAAACGTACAGATCAATGAAGGGAATTATTGAAGAGCTATTCCAGAAGCAACGTCTACTGGATCATTTATACGCACTTAAGGAAGATAGCCTGAGCACTCATTGACCGACTGCTTCTTAGGAGATTGATGGTCTGTGAATGTGTGTGTGTGTGTGTGTCCTCAGTGACATTACGAGACTGGTGTGTACGTGCGTGTGAATACGCACATACTGTATGTGTGTGCGCTTGCGTATGTGTCTATGTTTGTGCCTGTGTGTGTGACATTGAGTGGCAGCGAGTGTTTTATATCCTGGCAGCCCTGTGGCAGATTACTCAGTGGGTTCTCCTTCTAGCTTCCTGTGAGAGACCATTTATCCTCAGAGGTGTATGCATCACACCAACCACTGTGTGTGTGTGTGTGTGTGTGTGTGTGTGTGTGTGTGTGTGTGTGTGTGTGTGTGTGTGTGTGTGTGTGTGTGTGTGTGTGTGTGTGTGTGTGTGTGTGTGTGTGCGAGAGATAGAGAGAGAATGTGTGAGAAAGAGAGAGAATGTGAGATAGAGAGAGAGAATGTGTGAGAGAGAAAGAGACAGAGAGAGAGAAAGAGACCGGAAGGGGAGATAATGTGTAGAGAGAGTCAGTAGGGCTGGCAAAGAGACAGTATAGGAGTGTGTGTTTCTGTGAGTGTGTGGTAAAGATGTGTGGGTATATGTAGGTTTCTCTTGAGATTATTTACTTGTTGTCTGAGTGTGTGTTGTACTTTCACACCTCAGAGAAGCAACTCCTTCAGCAAACTCACACTAACCAAAGATATATATGTCTAACAGCAATGCTTCCTCTGCTCTGGTGTGTGAGCAGAGCACCTCAGTTCATTCCTCTTGTATAGTGACTCAGCGATGACCTTCAAAAGGAGGAAAGAATCCCAGATTTGTATTATAAACTTGGATGTAATTCAGAAGTTTGACAGAGTTGTAGACAGTCTAGTGAGGTACCGACGTACTGTACCATGGATTGCAGAACACGGTGGACACAAGCCAATCGCAGTGATTCTTTTCTCGGAACATTAGTCAGTCAGCCAAGACTTGGAGCTTGTTGGATATACTCTCATATCCAGCAGCGGTGCGTGGATCAAAAAGCACAAGTCCAAATCCCTATCTCCATCCATGGCTAATTTAGGAAATTGTCAATTTTAGCTAGCTAGCCACCGGAGGACAACACAAGGAGATGCAAGAATTTAAGTTGTTTCTGTCAATAACGTATGATCTTAATGTGATTTGGTTGGAGTGACGCCAAAATCTAAACTGGCTTCCCTTGACACTTTTTTGCTGCGCCAGGACCATTCACAGTTGAACACACTTAGTTTAGCTCAATGCTGATTGGCAAATTTGTATACTTTTTTTTTTATCAAGGGAGGTCAAATGTTACTTGGCTTGCCTTGCATTCAATGGTATGGGCGGCAACAATGTCATACTCGTTTGGACCAGAGAGCATCAGATAGATGGTCTACACGTAGAGGGACAGAGGGACGCCGTTTCGCTCGCTCGGATGCTTTCTCCTGTTAGATACATTCAGCCTCTTGCGAATTGAAGGAAAATTATGAAACACAGAGAGACGAAGCATACATTATTTTATTTATTTTTATTCGTCAATTTTTTAGGGAAGCCTGTCTTCCCTTGGCATCCATGAATACATGCCACTGGTCATATCTGTTAAAGTGTGGGTTCATTAAATGAAAAAACACGTTTTGACAAGTTGCCTGCTCTGAAAACAGTTTGCAGTGCATTACACAAACATGTTCTCTAAGTCAAACAACAAAGCTCTTGAAAGCATGTAAATGGGAACTAAAAGATAATGTAAATGTGAACTAAAATATCATGTAAATGTGAACTAAAATATCATGTAAATGGGAACAAAAAATTATGTCATGTGAACTAAAATATCATGTAAATGGGAACTAAAAAATTATGTAATGGGAACTAAAATATCATGTAAATGGGAACCAAAAATTATGTAATGGGAACTAAAATATCATGTAAATGGGAACAAAAAATGATGTAATGGGAACTAAAAGAGGTACAGCTCAGTATACACTAACACCTCACCCGTTTTTTGTCTCCTGTCTCCATAGCTACAAACGTGTGGTGACTCCGCGGCGCGCGGGCACGGCGGTGGTGGTGTGTTGGATGGTTGCCATCGTGGTCGGCTTGACGCCCATGCTGGGCTGGAACAACCTGCAGCGTCTCCGTGACAACGGATCCCTGGTGACCACTGACCTCTTAGTGACGTGTCAGTTTGAGAACGTCATCAGCATGGACTACATGGTTTACTTCAACTTCTTCGGCTGGGTGCTGCCGCCCCTCGTCCTCATGCTGCTCATCTATGCTGAGATCTTTTACATGATACACCGGCAGCTCAACAAGAAGGTGACTGTCTACAATCTACAATAACTAGCCTTGTTAAAGCTGACTCTCATGAAGTTAAAACAATGGTGACGGCAACGTTCAGTGTGGTTTAACCAGGCTATAGAATCAGATGATCCACTGGCAGCTTGACAAGAAGCATAGCCTCGTCCCAGATCTGTTTGTGTGGTCTTGCCAACTCCTAGGGTCATTGTCAAATGGCATTAACTATAGGAGTTGAAAAGACAGCACAAACAGACCTGGGACCAGGCTACATGAAGGTCACTTGTCTAGACTCTAGACTAGAGTCAGATGAATAGGACAGAATGAACTGAGTGTGTTTGATAAGCATAGCAGGGAGGTAGAGGGAGGTGAAGGGACTTGGAGGGAGGTAGAGGAAGGTGAAGGGAGTTTGCGGCGAGGTAGAGGGAGGTAGATGGAGGTGGAGGGAGGTAGAGGGAGGTGAAGGGAGGTGAAAGGAAGGTAGAGGGAGGTGAAGGGAGGTAGAGGGAGGTGGAGGGGGGTGAAGGGAGTTTGCGGCGAGGTAGAGGGAAGTGGGAGGTAGAGGGAGGTGGAGGGAGGTAGAGGGAGGTGAAGGGCGTTAGAGGGAGGTGGAGGGAGGTGGAGGGCGTTAGGGAGAGGTGAAAGGAGTTGGAGGGAGGAGGAGTGAGTTAGAGGGAGTTGATGGAGGGAGGAAGGCGGAGGCAGGTAGAGGGAGGTGGAGGGAAGCGGAGGAGTTTACATTTGATGTACAAATCAGCAGTCCTGTGGCTTGCACCAGAAAGGTAACAGGAACAGGTTATCCCCTCAGGGCTGACAGCTTAGACAGACATTATTCAGCAGAGGTGCTGATTGTCGGCTGAAATGACAGGTTTTTTAAATCAAGTGGCATTTCACTCCACCCAGGACACACTGCTGTGCAAATGAAACACACTTAGAATACAATACAATGGAATAGAATAACTTAGTTTTTACCAGGGAGAACATTGGTTAACTTGTAAGAATGCGTTACAGAAATGTATAACGCTCTAAGGTTTTCCAAAAGACCAACCTCTGAATCTGAACTCTAAATCGCCTTCCTTTTCTCCCTCCTATCCCAGGTGACGGCGAGCCACACAGACCCAAGCCGTTACTATGGGAAGGAACTTAAACTAGCCAAGTCCCTGGCCCTGGTCCTCTTCCTGTTTGCCATCAGCTGGCTTCCTCTACACATCCTCAACTGTATCACACTGTTCTGCCCGGACTGTAAAAAGCCCATATTCCTTATCTACATCGCCATCCTGCTGACGCACGGCAACTCTGCCGTCAATCCCATCGTCTACGCATTCCGCATCAAGAAATTCCGGAATGCGTTCCGTAAGATCTGGGAGCAGTATGTGCTGTGTAGGGACCCGGTAGGCAAGCTGCCCCAGAGAGGGAGTCAGAGGGGCCAGAGTGGAGTGGAGAGGAGGCTAAGGGGGAACGATGACGACGATGACGTCTGATCTGGTGATGAAGATGTCGGGATGTGAAGACACTGGATTATTAGTTCAGACGGATGTACATGAGAACGGTTTCTATGTTGATTTGCCTGCTGGTTAGAGAAAGATGTGGAGGTGGTGGGAGGGACCTTAAGCTCAGTTTGACCCCACACAGTGAGGGCGTTCTTGCAAGGAATGTTACAGACTGAGTGTTGAAATGTTACCTCACACAAAGTGGACTGGATTGGCTGAACTAACTATCCACCGGTGACTAGGTTCTGACACCATTGGTTATCTGATCTCTCTTCATTCTAGAATGCAGCAGAATGTCGTCACTCCTCTATGACATTATCTGACCTGACGTAAGACAATGCAACTGAACAGAACAATGGAGTCGTCAGGTCACCATGGTGATTAGGATTCCGAATTAAAAGGAATGGCGGAACTACTAACAATGACTAACCATCTCCTATTGGCTTAGGGAACAATCATGTCATATGGGCCAAAGGGCTTCCAGAAGGTACCGACAGGAACTTTTTGAACTCAATCACTAAGTGTTTGTTAGTAGCACATAATGAACACTGCTCTACTTTTAAACTTGACCCACATAGTCTCTGGTCAAAAGTAGTGCACTATATAGGGCGCCATTTAAAATGCACCCTATGACTACAGTATTGGTGTCAGATGGTTGGAGGGCAGGGCTGCTCCATCTGTGAACTTTGAACTGAACTAAAAACACATGGCCTTTCTATACGGACAACCTCACATGAGCGCAAAGCTAAATGTCTCTCTCATTCTGTATAAGGAAGAGAAAAAGCTCATTCCTCCGATACTGAAATGTCATATTCCATAGCCTTATGCACCACAGGGCACTGAGGGTCAGAGCAGAGCCATATAGGCCTACTTTATATACATATACGGCTCTGGAAAGAAGGACAAAGAGAGGGTTGTTTGGAAATTTAGAGTTAATTTCCAAAAATGCGATATCCACCAATTTTTCACATTTGTGTTTTTGTATCTGAAATGATTGCTTATGGGTACCTTCATGTGTGTGTGTGTGTGTGTGTAACATAATTTTTAATTAATAGATTTTAGATGTGAATTAAATTGTGTTTTTTTTGCAAAACACTATATATCCATTGTTTAGCTGGAATGGAATGTTTGTATCCTGTATATTTGACTGTGACATGTGGTTGTCTCATCTAATTATCTTAATGTGAATGCACTAACTGTAAGTCACTCTGGAGCATCTGCAAAATAATTAAAATATCTAATGTAAATGTTTTACATACAGATCTCATATTACTGTATGAATTATAAAAATGATGTATAATTTGTATAGTTCTTTATTGAAAATGTAGTTATTAGTTACATTAGACTGTGTAAAACCTATCAGTACTACTTATTTCTCTGAGAGTGAGGCGGATATATAGCATTTTGCAAAAAAAGTGTATATTTTTTTTCTCTGAAATTAAACCATCAAGTGATAAAATTGTAACAAATTACATGTCTGTCATTGAACGACCCCATGCCGTGATTAGTGAACAAAACTATGTCTCTTTCATAAGTTCTTTAACACAATAAAAGACAATTTACCAACATTTCTGAAAACAGATATATAGTGTTTTGGAAATAAACTCTTCTCTCTCTCTAACCTAGCCTGCACTCACTTTTCTATGTCGCTACAGATATTATAATATGTGATGTTAAATAGAATGGTAAATGCAGCGATCAGGCTGGTTCCACCAGGTTAGGTTATGAAGGTGAATTGGGACAAAACTGTTTTGACCAGGTAAAATGTCACCAACCTGATTCAAGTGTCCTCCCTGTTCCATTTATCCAGGCTGCATCACATACGGCCGTGATTGGTTGTCCTATAGGGCGGTGTAAAATTGGCCCAGCGTTGTCTGGGTTTGGCCTGGGTAGGCCGTCATTGTAAATAAGAATTTGTCCTTAACTGACTTGCCTAGTTAAATAAAATAAAAAAATTATAATTTACAGGAATGCTCACAGCGACGCCATGTCTGGGTGATGCCAAGGTTCCCCTTGCAGGGATTTGTACTATAGAGCTCCATTTTTATGGCATGGTCTGCCTATCCATGTGAGAGATGCAGACTCAGTCTCGACCTTTAAGTCTTTATTGAAGACTAATCTCTTCAGTAGGTCCTATGATTGAGTGTAGTCTGGCCCAGGGTTGTGAAGGTGAACGGAAAGGCACTGGAGCGACAAATCACCCTTGCTGTTTCTGCCTGGCCGGTTCCCCTCTCTCCACTGGGATTCTCTGCCTCTAACCCTATTACAGGGGCTGAGTCACTGGCTTACTGGTGCTCTTCCCTAGGAGGGGTGCGTCACTTGAGTGGGTTGAGTCTCTGACGTGATATTCCTGTCCGGGTTGGCGTCCCCATTGGGTTTGTACCGTGGGGGAGATCTTCGTGGGCTATACTCAGCCACGCCTCAGCAGCATACCACCCTGCATCCCACTGCTGGCTTGCTTCTAAAGCTAAGCAGGGTTGGTCTTGGTTGGTCCCTGGATGGGAAACCAGATGCTGCTGGAAGTGGTGTTGGAGGGCCAGTAGGAGGCACTCTTTTCTCTGGTCTAAAAAATATCCCAATTCCCCAGGGCAGTGATTGGGGACACTGTTCTGTGTAGGGTGCTGCCTTTTGGATGGGATGTTAAACAGGTGTCCTGACTCTCTGTAGGTAGTTAAAGATCCCATGGAACATATTGTAAGAGTAGGGGTGTTAACCCTGGTGTCCTGGCTAAATTCCCAAGCTGTCCCTCATACCATCATGGTCACCTAATCATCCCTAGCTTACAATTGGCTCATTCATCCCCCTCTTCTCCCCTGTAACTATTCCCTAGGTTGTTGCTGTAAATGAGAATGTGTTCTTGGTTAAATAAAAATTGTCTCAGGGTAATAAGTTGGTGGTTGAAGATATCCCTCAAGTGGTGTGGGGGCTGTGCTTTGGCAAAGTGGAAGGGGTTATATCCTGCCTGGTTGGCCCTGTCTGGGGTATAGTCAGACGGGGCCAGTGTCTCCCGACCCCTCCTGTCTCAGCCTTTAGTAATTATGCTGCAATAGTTTATGTGTCGGGGGGCTAGGGTCAGTCTGTTATATCTGGAGTATTTATCTTGTCTTATCCGTTGTCCTGTGTGAATTTAAGTATGTTCCCTCTAATTCTCTTTCTCGAAAGAGCCCTAGGACCATGCCTCAGGACTACCTGGCCTGATGACTCCTTGCTGTCTCCAGCCCACCTGGTCGTGCTGCTGCTCCAGTTTCAACTGTTCTACCTGCGGCTATGGAACCCTGACCTGTTCACCGGACGTGCTACCTTGTCCCAGAACTGCTGTTTTCGACTCTCTACAGCACCTGCTGCCTCTAACTCTGAAAGCTCGGCTATGAAAAGCCAACTGACATCTACTCCTGAGGTGCTGACCTGTTGCACCCTCTACAACCACTGTGATTATTATTATTTGACCCTGCTGGTCATCTATGAACATTTGAACATCTTTGCCATGTACTGTTATAATCTTCACCCGGCACAGCCAGAAGAGGACTGGCCACCCCTCAGAGCTTGGTTCCTCTCTAGGTTTCTTCCTAGGGAGCTTTTCCTAGCCACCGTGCTTCTACATCTGCATTGCTTGCTGTTTGGGGTTTTAGGCTGGGTTTCTGTATAGCACTTTGTGACATCGGCTGATGTAAAAAGGGCTTTATAAATACATTTGATTGAGTGACTGATTGATTGCTGGTCTTCTCTATGTTGTATGTTCGACTGCAAACAGGACATCTCTCAAACAACTGCAGCATGCAATCCTCATAAACAATGGGGAGCCAGGCCCAGCCAATCAAAATAATTTTTTCCCCACAAAAGGGCTTTATTACAGACAGAAATACTCCTCAGTTTCATCAGCTATTCGGGTGGCTGGTCTCAGATGATCCCGCAGGTGACGAAGCCGGATGTGAAGGTCCTGGGCTGGTGTGGTTACACGTGGTCTGCGGTTGTGAGGCCGGTTGGATATACTGCCAAATTCTCTAAAACAATGTTGGAGAAATTAACATTAAATTCTCTGGCGACAGCTCTGATGGACATTCCTGCAGTCAGCATGCCAATTGCACGCTCTCTCAAAATGTTGACATCTGTGGCACTGTGTTGTATAACAAAACTGCACATTTTAGAGTGGCCATTTATTGTCCCCAGCACAAGGTGCACCTGTGTAATGATCATGCTGTTTAATCAGCTTCTTGATATGACACACCTGTCAGGTGGATGGATTATCTTGGCAAAGGACAAATGCTCACTAACAGGGATGTAAACAAATGTGTGCATAGAATTTGAGGGAAATAAGCTTTTCGTGTGTATGGAACATTTCTGGGATCTTTCATTTCGGCTCATGAAACACTTTACATACATACGTTTATATTTTGGTTCAGTATACTTCATCTTATGAGGCGGTGTTGACTGGGAGGGCCTATGACAGGGTGATACAAAAGACAGCAAAGAGGTCAATTGCATTTTGTTCTAAAGAAAGTACAAAGCTTTTTGATAATGCACTTCACAACCAAAATTACTGTACTAGTTGTATCTGCTTGGCTGGGTAATTAACATACTAGTTTATCAAACTGGGTCATTTTTAATACAGCTTTTCACATAACACATATGTTACCATTTTCGATGAAGTCATCAGGGCAGTAAATTGGGTAAAGCTATACTGAACAAAAATATAAACGCAACATGTAAAGTGTTGGTCCCATGTTTTATGAGGTGAAATAAAATATCCCGGAAATGTAAATCGTTGAAATTGTTGCATGTTGCTTTTTGTTCAGTACAATTCTAGGTCGTCAATAGTTACCACAGTCATAAAGTCCGCCTTTTTCTACAATGTATCTTCTTTAAATGTTATTTTAAACATAACCACACTGCTAACCTTATGCCTAAACCTTAATTTAAGACCAAAAAGCTATTTTGGGTTTTCATTAATTTTTACAATATAGACAAGTTTGACTTTGTGGCTATGGTAACTAGTGGAAACCTTAATTATATGCTTTACAGATGTAGATTGACTGTAGATCCAGATTGCACTAGATTCAGGCCGGTGACGTTCCTCCTAGTTCACTCAACAACAAAAAAAAGAAGTTTGAGATGAGTTAGCAACCACCATAGCTGCATCTATTATTTAGTGTTGCCCTAGACAAAACATAATACACTTGTATGAGCTACGAACTAACTTGCAAATCCGAGTTGTAGGCTAACGGTAGCTAACCCGCCTCCTTAGCATTATCAAATGATAACGTTACATAACCAGCAGTATCTAGACAATAAACTTGTATGAGTTACAACCGAACTAAATTGTAATGCGGTAGCTAGCTACAGTACGATAACGTTAGCTAAAACGTTAGCTACCCTGCCTCGTTAGCTAACGTTAGCTAAAACATTAGCTACCCTGCCTCGCTAGCTAACGTTAGCTAGCCTGCCCGCTTTATTAAAAATATTGTTTGAATTTTATTTCATTTTTTAAAATTACATTTCAAATTACAATACAATAACAAAAATATATATATAGGACATCACTACACTCAGAGTTGGGAAGGTTACATTTTAAATAATCATTTTAAGTAATCCGTTGGTTACTAGTTACCTGTCCAAAATTGTAATTAGTAACGTTACCTTTGGATTACCCAAACTCAGTAACTTCATCTGATTACATTCAGTACATTTTAGATTACTTTCCCCTTAAGAGGCATGAGAAGACAATGTATGTTACCAATTGAACCACATCTATTACAAGATAAGTAAATGTTAATGTTTACATAGCTGGCCATATATGGATGTTAAATGTTACTTTATGGGTTGGTTATGTAGGCTTCTTCTAACCCATCGCTTTCTATTACATATAATACGATTAAATATCTTTACATTCATATATATCATTTATAAGTGCACAAATGGATTTAGAAGCTACAGATTGCCCCTTTAAGTCTATCAAAAGTGTGCGAGTTTGAACATGTGTCCATTCGGCCTATGGATTTATTTATTTTATCAGCATGAATTAGATTTAGCAATAAAAGCCCCACTTTTATTCCATAGGCTGGGATCCGCACTATGCAGCTGTTGCAAGAACGCATTTTTCACTGGCTGCCCACTGCTTTGAAAAACAATGATTGACAGGCACCTTAAACTTCTTGAACTCAATTATTGTTGGGTTCAAACACACATTTCAATTTGTGAACAGCCATCCAAAAAACACAATCCGTAAGGCGCAATAACTAAATGAGAGAGCAGCAGTGTGATTCACATCAATGCGCTATGTAGATATCAATAATAAGTGATATCCGTATCGCCGTAGACTTCACCACTACTGTCATCCTTACCTCCAAGCGTTTATTCAAGTTGGATAATCTTTGGATGCCGACAGCAGTCGCACCATTGGAAGAACTTAGCTTGGACTGTAGCCTACAAAAGCCTATTCCTGCTCTTTTCCCGCCGATCCATCAAACACATTTGGTGTGTCATCATAGTGGTCTCTGACTTGTGGTCAGACTCATTCAGGTGGAACAAATTTAAACCTGCGCCTTTTTCAATGCTGATTTGAATGTCATTGAAAAAACAGAGAAGTGTCAAAGATTTTTTTTCGCGAACAACCTCTGAATTTAAAGTAATCCTCGAAGTAATCATCTAGTGTTTCAAAAGTATCTGAAATCTGATACAATATTTGTGCTGGTAACGTAACGGATTAAAGTAAAATAATAAAATCACTACACATGAATTGAGTTAAAGTACCTAAAATTAAAAATAAGGTCAGGGGTTACAATTGTACAAACATATGATAGAGTTGTAAGAATACAGTGTTTTTTGTTGTTCTTGACAAATTCTAGAGATTTCAAGTAAAAATATATTGCATTTGGGGACACATTTCAAATATTTGTTTTTGTGTATTTACCAGAGAGAAGAAATTAACGACTAATTCAGTAGTTTTGTTTTCATTTGAATTATAACATATTACATATTTCATTGTAAATACATTGGTCTTATTAATGAAATAAAAAATGTAGACACTCGCGCCAAAATAACTTTAGAGTCACACTCATAGAAAATGTGTATTATAGTTTCCACTTCTTAATCACAAGAAATGCATATGTCCTCTAAATCCATTCATTTATTATTGCAAGGGTATATTTTGTGAAATATTATAAAATTAATTTATTCTATTTGATATGCAACATTTGTGAGGGAGCAACCAAGCTTTCTTACATTCAATTTCACTAATATATGCATCCCAGAAGAATTTCCCTCTAGGAGGTCTTGTTCTTGGAGTTAAAATGTATTACTACATTTATTATCCAGCAGGGGGCAACCTAATATAAATTGTGCATCTATCTTGACATGTTCTCCAAAACACATATGAGATTTCATTAATTAAGTCCTGAAGGTAATTGCTTTGCATATAGAATTAAATTCTTTATAATATATTGGGAAGTTATATGTTCCTAAGAACTTTCTATACAAGAAAGTACCGGTCAAAAGTTGTACAACACCTAGTCATTCAAGGGTTTCTTTATTTTTCAAATTGTAGAATAGTAGTGAAGATACCAAAACTATGAAATAACACATATGGAATCATGTAGCAACCAAAAAAGTGTTAAACAAATCAAAGTATATTTTATATTTGAAATTCTTCAAATAAACTGGCTCTCATGAGGACCACCTGTAACAGCTGTCGTGAGAGAGAGTAGACCAAGGTGCAGCGGAGTTAGTGTTCATCTTGAGTTTTAATAAACGTAAGAACACTATACAACAAAACCGACAGCCAAACAGTACTGTCAGGTGCAAGACACTAAACAGAAACAATTACCCACAAAACCCCAATGGAAAAACAGGCACTTATGTGTGACTCCCAATCAGCAACAACAATCTACAGCTGTGCCTGATTGGAAGCCACATGGCCAAAATCAATGAAACAAACCAACATAGAAAAATGCACATAGAACGCCCACCCAGTGTAACACCCTGGCCCAACCAAAATAAAGAACAAAAAACCCCTCTCTATGGCCAGGGCGTTACACCACCACAGGAAAGGAAGACCCAGAATACGCTCTGCTGCAGAGGATAAGTTCATTAGAGTTACCAGCCTCAGAATTTGCTGCCAAAATAAATGCTTCACAGAGTTCAAGTAACAGACACATCTCAACATCAGCTGTTCAGAGGCGACTGTGTGAATCAGGCCTTCATGGTCGAATTGCTGCAAATAAATCACTACTAAAGGACACCAAAAAGAAGAAGAAACTTGCTTTGGCGAAGAAACACGAGCAATGGACATTAGACCGGTGGAAATCTGTCCTTTGGTCTGATGAGTCCAAATTTGAGATTTTTGGTTCCAACCGCCGTGTCTTTGTGGGACGCAGAGTAGGTGAACAGATGATCTCTTTATGTGTGGTTCCCACCGTGAAGCATGGAGGAGATGTGATGGTGTGGGGGTGCTTTGTTGGTGACACTGTGATTTATTTAGAATGCACACTTAACCAGCACAGTTACAGTGCATTCTGCAGCGATACGCCGTCCCATCTGGTTTGCGCTTAGTGGAACTATCATTTGTTTTTCAACAGGACAATGACCCAGCACACCTCCAAGCTGTGTAAGGGCTATTTGACCAAGGAGAGTGATGGAGTGCTGCATCAGATGACCTGGCCTCCACAATCACCCAACCTCCACCCAATTGAGATGGTTTGGGATGAGTTGGACTGCAGAGTGAAGGAAAAGCAGCCAACAAGTGCTCAGCATATGTAGGACCTCCTTCAAGACTGTTGGAAACACATTCCAAGTGAAGCTGGTTGAGAGAATGCCAAGAGTGTGCAAAGCTGTCATTAAGGCAAAGGGTTGCTACTTTGAAGAATCTCAAATATATTTTGGTTTGGTTACTACATGATTCCATATTAACACAGTGCCCAAAGAAGTGCCAGGTGTATGCAGAATGGTGTCATCTACGTAGAGGTGGATCAGAGAATCACCCGCAGCAAGAACGACATCGTTGATATATACAGAGAAAAGAGTCGGCCTGAGAATTGAACCCTGTGGTACCCCCATAGAGACTGCCAGAGGTCCGGACAACAGGCCCTCTGATTTGACACACTGAACTCTGTCTGCGAAGTAGTTGGTGAACCAGGCGAGAAGCCAAGCGAGAAGCATTAGAGAAGCCAAGGCTATTGAGTCTGCCGATAAGAATACAGTGATTGACAGAGTCGAAAGTCTTGGCCAGGTCAATGAAGACGGCTGCACAGTTATTGTCTTTTATCGAATTTGTTCTTAACTGACTTGCCTTGTTTAATATTCTTTTGCCAAGCGGGTGCAAAGCTGTCATCAAGGCAAAGGGTGGCTATTTTAAAGAATCTCAAATATAACATATATTTTGAATGAACACTTTATTACTTACATGATTCCATATGTGTTATTTCATAGTATTGATGTCTTCACTATTTTTCTACAATGTAGAAATGAGTAAAAATAAAGAACAACCCTTGAATGAGTAGGTGTGTCCAAACTTTCAACTGTTACTGTATATATTATGTATATATATATTTCTTTACTGAAAAATTCAATTAATCAATTCATCAACCAAACTGCGCAGCGGACATTTGATGAATAGTAAAAGACAGTTACAAAACACAAAAAAGTTCAATGGCATTAAAGATTGTCAAGCCAAGCATTTGATATTGGGTAGGGAGGGATGTATTTTCTGTTTGTCCAGATTGATAGTCTATTTATTTTGTTGTTGAAAACGCAAACCATGATATTGAAGCGCCCAAAGTCGGTATGCTTTGTTTATTGGCTGTGTGGTGCATTGGCACAGAAACCTGTTGGTGATACAATTTTTATTTGTTTTGCATATATTTTATATAATCTTAAATATGGCATCAAAATGTTGAAAATGTGATGTCCTCCTAGCTGATGATTGTCTGCAGCCGGCTCTGATCGTAGTGTAGGTCTAGTGAAACAGGCAGGGAGATTGAGTGCGACTGTGGTGGTCAGCGAACCCTCAATTTTCTTGCTCTTAGCCCTGCGTGGCATCAACTGTACCACAAAAGCATGCTGAAGTGCCAAAGTTGATATCCACTTTTATAAAAACAGGGACGCACGCTGCTGTTATTATTTGTGGTCGTAAACATTCTTTAGAATAAATGATATGAGGGAGGAGGGTTTGGACATGTAAGACACCTCGAGTTGGAACAGCCCTTCCAGTACATGTAAGACACCTCGAGTTGGAACAGTCCTTCCCGTACATGTAAGACACCTCGAGTTGGAACAGTCCTTCCAGTACATGGAAGACACCTCGAGTTGGAACAGCCCTTCCAGTACATGGAAGACACCTCGAGTTGGAACAGTCCTTCCAGTACATTTCAAACTGTGCCTAAAGGAATGTTGTTTGACTTCTTTTAAAAAACTTGATTGAAATGTCCTTCACTGAATAGAACAAGCACGCTGATCCCTCCTACAGAATGAACCAAATGCAGAACAATGACAATATAGTGTTCATTATCACACCAGAACACTGAGGCAAGGCCCTGAGACTTCACAACAAAGCTCCATGTTTTATTAAAACAAGAGACAGAATTATACACAACTAGGCACAAATGTACAATTGAAAAAAAAGTTTAAATAAAACCTTATCTACTTTATAATTCCCTTTGGTCCATTTACACATGGTGGTGCTGTGCATCTTTAATAAAGGTGAAGTGACTGTAAATGGTATGAGTCAGAGTTAACATTGAAACAATACTGACTTTGACCAGAAGCACTTTGTACTACTAGAGTTTCCCTCTACAAGCTCTGAGGAAGTCCACAAAACTATAAATAACTCTTACCTCGCAGTTGCTTAACACTAATTTGTTTTCTTAACGCATATCATATTTAAGACTTTTTCTTTTTACTCAAATCAAGACTAGCTAACACCAGCAACACACACATTTAACAAACTCATACATTGATTTGTTCAGCAGAGCTAACAATAAGCATGTTTAACAAGCACTGAGTGATTGTGGATAAGAGCATATTAGAAAACATGGTCAAACAAGTCATAAAGCGTTTCAGGTTACATTAAGGGATTCATGAATCAGATTCATAACGGTTCACTTTCAAGTATTTAAGATCACAGCTTCGGTGATTACATGGACTTTTATTGTGAGTCATTTTATTAGGTCAAAGTTGATTCTCACATTAAATGAAACATGGTCCATCGGCTTAAAAATGAAAGCTTGTTGTGATTATCTGGTAACCTGCTTCTATTATTTAGGAAAAGGCTTCAAAAGTACAAAACATTGCAACTGATTTTTTGAAGAAAAACATATATTGCTTGTTTTGAGAATGTGATGTCGATGTAGAAATTGCCACGGATTGCAATACGTCATGATTCCAATATGCAACGTTACTTCAAATGCAGGCGCCCATTGCTTATAACAAGGATGGGACGGTCAACAAGTCGGTGGCGACGTCACATTCTGCTGATAGTGGGACGCAGTCTCTTCCTCGAAGAACCAACTTAGGGGAAGTGAAGAGGCAGTACAACTGGCAAGTTCAAATGGCCATGACAAGAAAGAAAGAAAGAAAATGAAAGAACTTAAGAGGGAGAAAGTAAGAAAGAGGGAAGACTTAACAGATATACAGACTTAAGGAGTTCAGACCTCATTGTACAAAAATGTGATGACATCTTCTCCATGTTTTTATGTCATAGTAACTTGATCCTGAAAAACAACCAACAAAACAAAAGCATAATACATGAGTTATTAAGGGACTGAAACAGACTTCATGGGTACTTGGACAGAAAAGGAACTGAATTCATGGCAGACTGCCTCTCTGCCAAAGCAGGTATAACCTCATGCCAGGTATGATACAGGTTTACTGAGTCACCACAGCCTCAAAACTTGCAATCAGTATAAATCTGTTTAATAAAGCAAAGTCATCACAGCTTCTGAATAGCAGGCAATAAAACAACGTTTCTTTAGCTGGGTTATAAACACGACAAGGTGAAAACTTAACACTGAGACAATAGTCTGTTTATGTCGATGACCTTCACAATGGTGACAGTCAGCTCTACATGTTGGGAGCTGGCCACATCTTGCTAGCTCTTTAACACCAGTACAATAATAGCTAACAGCAGCAGATTTAAACAGCTACAGAGAGTATCTATGAAAAGAAACAAAACAGGAGTGCTGCTGAGAGTCAAAATGTGAGAGTAAATCTCTAAAGTGGTTCTGTGGAAAAGGCCTTGTTTAAACTGCTTCAGAGTTAAGGACAGCTTAGTGAAGTTAAGCAATGAAGTCTCAGCCTGTCTGACGTAAATTGCTCACGTCCTTCAGAAATGCACAGTACTTCCACTGGCAGGAAAATAGAGTGAACTGAAGCAGGTAATCAGTAACTAAATCTAATACACCTGTTAGACTCTGACATATTCAGACCCCTTCCCTTTCAAATTCTGTTACATTACAGCCTTATTTTCATCCATTTTAGAATATGTGTTTTCCTCAATCTACAAACAATACTCCATAATGACAAAGTAAACAGTTATTTTTTAGAAAATGTATTAAAAATAAAAAACTGAAATACCTTAATTTAAGTATTCAGACCCTTTGCTATGACATTCGAAATTGAGCTCAGGTGCATCCTATTTCCATTGATCAACCTTGTGATGTTTCTTCAACTTGATTGGAGTCCACCTGTGGTAAATTCAATTGATTGGACATGATTTGGAAAGGCACACACCTGTCTATGTAAAGGTCCCACAGTTGACAGTGCATGTCAGAGCAAAAACCAAGCCATGAGGTCGAAGGAATTGTCCGTTGAGCTCCGAGACAGGATTGTGTCGAGGCACAGATCTGGGGAAGGGTACCAAAAAAATTGAAGATCCCCAAGAACACAGTGGCCTTCATCATTCTTAAATGGAAGAAGTTTGGAACCACCAAGACTTCCTAGGACTGGCTACCCGGCCAAACTGAGCAACCGGGGGAGAAGGGCCTTGGTCAGGGAGTGACCAAGAACCCGATGGTCACTCTGACAGAGCTCGAGAGTTCCTCTGTGGAGATGGGAGAACATTCCAGAAAGACAACCATCTCTACAGCACTCCACCAATCAGGCCTTTATAATAGTGGCCAGACGGAAACCACTCCTCAGTAAAAGGCACATGACAGCCCGCTTGCAGTTTGCCAAAAGGCACCTAAAGGACTTTCAGAAAATGAGAAACAAGATTATCTGGTCTGATGAAACCAAGATTGAACTCTTTGGCCTGAATGCCGAGTGTCAAGCCTGGAGGAAACCTGGTACCATCCCTACAGTGAAACATGGTGGTGGCAGTATCATGCTGTGGGAATGTTTTTCAGCAACAGGGACTGGGAGACTAGTCAGGATCGAGGGGAAAATGAACAGAGCAAAGTACAGAGAAGTCCTTGATGAAAACCTGCTCCAGAGCTCTCAGGACCTCAGACTGGGGCGAAGGTTCACCTTCCAACAGGACAACAACCCTAAGCACACAGCCAAGACAACGCAGGAGCCAAGACAACGCAGGAGCCAAGACAACACAGGAGCCAAGACAACGCAGGAGCCAAGACAGCGCAGGAGCCAAGACAACGCAGGAGCCAAGACAACGCAGGAGCGGCTTCAGAAAAAGTCTGTCCTTGAGGGGCCCAGCCAGAGATCAGACTTGAACCTGATCGAACATCTCTGTAGAGACCTGAAAACGGCTGTGCAGCGACACTGCCCATCCAACCTGAGAGCTTGAGAGGATCTGCAGAGAAGAATGGGAGAAACTCCCCAAATACAGGTGTGCCAAGCTTGTAGCGTCACACCCAAGAAGACGCAAGGCTGTAATTGCTGCCAAAGGTGCTTCAACAAAGTACTGAATAAAGGGTCTGAATTAGGGATGCACGATATATCGGTGAACATGTCTAGTTTAACGCACCGATGTGTAAAACCGATGTCAAAGCTGACTTGCATACCTATAAAACGTAGGTACATGATGTAATAACAGCACGTCAAATTTTGCGCAACACAGCATTCCTAAACTAGCCCAGAATGTCTGCTGTGTGGATCGAGCAGTCATTTCAAAGAGTAACAAAATTTCAGCAAAACAACTCAAATGGTGAAATCCATTAAAGCCAAGATAATGGAATTCATTGTCCTTGACAATCAACCGTTCTCTGTCGTGGGTGATGTTTGCTTTCGCCGACTGGTCGAGCACCGATACGTACACACTACCAAGTGCACTATTTTTCAGATGTTGCCCAACCAGAGTTACACAGTAATACCGTCACTGCCATTAGCTTCACAACATACGTACTATGGAACGCCGTTTGGGTCTTTTCGTGTCAAAAAAGATACAGTAGCACTGTCAAAGCTGTACAAAAAAGTCTGCAAACAAGCTAACACTGGCCACGAACGATGTGTTTACAATACCACGTTGGTAATAAAGCATTATTTGTTCAACCGCAACTTCAGGGGTACGTAGCTTTAGCTCAGTACCTAGCTAGCCCCAATACAACCAGCCTGAAAACAATGACCAGTAGAACCTGCAGTCATTTTCATTATTCTTAGAAATGATTTAGAAATCCTTGTGAGTAAGCATTAGCTAGGTTTCCACTTGTTCGCCTATTGAAATTCAGTTCATGAAAATAAATAGCTAACGTTAGTCAGCAACTTAACCCTGTTGCCCAAAGCTAACGTTATAAGCAGCCAGCTAGCTTCATCTGGCTAGTGAGGCTCGACCGCACCGGGTTATGTGTTGTGAAGCTAGCCACAATAAGGATTAGGCACAATAGTGGAATTAGCGGTTTGCTATCAGAATAAAAGTATGTCATTGACAGTAATGCAAATGAATACATATAATATAATTATGCCATAGTTATTTTGAAGGCTAACCGCAAAGTCCGCTATTGTGGCTAATCCTTATTGTGGCTAGCTTCACATAGATGGGTCCGACCACCATTAATCAAATAAGAACTGTCTTATAAATTAGGGTTATTTTAGATGACACCTACCTATATAGTTAGCTAGCTAACTATAGCTACTGAAACAGATGTGTTATTTGACACGCAAAGACCCAAACAGTGTTCAATAGAAATCCTGGTTGAGAATGAAACTACTGAACAACAAAACAGCACAGCAAGTAAATTAAAGAAATTAGTTTTCATTATGTTTTACTGGTAAAGTAACATTTGTCAGTGTGGTGTGTAACCTTTATTTAACTAGGCAAGTCAGTAAACAACAAATTATTATTTACAATGACAACACGGACAACGCTGGGCCAATTGTGCGCCGCACTATGGGACACTCAATCACGGCCGGATGTGATACAACCTGGATTCGAACCAGGGACTGTAGTGACGCCTCTTGCACTGAGATGCAGTTCCTTAGACCGCTGCGTCCATGTGTGTGTTAACTATTTAACTGTACTAGAATGCTTAAATATCGGTTATCGTTATCATTTGTTTGGCAAAGAAAATATCGGATATTGTATTGGCCAAAAATGTCATATCGGTGCATCACTAGTCTGAATACTTATGTAAATGTGATCCGTTTTTTCTTTTTAATAAATTTGCTAAAAATTCAACAACAACAAAAAAGTTTTTGCTTTGTCATTATTGAGTATTGTGTATAGACTGATGAGGGGGAAAAAAACAATTTAATACATTTTAGGGTAAGGCTGTAACGTAGCAAAATGTGGAAAAAGTCAAGGGGTCTGAATACTTTCCGAATGCGCTGTATCATCGGAGATAGTACTGTCACTAGCACCATCACCACTGAGTACAGGAAATATTGTCATGTGTACTAGAAACGGTACCAATACCATCACTGCTGCTACACCCAGCAGGGTGGGTGGGTTGAGAATCACCATCAATACCACTGGGACTACCACTGGTAGCAGTGGTACTAGAGCCGTGGTATTACTATAATGTTAGAGCAGTCCATTTGTCTTCAAGACAAAGTCAACACACAAGCGTGTCTTGATGAAAGTGTAAGCAACTAGTGTACGCAAATAGAAGCTAAGTTAAAAACAGATTACTTTTTTTCCATGCAAATAGCTGTGCACTGTCATCTTGTGACTAAGCATTTCCTGTAACATCTGCAATTACGCTTTGGAAATGCCAGTAAGGCCCAGGCAGCATTGCAATAACCCCACCCCGTCATAAAATACATGCCTGAACATGTCCTGAGGGTTTTCATAAATCATGGGTATTTATTTGGTACTTACCCATCCTCCCTGCTGGTTGATCCAGCCTGCCAGCCGGGTGTTAATGAAGGCAGCCATACAAGACTGGATGGTGGGTCTAAGGTCAGGACAGGTCTTCTTTATGTACAGACCCAGGGCCATGGAGGCCCTCAGCAGCTGCATCTCAGGGCCCACCTCTGCTCTCTGGGCCGCACAAAGGCTGTCCACGCTACGCGCAAATTCCTCCACCACCTGGGGAGAGAGAGAGAGAGGGAGGGAGGGAGGGGGAGGACAGGCTGTTACCCTCGAACTCCAGGGCATCGTCCTTTTCACAATGATTCTGTAAAAGCATGTATCTCAAGTTGGGATTCTGCCCTATATGATAGTTCAGCCCCAGAGCTACAAAAATTCAGAGGAAGTATTACACTATTCTCATATCCTGTTCTAACTGGCCCTTTTATTGAGTCAAAAATGTTGCATAGTGCTTTGTGGGTTGTTTATTTATTTTATTTACTCTTAGGCCAGAGAAAATAGATTCACTGTTTAAGGATCCCCCCAGAAAAGTGAGGCTTAAAAAAAATAGACATTAAGTGGATAAAGAATAACAGTACTTTACCACATTGTCCTAGGCTATATGGACACAAAAAAATAAGATAAATATTCAATTTCAGACTGATTTTCTGATTATTATTATGAATATACAAATGAACATTATTCACATAGAATATTGAATTCCATTATACGTCCTATCATATTCAAAAATTATTGGGAAAAAAGTAATGCATGAATGTATTATCAGTTCCTTAATCTACTTAATTGTATAGCCTAACAAATTCAAGAATGATTGACAATAAATAATTGTAATCAAATTAAAATGATGCATAATAATGAGTTCATTACCTGAATGCATCTCTATAGTCTAGGCGTTCACAAAATATTCCTACAAATATGGTTAGGCCTCTCATAGACTAGTAGGCCATGTAGAAAGAGGGTCAATCAAGTTAGGTCTGCCAAATTAATGTAGTACTGGGAAAAAATACCTAAAACCAGCCATAGAGTATAACCTATCATCATCAACAAAACAAAATAAATGTAGTTTATACAATTAGAAGCATCAGTCTATACAGATCAACCATGACTAAATTCGAGCCCAGTAATTTTGCTCACCGCATCCTCCTTCTATTGTCTCGTCTGGCTGCCACAAAAAGCCCCCCCCCTGCTGATCTGCACAAAGTGTGTGAGTGCCTGTGGCGATGTACTTTGCTTGACGTGCTAGCTGTTCTCAGCGGCGCATCATCACTGGTGTTATTGGTTGGCCTACTACTACTGGTAGTACCGGTAAAATGTAAGTTATGAATCGCAAATCACCATACAGCTGACACACTTCGATTTCATAAATCATTTTGACTTCAATTTGGTTGTCCAAAATACTATCAGCTTGCACTGCGTCTTTGTTGGTGAACGCCCTGATCTCTGGCCAGTCAACTGGTTAAATTATATTGTTGTTGCGTCTATTAATCGCTTCTAATAGATCTGAAAATGATGCAATAACCATGAATTTAACCGACTGTTTGTTTATAATGAGGGACTTCCCACGTTTAACCTGGACACATAAATATTAGGAATTTGACAGCACGAGAGAAATGAAACATCTGCAGGTGCGAGCGTGTGTGTTTCACTGTCCAATCCGAGGCTCGAACGTGTCCGAGGCTGTTTGGTCTGTTTGGCATCAACTTGGGAAAGACTCAAGGGAGAGTGGACAGTGCATTATAAACAAAGAGCTGCATATATTGGCCCCAAAATAACACATCAGGTTTTTTTTGTTCTCGGGGTGTGGAGAAAAGTGAGGCGGGGGCATCTGTTAAACAGTAATTCAACTTTGTCCGGCCTTACCAAAGAACACGCCACACATTTCTAAGTTCCGCGTCTCTAGGAAATGAAACAACCATATTAGACACCAATGCACTGTACATGTGTGATTCTGCACTGACAGTGCCTTTACACAATTTCTAAACTACTACCAAAGAATTTAATGTAGCCTACGTTAGTACATTTGGAAGTCTCAAATGTTCGGCAAACTGGAGAAGTTCCTTATGTATACTGAACCAAAATATAAATGCAACATGTAAAGTGTTGGTCCCATGTTTCATTATCTGAAATAAAAGATCCCAGAAATGTTCTATATGCACAAAAAGCTTAATTCTCTCAAATGTTGAGCAAAAATGTGTTTACATCTCTGTTAGTGAACATTTCTTCTTTGCCAAAATAATCTATCTACCTGACAGGTGTGGCATATCAAGAAGCTGATTAAACAGCATGATCATTTTTTTATTTTATTTAACTAAGAAAGTGAGTTAAGAACAAATTCTTATTTATAATGACGGCCTACCCCGGCCAAACCTGGACGACGCTGGGCCAATTGTGCGCCGCCCTATGGGACTCCCAATCATGGCTGGATGTGATACAGCCTGGATTTGAACCAGGGACTGTAGTGACGCCTCTTGCACTGAGATGCAGTGCCTTAGACCACTGCGCCCATCGAGCGCCCCATCATTACACAGGTACACCTTGTGCTGGGGACGATAAAAATACATTAAATGTACAGTTGCCACAACACAATGCCACAGTTGAGGGAGCGTGCAATTAGCATGCTGACTGCAGGAATGTCCACCAGAGCTGTTGCCAGAGAACTGAATCTTAATTTCTCTAACATAAGCCACCTCCAACATTGTTTTGGAGAATTTGTGTTGCAGTATGTCCAACCGGCCTCAATCGCAAACCACGAGTAACTACTCCAGGCCAAGACCTCCACATCCAGCTTCTTCACCTGCGGGTGAGACCAGCCACCCGGACAGCTGATGAAACTGTGGGTTTACACAACCAGAGAATTTCTGCACAAACTGTCAGAAACCGTCTCAGGGAAGCTCATCTGCGTCCTCGTCGTCCTCTCCAGGTTCTTAACCTGACTGCAGTCCAGTGTCGTAACCAACTTCAGTGGGTTACTGCTCACCTTCGATGGCCAATGGCACGCTGGAGAAGTGTGCTCTTCAGAGATGAATCCTGGTTTCAAGTGTACCAGGCAGATGGCAGACAGTGCATGGCGTTGTGTTGGCGAGTGGTTTGCTGATGTCAACGTTGTGCACAGGTTACAGTATGGACAGGAATAAGCTAAGAACAACAAACACAGTTGCATTTTATCGATGGCAATTTGAATGCACAGAGATACCGTGATGAGATCCTGAGGCCCATTGTCGTGCCATTCATCCGCCGCCATCACCTCGTGTTTCAGCAAGATAATGCACAGCCCCATGCTGCAAGGATCTGTACACAATTCCTGTAAGCTGAAAATGTCCCAGTTCTTCCGTGACCTGCATACTCACCAGACATGTCACCCGTTGAGCATGTTTGGGATGTTCTGGATCGACATGTACGACAGCGTGTTCCAGGCCCCGCCAATATCCAGCAACTTTGCACAGCCATTGACGACGACTGGGACAACATTTTACAGGCCACAATCAACAGCCTGATCAACTCTATGTGAAGGAGATGTGTTGTGCTGCATGAGGGAAATGGAGGTCACACCAGATACTGACTGGTGTTCTGATCCACGCACCTACTTTTTTTTTTTTTAGGTATCTGTGACCAACAGATACATATCTGTATTCCCAGTCATGTGAAATCCATAGATTAGGGTTTAGTTTATTTATTTCAATTGACTGATTTCCTTATATGAACTGTAACTCAGTAAAATCTGTGAAATGTGTTATATATTTTTGCACAGAGCAAAAGATCTCTAAAGTGAAACACAAACAGTAACATTGCTACACTAGGTTGGACTACTGCTATAGTCTGACTCAGTTGAGAGTGTACAGAGTTCAATTATGGCAGCAGTGAGTCAACAACAAGCTAGAGTTCTTCCTAGTTGCCATGCAGGACTTGTAAACACCTGCATTACGTCTGCGGAACAGAAAGGTAAATAATAATTCTAAATTGAAACACTTCCTGGTTCAGTGTTCCATCTGTGTGCTCTCCCATCATGTGATAATGAAACTTCTCTAACCCCACATTATCACACACTTCAATAGGTACCACTATTTCACGACACCTCTAACACCAACACTATACACATCTGTCTAACTATTTAACTAAGCCAATGGTTGTAGTGCAGGTTGTATGTAGGCCCCAAACAGGAATATTGTGGGGTTTGACAAGGCATTATTGTGTGTGTGTGTGTGTGTGTGTCATATTATACAACGGGTGGGTCTAATCCTGAGTCCTGATTGGTTAAAAGCTATACGGCTAAATCTATGACCTTAAAATGCTTATTTACTCTGTTCCATCTGACTGTGCAATCAACTGTCTCACCAACACAGGCAGGGAAGTTAGTAACTTGATCTCCACTGTAAAAAGCATCTAGACATTATCTCAAATTTCTTTTAAACTAACATTTCGTTTGCAACAGCGGAGATTTGTATAAACCGTGCTGTCTGTCTCTCCGATATTTGCAAAATTGTTTCAATATTCAAATTCCATCTCCAACTATAGTAATAAAGTGTAACGTTAGTTGTTGGGAAGAGAGAGAGGCAGGCAGCGTTTCTAAGCCAGTCGAAATCCTGAATCAGCTGGCATAATGTTTATGGAAATATACAAAGAAATGTCAATTGAAAAAAGGTCAAACGAAACGCAGCTAGTTTGCAGTCTTTCCAGCTTCAGTTTGAAGTGATTGTGTTAGCTGTGTTGTTCAGCTCCTCTGAACAATAGTGTCCTAACGAGAGAGCACATGTTCTCTGCCAGGTGAAATCGTGCCTCATTAGCTCGTTGTTATGGATGTATCCAAATAAAATGTCACTAGAAAACTACAGTTTAAACAAATGCAGCTGCTGTTGTTATTCTGTCTGCACTGTTTGACGTGACTGTACATCAGCCCTAGTTGGCAAGCAAGGGACAATCACGAAGCCAGCCAGTATGACCGAACGACTGGGTCGCGTCCATACATTCAGAACAAAGACAACGACTGGGTCGCGTCCATACATTCAGAACAAAGACAACGACTGGGTCGCGTCCATACATTCAGAACAAAGACAACGACTGGGTCGCGTTTCTGGCAACCGAACCAATAGAACAAACGACCAGCCGGTTTGGGTCACAACGCTACATTTGTTTCGGGGGCTAAATCTTGTGGAAAGATGAAATTGTATGAATAGAATAATGAAAATATGTCAATCATTATTTGAATATGTTGGTAACCCGTAGTATAAAAGTGATAAGCCTGTGTTTGGAGGATATATTAAGACGGTTCGCCGGGCCTTGACGAACAACACCAGTGCCAATGTATCCTCCTAACACGGCCTCAGAACAGTAAGCTTACCTTGTCTGCAACTGCTTGTTGGAGGTTTCTGATATGAGGCTGGATAAACGTAACATCAAAATCATCTGCAAGTTCCCTCAGTTTATCAGCTATTAAAACTGGATCAAACCCGTCATCTGCAAAACACGTCAGGTGATCTGTATGTCATTCATGATCTGGGATCAGTTTATCATCCCCCAAAATCCTAACTTTACTGTATGATTAGGGTAGAAAACAGTGGCAGTTACTCAATCTTACTCTCTCCAGTCTTACTGACGAACTTCGGTTCTGGAGGGGATCCAACCCAACAGAGCATTGAAAAACAAATTCCGATTCAAAATAGGAAAACCCTAGCCTCCTGTTGAGTAGACTGTGTTTCAATTAAATCAACATAATATGCCTGAAGAAATGACAGTTCTCATTGTGAAATTATTACCATCTCCAGGTCCATCAGACTCAATGCCTCCGGCCAAATTCCGATGAACTACTCGCTTCTGCTCCTCTTCAAAAAAGCAATTAATAATATAAAATGTCTGTTGTTCTATATCTCTAGGAGACATAGTTAAACACCTTCAACAGCGCCCGTGAAACGGAAGACAGATAATGTATGTCGACGGTTCCTCAATCGTGACTAGACGAGTAAATGCGGCACGCCTAGATCACATCAACCGGTGATATGGACTTGCTCGACATTGCAGCCGACTAACTGATCTACAAACCACCTTCCATTATAAATAATTACTCATTATTATTTGTATATCAGTCAGTCACAATTTACCCATGATACATTACGGTTTTGCTCTTTGATGAGGTTTAACGGCGGTTGGCATCCAATAAATGTTGCATTACCGCCCCCTATTAGACTGGAGTATAACTCCCTTATACTTTGCTAAAAAAATTCAAAATAAACAAATACTCTACCATCTAACACTATACTCATAAATTAAAAATAAAAATAACACCACCCTACTCCACTATTTAAATCTATTTAGTCCTACCTCAGTCCAGCAACCTGAAAGGAGGTTGGACTGAGGTAGGAGACCCTTACATGCTGACCAGACCGGACACGTCGCATGCGCGAGCGTTGCAAAATAAATGTAGAAATCCATGTTATTCAATTATTGCCTCTCCCATCTCCTCATTGGTTTATAGAAGCGGGTACCCACGTGCCATCTCCTCATTGGTTTATAGAAGCGGGTACCCACGTGCCATCTCCTCATTGGTTTATAGAAGCGGGTACCCACGTGCCATCTCCTCATTGGTTTATAGAAGCGGGTACCCACGTGCCATCTCCTCATTGGTTATACCCACGTGGGTTTTGCCGGTCGTCGTGGTAATAGTATGAAAGTTTAGATGCAAATCACCATATAAGTTCAAAGATGAAAAAGCCTGGAAGGAGGAGAGATGACTAGAAACAATTCGGGTTGACCGTTTTATGTGTGGATTAATTGTCGGAGTAGAGGACCTTGGGCATTTCAGGTAAAATAACAACTCAATGTTTATATCCCAGAACAAATTAGCTAGCAACAGCAAGCTAGCTAAATAGGACAAATTAGCTAGCATGTGCAAGCTAGCTAGCTAAATTACCATACATGTTTAATGCTTTTCGACCTGTCCCCAAATTAATGTCATTGGTTCAGAGTTTGTTTTGATATTTTAACCTGCATGTCGTGATCGCGTTTGGTGTGGGGGGACAAAATAAATGTATGCATGATGGCGCATGCGCGCAGCCAGTTTGGGTTCCGTGTGTAACTCTTCTGATGTCAAGTCTCGCACGCCAAAATACCTCTCTGCAGCTGCCACCACAACCTCAATTTTCTGCGACTTACGTTCCATCTCTGCAGTACAGTTGATAACCATTGGTATAAATGCTAAAAATCTTAATTTAAACATAGATCTCTTGTTGGCCTATCCATCTGTACTGGTACAGATCTACTACTCACACCACTCCGGATCCCTCTCCCTTGACCCATCTTCCTCTACTTTCTTCACTGCCTCAGCATATGACAACTTCTGTACTAATCTAACTCTGGAAACCTCAACCTGCCACTCTCACACTTTCCCCAATATTACACATTCCTTTGTCTCGTGCCCTTCTGCACATTTCTCACACCTAGGAACCTCCCTCCTACACACTGCTGCCAAATGCCCATAAGCTTGACACCTGTAACAACGTAATGTATTCGGCATAAAAACTTGTACAGGATAACTTATATATCCTAACATCACTTTGTCGCCACACTGTCTGCGTTGCACCAAACGACAAGCATCACAAACACCGAGAATCTTCTCCTTCAGTTGGTCAACTTCTACATTTACCTCTACCCCAGTAATCACTCCTTTCAATGACACCCTTTTCTTGAGAGCAAAACAATTCACATCTCTTGCCCCCATTCGTTTAACGCGGAGCACCTTCTCCCTCTGACCAGCAGAAACACAAACAATTATCACAAGACCATTTCTGGTTACCCTCACCGATTCCATAGCACCCAACTCTGTTTTCACCCACCATGAACCACAAATGAATCAGCCAAAAGGCAAGGGTCCACTTTTTCCAAAAACTTCACTCCTACTGTCACAGACTCATCTTTATGCTGACCCTCGGTGCCTCGGGCTCTGAAAACTTCAGCTCACTCTGTTTACACTTTCTACCGTTCTTCTTTAACAAACCATCTCCCTTTTTTTCTGCCATTTTTAACTGACTCAAGCTCACCTTCTTCCTCCCTCTCTCTCTTAGACCTCCTCTGCCTCTCTTTTTCCCTCCATTCCAAGTATACATCTCCTTATGATAAAACTGTACTTCTCCTGACATACATCTTGTTATTGCCTTTTCACGTGACGCCATTTAACCGGCTGTCACAATCTCCGTACAATCAGCAGGAGCCCCTAGGGATGTCGGCCTTCTTTGCCTTCGGACAAAAAAACGGTTTTGATCCTCTCAAACACAGCCTTTGTATTCGCTCTCAGTCTTGCATATCCTCGCATCCTCTATCCTCGCCTCCTTCTCAAAACCCATTGGAGGAGAAGGTCAGAGTGGAGGGACCTCTGGCTTTCAAATCAAATTGTATTGGTCACATACACGTGTTTAGTAGATGTTATTGTGGGTGTAGCGAAATGCTTGTGTTTCTAGCTCCAACAGTGCAGTAGTATCTAACAAGAAATATCTAAGAATTTCACAGCATATACCCAATACACACAAATCTAAGTAAAGGAATGTAATTAAGAATATATAAATATATGGACGAGCAATGTCAGAGCGGCATAGACTAAGATACAGTAGAATAGTATAGAATGCAGTATATACATACGAGATGAGTAATGTGAGATATGTAAACATTATTAAAGTGACTAGTGTTCCGTTTATTAAAGTGGCCAGTGATTTCAAGTCTATGTATGTAGGCAGTCTGATGGCCTTGAGATTGAAAAACAGCTTCTGTCTCTCTGTCCCAACTTTGATGTACCTGTACTGACCTCACCTTCTGGATGATAGCGGGGTGAACAGGCAGCGGCTTGAGTGGTTGTTGTCCTTGATGATCTTGTTGGCCTTCCTGTGACATCGGGTGGTGTAGGTGTCCTGGGGGGCAGGTAGACCGCACCACCTTCTGGAGAGCCCTGCGGTTGCGGGCGGTGCAGTTGCCGTACCAAGCGGTGATACAGCCCGATAGGATGCCAATCCAAATTTCTTCAGCCTCCTGAGGTTGAAGAGGCGCTGCTGCGCCTTCTTCTCCACACTGTATGTGTGGGTGGACCATTTCAGTTTGTCAGTGATGTGTACGCCGAGGAACTTGAAGCTTTCCACCTTCTCCACTGCGGTCCCGTCAATGGGGGGGGGGGGTGTTCCCGCTGCTGTTTCCTGAAGTCCACGAGAAGAGTCACGAGAAGGGTGTACCTGCATCCGCGTTTATTACAAGTTGTGCCCATTGGCTGCTAGCTATGAGGGGTGATCAATGCCAGTTATAAGGAGGAGCTAGCGATTCTTTTGGATAATTGAACTGACAGCCGTTTTACACATTGTTTCGCTATGGTTTTAGTCATCAATCTACTAAGAGGGCAATATTTTATTAATGTAGTAGTGTGTCCCCCCTTAGAAGGCTATGACTTTTGGCTTTCACCTGGAATTGTTTACTTTTCAACCCATATGATCTAGTATTTCATTAATTCAACCTTTATTTAACTGGCATAGTCAGTTAAGGCCAAATTCTTATTTACAATGATGGCCTATTACACAAAAGTATAATAAAAAATATACAAACATGATGATTTTGATGGGTTCTGACTCCTAAACTTGAAATATTGTTAATTATCAGGTATCCTATGGAAATTAAATAAAGGGAACACTTAAACAACACAATGTAACTCCAAGTCAATCACACTTCTGTGAAATCAAACTGTTCACTTAGGAAGCAACACTGATTGACAATACATTTCACATACTGTTGTGCAAATGGAATAGACAACAGGTGGAAATTATAGGCAATAAGCAAGACACCCCCAATAAAGGAGTGGTTCTGCAGGTGGAGACCACAGACCACTTCTCAGTTCCTATGCTTCCTGGCTGATGTTTTGGTCACGTTTGAATGCTGGCGGTGCTTTCACTCTAGTGGTAGCATGAGACGGAGTCTACAACCCACACAAGTGGCTCAGGTAGTGCAGCTCATCCAGGACGGCACATTAATGCGAGCTGTGGCAAGAAGGTTTGCTGTGTCTGTCAGCGTAGTGTCCAGAGCATGGAGGCGCTACCAGGAGACAGGCCAGTACATCAGGAGACGTGGAGGAGGCCGTAGGAGGGCAACAACCCAGCAGCAGGACCGCTACCTCCGCCTTTGTGCAAGGAGGAGCAGGAGGAGCACTGCCAGAGCCCTGCAAAATGACCTCCAGCAGGCCACAAATGTGCATGTGTCTGCTCAAACGGTCAGAAACAGACTCCATGAGGGTGGTATGAGGGCCCGACGTCCACAGGTGGGGGTTGTGCTTACAGCCCAACACCGTGCAGGACGTTTGGCATTTGCCAGAGAACACCAAGATTGGTAAATTCGCCACTGGCGCCCTGTGCTCTTCACAGATGAAAGCAGGTTCACACTGAGCACATGTGACAGACGTGACAGTCTGGAGACGCTGTGGAGAACGTTCTGCTGCCTGCAACATCCTCCAGCATGACCGGTTTGGCGGTGGGTCAGTCATGGTGTGGGGTGGCATTTCTTTGGGGGGCCGCACAGCCCTCCATGTGCTCGCCAGAGGTAGCCTGACTGCCATTAGGTACAGAGATGAGATCCTCAGACCCCTTGTGAGACCATATGCTGGTGCGGTTGGCCCTGGGTTCCTCCTAATGTAAGACAATGCTAGACCTCATGTGGCTGGAGTGTGTCAGCAGTTCCTGCAAGAGGAAGGCATTGATGCTATGGACTGGCCCGCCCGTTCCCCAGACCTGAATCCAATTGAGCACATCTGGGACATCATGTCTCGCTCCATCCACCAACGCCACGTTGCACCACAGACTGTCCAGGAGTTGGCGGATGCTTTAGTCCAGGTCTGGGAGGAGATCCCTCAGGAGACCATCCGCCACCTCATCAGGAGCATGCCCAGGCGTTGTAGGGAGATCATACAGGCACGTGGAGGCCACACACACACTACTGAGCCTCATTTTGACTTGTTTTAAGGACATTACATCAAAGTTGGATCAGCCTGTAGTGTGGTTTTCCACTTTAATTTTGAGTGTGACTCCAAATCCAGACCTCCATGGGTTGATAAATTGGATTTCCATTGATTATTTTTGTGTGATTTTGTTGTCAGCGCATTCAACTATGTAAAGAAAAAAGTATTTAATAAGATTTTTTTCTTTCATTCAGATCTAGGATGTGTTGAAGTGTTCCCTTAATTTTTTGGAGTAGTATATATATAAATGGCTCTGAGATATGAATAATATTACTACACAGATCATACACGTAACGTTAGATAGCGAGGTAGCCAGCCAGCTAACGTTAGATAGCTAGCTAACAGTACGGTTTAACTTGCAATAAAAAATACTTTCTGACAAAATTAGAAACGTATAATATCTGAAAATGTAGCTAAAATCTTACCCGTATACATGGATGAATGCTTTTCCCTCTCTGTCACGGATGCCATGGTTGCCCTTAGTTTGACGATGTAATCCGGAGACAGGTGTTTTATACAACTGATTCCATTTGCAATCAAACGCCTGCATTTTCTCCATCTCCTTAGCTATCATACTCTGCTTCCACCGGCCATTCCAATGATTTCAAAACTCAGTCCTCCAGAAAGGGTAGAGCCTTAACAACACTTTTACAGTTCTTTGTGATATCTTTAAAAAAAAATCAGCTTTAGAAAGGATGACCTACACATACTGAGCAGATCATGTTATAGACCGAAGCGTACCACATGGCAGACCAATCCAAACTCATCTCTCGGCATGTCCAGCCCATCAATTATCTCAGCCAATCATGGCTAGCGGGAAGGTTCCTGTCTTTTTCCATCGCTAAACCAGCTAGGTTCGTAATTTAACATTTGTATTCGTATTTACAGATGGCATACAAGTTTGTTATTAAGCCACATGCAAGTTCACATGTTCCAAAAGTCATTTTACATTCAAATGTCTCTCCTGTGAAATAGTGATGCGAGACATAAGCCTAGTTTCCTGACAGCCCATTTCAATGCCCCATTATTGACTCTGACAAAACACATACCAGTCTACTGAACCCTTTTTTGTTTACAGATGAACATAGTTTATTGTATGGTTACACAACACATCCTCATGATCAGTCTTGGTTTTTTTATCTCCAGGAGAATTGCAGTACAAACAAATCTTCTGCAAGAGGTTGTAGCAGTGGGTGCTGAAGAATGTATAGAGAAACTTGACCAGACGGTTGTCTACAAGGAACCAGAGTCACAGCCCTCAAATCTAACATATCTTTGAACATCGCCACAGCGCCAAAGCCTGCTAAACCAGCTGCCATCACCCAACAAAAGAAGAGGTTCAGCATCTGGAAACTGCCTCGAACGTTCAACCAACCCAACATCCATATTCAGTTAGACTGATGTTGTAGTATAAAACAGAATGCCTAGTATGCTCACAACTGCATTGTGGTACTGATATTGCAAGCTGTTGTACATATGTAAATAATGGTGTTTTTTGTCATATTTTTTACAAGTGTACTGTCAAGTGACTAAATGATTCCAGCTGCATCAGAAACCAATTAAGTGTTGACTTCAACTTCTTGATCAATTCATTGTGATATTCATGAAATATATTTGGGTAAACTAGCTTCATTAAGACTTACTGCTAAAACAAATGATGCAGGGACTTAGTGAATCATTTAAACTTTGCTGGCATGTTAACATATTTCAATTTAAATATAGCAAATAAGTAGACATGGCTTGTATTCAAAGACAAAGTTTTGAAGTCTGAGGTGATTTTACACAGCAGTAGGCAGGAAAAGTTATGGCAATGTATGGTATACAGTATATACAGTGCATTCGCAAAGTTTCAGACCCCTTGTCTTTTTTCACATTTTGTTACGCTACAGCCAGGGGCGAAAATCTGATATCAACTTTGGGGGGGACAATTACATGAAATTTTCTCAAGAGCAATTCCTGAGGGGGACACCAAAAGTAGTGCTGTAACACAGCCTACATTGTAATATGGTAAATGTATATTGAGGAACCATAGAAATAAGGTGTTTGCCGTACTCCTAACTACCGGTACCCAAAACTACACAACTACTCACAACAGCAATACCATTGCCTTTAACAAATCTTAGTTCAGTCACCAGTTTAAGTTGAGAGTGGGGGTATCCATGGCATTTTCCAATTGTGTTCCTATTTACAAGTAAAAACAAATGGAGAACCTTTCATAATGTTGCCAAACAAAGACTCAACAAACTTACCTGACACTCCCTGTCTCTGCCAGTCTGTCCCTGCATATCTGTACCCAACTCTGCTGTCTGTGTGCCATCTGTTGCCTGCTCTGCCTAATGACATCATTGTGAAACATTTCCATTAGAATTTCATTTCTTTCTTATGAACATTTTATCAACTAGTCTTTGAGATATTAGGCTACTAGGGTTCTTACTTTTTGTTTTGGTGTACTGAAAAATACTCTGATGTCCGTCTTTTATTTTTCTGCCATTTTTCTACCTGGCTGGCTGGCTTCACACACACACAGTGTGTAGGTTATTTACAGTAGGAGATGGGCTTCTATCATCTTATCTTTTATCATTCTATTTGGGCTTCGATCTAAAAGGTAGCTAGCAAATGTGAAACGGATTAAAATGACAAGAGTTGACAGCTGTATGAGTTCACCATTTACACAACATATGCTGCAACCTTTTGTTGAAATGTTTGCAATAATGACAAAGCAAAAAAACATTTCTTAAATGTTTTCAAATTTAAAAAAAATCTGAAACAATTCAGACCCTTTGCTATGAGTCTCAAAAATGTATCTCAGGTGCATTATGTTTTCATTGTTCATCCTTGAGATGTTTCTACAACTTGAATGGAGTCCACCTGTGGTAAATTCAATTGATTGGACATGATTTGGAAAGGCACACACCTGTCTATATGACGTCCCACAGTTGGCAGTGTATGTCACAGCAAAAACCAAGCAATGAGGTCGAAGGAATTGTCCGTAGAGCTACAATACAGGATTGTGTGGAGGCACAGATCTGGGAAGAGTACCAAAACAATTCTGCCGCATTGAAGGTCCCCAAGAACATAGTGGCCTCCATCATTCTTAAATGGTTGAAGTTTGGAACCACCAAGACTCTTCCTAGAGCTGGCCGCCCAGCCAAACTGAGCAATCGGGGGAGAAGGGCCTTGGTCAGGGAGGTGACCAAGAACACTTTGGTCACTCTGACAGAGCATCAGAGTTCATCTGTGGAGATGGGAGAACCTTCCACAAGGACAGCCATCTCTGCAGCACTCCACCAATCAGGCCTTTATGGTGGAGTGGCCAGATGGAAGCCACTCCTCAGTAAAAGGCACATGACAGCCAGCTTGGAGTCTGCCAAAAGGCACCTAAAGGATTCTCAGACCATGAAAAACAAGATTCTCTGGTCTGATGAAACCAAGATTGAACTCTTTGGCCTGAATGCCAAGCGTCACGTCTGGAGGAAACCTGGCACCATTCCTACGGTAAAGCATGGTGGTGGCAGAATCATGCCCTGGGGATGTTTTTCAGTGGCAGGGACAGAGAGACTAGTCAGGCTCGAGGGAAAGATGTACGGAGCAAAGTACAGAGATCCTTGATGAAAACCTGCTCCAGAGTGCTCAGGACCTCAGACTGGGGCGAAGGTTCACCTTCCAACAGGACAACGACCCTAAGCACACAGCCAAGACAACATAGGAGTGGCTTCAGGACAAATCTCTGAATGTCCTTGAGTGGCCCAGCCAGATCCCGGACTTGAACCCGATCGAACATCTCTCGAGAGACCTGAAAATAGCTGTGCAGCAATGCTCCTCATCTAACCTGACAGAGCTTGAGAAGATCTGCAGAGAAGAATGTGAGAAACTCTCCAAATACAGGTGTGCCAAGCTTGTAGCGACATACCCAAGAAGACTCAAGGCTGTAAATCGCTGCCAAAGGTGCTTCAACAAAGTACTGAGTAAAGGGTCTGAATACTTTTAAGTAAATGTGATATTTCAGTGTTTTTATTTTCATAAATGTGTAAATATTTCACAAAATCTGTTTTTGCTTTGTCATCGTGGGGTATTGTGTGTAGATTGAATCAATTTTAGAATACTGCTGGAACATAATGTGGAAAAAGTCAAGGGGTCTGAATACTTTCCGAATGCACTGTACAGTAGAAGACAAATATACTACTAACGCTTATAATAAATACTACAATTGTACAAAGGGAATACTTGCATATGGTGTGTTTGGCAGTGGCGGCCGGTGCTGTTTAAGATGAGGGAGGACAATGATTGTTTTCATGAGCATGGTCTTATTTCTATTACAGCATTTTGTATGACTGTCATTTATTTTCCATTCACCCAGTTCAATGTAACAGTGATAGGTTTAGGCTACTACATGATACTAAAATGTCCCCTCTACCCATCGTTAAAATGGCCAGCTTCAGTCAGCTGATTCTAGCCATCCTTTCTGCTTTGTTCTAGTCGGGCAGCTTAGTCTCCCGTTCAGAGGACCCCCACTTCTGTTAGTGTCTTATTGGTCAAGGTCATGCCAAATACTTATCACCACATCTCCTTCAGCCCATCAGTGGCCTTTAATCCCAGGACTTCAGTTTCAGTTAGTCTATGACCCCAGCACGCTGTGTGGTCAGAAACGTGCTTTCCCCATCCTGATGAGCTCTTCCACAGTTCCCCCCCCCCCCCCCCGCTGAACTTTTCCTCCTATGGACTGAAGCCCTGTATGTCGGATCTTTAATTGTGCGTGCATCTTAACAAGCACATAGTTAATGTCAGTTATCACTGGACATGATTCTCATTTATCTGAACCATGAGTGGTCAGATGTGTGTTTGATGTGTGTGTGAGTGTGGAAATCTTCCATTAAACTCTCCTTAACCTGGACATCCGTCTCATCCTTGTTCTCATCCTTGACATTCTATAGTGGTTGCTATCGGCTTTAAGCCAGCACCTAAGGTATATTCATGGTCCTTTGATTCTCTACAACCCAACCCTTTTTTTTCACCCATTATGAGGTTGCTACAACCTAGCCTATGAATTAAGGTTTACAACGTAGGCGCACACAGGTTGAGAGAAGAATTTGAGGTGACAAACAGTGACACATGGACAGACAGTGACGCATTCAATACCGCCTTGTACACTCTTGCCTGCATCTAGCTGATCTAGGGTGTAATCAGTAGTCCCAACAGTTGCAAACGAGAGTTTCTATTGGACAAATTCAGGTATGTTTATCCCCGTTTCGTTCCGTTTCAGAAACGTTTTGCAACAGAATTGCCGGAATGAATACACCCCTGATCATGCGTAAACACAGTTCACTTTCATAGCAGCCACGTTGTATTCCTTCTCACATCTGTGCTCTCCCACCTCACCTTTTCACTTCGTTTTTGGACTTCAATACACAACACATTAGCTTTATGTGACCAGGCGAAAAAACCAAACCATATAATAGAATATAATAGTAGAATATATTCTGAATAAATTTGGAGTGAGGATTGCACAAGCCTTCTGGAAGATCTGGTGAAGGAGAAGATGGCGAATAAGGAGAAAACACCTCTGCTGTTTTCAACCAAGATCTCAGCGATCACTGCCTCAATGCCTGCATCCGTCAAACGACCACCCCTCATCACTGTCAAACGCTCCCTAAAACACTTCAGCGAGCAGGCCTTTCTAATCGACCTGGCCCGGGTATCCTGGAAGGATATCAACCTCATCCCATCATTAGAGGATGCCTGGGTACTCATTAAAAGTGCTTTCCTCACCATCTTAAATAAGCATGCCCCATTCCAAAAATGTAGAACCAGGAACAGATATAGCCCTTGGTTCTCTCCAGACCTGATTGCCCTTGACCAGCACAAAAACATCCTGTGGCATTCTGCATTAGCATCGAATAGCCCCCGTGATATGCAACTTTTCAGGGAAGTTAGGAACAAATATACACAGGCAGTTAGGAAAGCTAAGGCTAGCTTTTTCAAGCAGAAATTTGCATCCTGTAGCACAAACTCAAAAAAGTTCTGGGACACTGTAAAGTCCATGGAGTATAAGAGCACCTGCTCCCAGCTGCCCACTGCACTGAGGATAGGAAACTCTGTCACCTCCGATAAATCCACTATAATTGAGAATTTCAATAAGCATTTTTCTACGGCTGGCCATGCTTTCCACCTGGCTGCCCCTACCCCGATCAACAGCCCTACAACTCTCCCCACAGCAACTTGCCTAAATCTCCCCCATTTCTCCTTCACCCTAATCCAGATAGATGATGTTCTGAAAGAGCTGCAGAATCTGGACCCCTACAAATCAGCCGGGCTAGACAATCTGGACCCTCTCTTTCTAAAACTATCTGCCAAAATTGTTGCAACCCCTATCTCTAGCCTGTTCAACCTCTCTTTCATATCGTCTGAGATTCCCAAAGATTGGAAAGCTGCCGCGGTCATCCCCCTCTTCAAAGGGGAGACACTCTAGACCCAAACTGCTACAGACCTATATCTATCCTACCCTGCCTATCTAAGGTCTTTGAAAGCCAAGATAACAAACAGATTACCCGACTATTTCGAATCCCACCGTACCTTCTCCGTTATGCAATCTGGTTTCAGAGCTGGTCATGGGTGCACCTCAGCCATGCTCAAGGTCCTAAATGATTTCATAACCTCTATCGATAAGAGAGATTACTGTGCAGCCGTATTCATCGACCTGGCCAAGGCTTTCGACTCTGTCAATCACCACATTCTTTTCGGCAGACTCAACAGCCTTGGTTTCTCAAACGATTGACTCGCCTGGTTCACCCACAACTTCTCTGATAGAGTTCAATGTGTCAAATCGGAGGGCCTGTTGTCCGGATCTCTGGCAGTCTCTATGGGGGTGCCACAGGGTTTAATTCTCGACATGTCCCCCCTCACCTGGCATATATAATAGGAAAGCAACACTTTTACCTCAGATGAATAGGGGAAACCAGCTATTTAAGAATCTATACTTGTACTGATCGGTGTGTGTGCATACTGGTACCACTAGGTGAAGCTACTAGACTGGTGTTGGACAGGTTGGCACTTGACAGTGTATCATCCAACCTGCATGCTATGAAGGCGTGTGGAAAATGTACAGAATAGATAAAATGCATGACAAACTTCCCGTTATAAATAAAGTTGACCTAGACTCAACCATTTGCTTGATTAACGATTATCGATTTTTTGGGGGGGGCAAGTGAACCAGCACTACGTTTTATTCAGGTAATAAGATTCGATATAATCATAAAGCATATTTTTTCCATAAATGATTCATTTTGTTTGATCGCTCTACCAAGGGACACAGACCATAAGTGGTCGTTTTTTATTTATTTATTTGACCATAAGTGGTCGTGGTCAGTAGTGAAAGTTAGGTGAAGTTTTTCCCTCGGGAAGGAGCGCATGCGCAGACCGCTACACTGAAACCCCTACCGCTTAAGTTCAGCTCTAACTGCAGCCGCCTGCCTCGCTTACAGCATGGAAAGGAAAGGTAACCTGCCCAAACAATAGGGATGTTAAAGGAATAGTATCAGTGTATGCGCACAGTAATACGCCAACGGACTGAAGCCGTTGATTTTGGACATATGACTGTTATTAAAGGTGTTGTCAAGGCAGAGCATTTTTCTTTTTTGCTAAACTGAACAATAGCGAACCACGCGTTGTAGCTGGCTAGCCACCACATGCTAGCTAAAATGAGCTGTGAAGCTAGCAAGCGTTGCTAATTTGCACAGCGCTTGAGTGGAGGGGGAGAGACTAAGGACACCGCTGACGCTTAAACAGACTAGCAACAAAAAAAACTAAAACTGACCACTGCTTTAACTAAACCATTAACTCAGATTGTAAACATTCTGGAAAGAAATATCGTTTTGGGCGTCAGTCGTGTTTTCAGCAGGAGTACAGGCGCCCAAATAAACGTCGACAGTCTCAGTTTTGCTTCATCCTGATTTCTGACGTTTTTATAAACAGATTATTAAACTCGTTTGTGTAATTGAATAAACAAAACCCTTCTGTGTTAACTATAACTAGCTATATGCTGTAGCTGGTTAAGTCCATTTTTGCAGCTGTCGTTCTCGCTAACGGTAGTTACCAGTATCTGTGCTGCTATTTTAGTTTCCTCCACACTTGTAATTTATGCAAACACTTTGCATAGCGAAAACCAGGGATACAAAAAGTCTCACTGGTGTTTTAGCTATAGCCTGCTATCAATATTATATGTAACTAGCTAGCTTGATACACCGCCTGCTAACTAACTCATATTTTCATGAAAGTGAGGGTTCTCCTGAATGAAATGCTATTTTGTCGTCTATCCCCGTGACAGTTCTTGCACTGCAGGCGAGGAAGAAAAGGACAAAGACTAAGAAACCCGGCAAAAAGTGAGTACCTAGCTAGTAACTTTTGTTGGTTAGTTAGCCATATGAACTGTCGAGTACTTCTCTCCCTTACGAAAAAAATACTGCAGTCTACTGCAGTTTCAAAGCAGCAATCTTTTATTGTAAAGGCTGTGCATAACTGAATTGAAAGTGTAAGGTCAGCCGGGCAGCACACGAACAGTCATGCACTGCCATGAGTCCAGACATGGAACTGGTGAACATTACATAAAGCAATCATTTATGTACACTTTTTTTTCAGTATAGCACTTTGACATCTACTGATGTAAAATGGGCATTATAAATACATTTGATTGATGACTATATATACTTTTACATATAAAAAGTATGTGGACACCCCATAAAATTAGATTTGGCTATTTCAGCCTCAACTGAAAGTTGTATATAATCAAACACACAGCCATGCAATCTTCATAGACAAACATTGGTAGTAGAATGGCCTTACTGAAGAGCTCAGAGATTTTCAATGTCATAGGATGCCAGCCTTCCAACAAGTAAGTTTGTCAAATGTTTGAGCAGCTAGAGCTGCCCTGGTCAACAGTAAGTGCTGTTATTGTGAAGTGGACACGTCTAGGAGCAACAAAGGCTCAGACGCAAAGTGGTAGGCCCACACAAGCTCACAGAATGGGACCGCCAAGTGCTGAAGCGCGTAAAAATTGTCGGTCCTCTATTGCAACACTCGCTACCGAGTTGCTTCCAGAGATGGTATGGAACGTCAGTACAATAACTGTTAGTTGGGAGCTTCATGAAATGGGTTTCCATGGCCGAGCAGCCGCACACAAGCCTAAGATCATCATGCGCAATGCCAAGCGTCGGCTGGAGTGGTGGAAAGTTTGCTGCCATTGGACTCTGGAGCAGTGGAAACGCGTTCTTTGGAGTGATGAATCACTCTTCATCTGACAGCATATAATGACATTCTAGATGATTCTGTGCTTCCAACTTTGTGGCAACAGTTCAGGGAAGGCCTTTTCCTGTTTCAGCACGACAATTCCCCCATGCACAAAGCAAAGGTTGTATTGAAATGGTTTGTCTATTAGTGTGGAAGAAATTGACTGGCTTGCACAGTGCCCTGACCTCAACCCCGTTGAACACCTTTGGGATGAATTGGAACGTCGACTGCGAGCCAGGCCTAATCGCCCAACATCAGTGCCCTACCTCACTAATGCTCTTGTGGCTGAATGGAAGCAAGTCCCCCGCAGCAACGTTCCAACATCTAGTGGAAAGCCTTCCCAGAATAGTGGAGGCTGTTATAGCAGCAAAGGGGGGGACCAGCTCCATATTAATGCCCATGATTTGTGAATGAGATGTTCGACAAGCAGGTTTCCACATACTTTTGGTCATGTAGTGCAGTGGTTCCCAACCAGGGGTAATGGGACCCCTAGGGGTACTTGGCCTATCCAAATGGGGTAATTGAGAAGACTCATGAGACCATAGGCCTACTGGTAAAATGCACATGAGGGGGGGGTACATCAGGGGTACTCCGGGCAGAGCAAAACTGGCAGCTGCCTGGTGTTAGGTTTTTTAATTAATTGCGTTCCTCATCCTGATTTGTGTGGTTGCGGTGCCTTTTCCGTCCCCAGGACATATTTCTTCTTATTTAGTGTAAAATGTGGTTTCCAAAAGGCTTTAAATATGTCAGGTGTCCTTTACCCGAACACAAAAATGTCGATCTTGAAAGGGAATTTTATGCCCTTTTGAACACTTTATTTCAGTGGATGTCTGGCGTTTTTGCCATTTCCCCAGGTAGTATTCATCAGCTTTCATGAGAAATTTAAGCTTAAAATATTTATCTTTATTCATTTTATGTCCCTGGTCTTGTCAAAACGCATTTTCATGGTTTTTATATTTATTTTTATTAAGATTGTGTGGCCGTGATATCCCTTTCCACCCTGTTAGTTTGTATTTCTCCTGTAAGAAAACAACCCCTTCCTAAAATGACGACACATTCAGGAAGTGTCATTTCTTTGGTGGGAATAATTTCAAAGGTGAATAAATAAACACTCAGTTTTATCTGTTTCATGTTAGTTTGTATGTCTCACTCATCAATTTCCACCCTGTTAGGCAAAATCAGGTGTTGGGTATAATTATAGACATAATTCATATGTGAAAGTATGCTTTATAGAGGTTAAAATCTTGTTAGTGTTCACCGTTTGGCTAGCTCAATCTTTCAGAGCTCTGGCAAATTTAGGCTCCAAATTTCCACCCTGTTAGGATTGTGCACGAACAGGTTTGGAAATGCACCAACAAAATGAAGTGCCTGAGCTTGACCAATATGTTTTTCTGAAATTCAAATGTCTTTTTTTCTCATAAATATACAGTACCAGTCAAAAGTTTGACTGGTACTGGTCATTCAAGGGTTTTTCTTCATTTGTACTATTTTCTACATTGTAGAATAATAGTGAAGACATCAACACTATGAAATAACACATGGAATCGTGGAGTAACCAAAAGTGTTAAACACATCAATATATTTGAGATTCTTCAAAGTAACCACCCTTTGCCTTGATGACAGCTTTGCACGCTCTTGGTATTCTCTCAACCAGCTTCATGAGGAATGCTTTTCCAACAGTCTTGAACAGTTGTTCTGACAGTTGTGGCTGCTTTGTATGATGTATTGTTGTCTCTACCTTCTTGACCTTTGCTGTTGACTTTGCCCAGTAATGTTTGTACCATGTTTTTGAGTTGCTACTAGAGGTCGACCGTTTATGATTTTTCAACAACGATACTGATTATTGGAGGATCAAAAATCGGCAGATTTTTATATGTATGTTTGTAATAATGACGATTACAACAATACTGAATGAACACTTTTATTTTAACTTAATATAATACATCAATAAAAATGAATTTAGTCTCAAATAAATAGTGAAACGTTCAATTGGGTTTAAATAATGTAAAAACAAAGTGTTGGAGAAGAAAGTAAAAGTGTAGTATGTGCCATGTAAAAAAAGCTAACGTTTAAGTTCCTTGCTCAGAACATGAGAACATATGAAAGCTGGTGGTTCCTTTTAACATGAGTCTTCAATATTCCCAAGTAAGAAGTTTTAGGTTGTAGTTATTATAGAACTATTTCTCCATACATTTGTATTTCATATACCTTTTGACTATTGGATATTTCATATACCTTTGACTATTGGATGTTCTAATAGGTACTTTAGTATTGCCAGCCTAATCTCGGGAGTTGATAGGCTTGAAGAGCTGCTGGCAAACGCAGTAAAGTGCTGTTTGAATGAATGCTTACGAGCCTGCTGCTGCCTACCACCGCTCAGTCAGACTGCTCTATCAAATCATAGACTTAATTATAATATAATAACACACAGAAATACGAGCCTTAGGTCATTAATATGGTCGAATCTGGAAACTATCATTTCGAAAACAAAATGTTTATTCTTTCAGTGAAATACAGAACCGTTCTGTATTTTATCTAACGGGTGGCATCCATAAGTCTAAATATTGCTGTTACATTGCACAACCTTCAATGTTATGTCATAACTACGTAAAATTCTGGCAAATTAGTTCGCAACGAGCCAGGCGGCCCAAACTGTTTTGCTGCCTTGTTGTTTGTTGTCTTAGGTCTCTCTTTATGTAGTGTTGTCTCTCACTTGTTGTGATGTGTATTTTGTCCTATATTTATATTTTATTTAAAAAAAAAATATATATATATATATATATATATATATATATATATATATATATATATATATATATATATATATATATATATATTAAATCCCAGGCCCCCGTCCCCGCAGGAGGCCTTTTGGTAAGCCGTCATTGTAAATAAGAATTTGTTCTTAACTGACTTGCCTACATAAATAAAGGTTAAGTACAAAATAAAAAAAGGAGTTCGCACATATGCTGAGCACTTGTTGGCTGCTTTTCCTTCACTCTGCAGTCCAACTCATCCCAAACCATCTCAATTGGGTTGAGGTCAGGTGATTGTGGAGGTCAGGTCATCTGATGCAGCACTCCATCACTCTCCTTGGTCAAATATCCTGGAGGTGTGTTGGGCCATTATCCTGTAGAAAAACAAATTATAGTCCCACTAAGTCCAAACCAGATGAAATGGTGCATCACTGCAGAATACTGTGGTAGCCATGCTGGTTAAGTGTGCCTTGAATTCTAAGTAACTCACAGACAGTGTCAACAGAATAGCAGCCCCACACCATCACACCACCTCCTCCATGCTTCACGGTGGGAACCACATATGCGGAGAACATCCGTTCACAGACACGGTGTCACAAAGACACGGATAATGGGGAAGATGGGAGGGGGGGTGGAGACAAACACAAAGACCGGTGAAACAGATCAGGGTGTGACGTTGATGGTTTTTGCGACTGCACTTGAAGAAACTTTCAAAGTTATTGAAATTTTCCCTATTGACTGACCTTCATGTCAAAATGTAATGATGGACTGTTGTTTCTCTTTGCTTATTTTAGCTGTCCTTGCCATAATACGGACTTGCTCTTTTACCAAATAGGACTATCTTTTGTATTTACCCCCCCCCCCCACACACACACACACACACACACACACACATCTTGTCGCAACACAACTGATTGGCTCAAATGCATAAAGAAGGAAAGACATTTCACAAATTCACTTTTAAGGCACACCTGTTAATTGAAATGCGTTCCAGGTGATTACCTCATGAAGCTGGTTGAGAGAATGCCAAGCGTGTGCAAAGTTGTCATCAAGGCAAAGAGTGGCTATTTGAAGAATCTGAAATATGAAATATATTTAGATTTATTTTTAAACACATTTTTTTGGTTACTACATGATTCCATATGTGTTATTTCATAGTTTTGACGTCTTCACTATTATTCTACAATGTAAAAAATAAACAAACCCTTGAATGAGTAGGTGTGTCCAAACTTTTGACCAGTTGTGTGTGTGTGTGAAATATATACATTTATTAATTAATAAGTAAATAAACTGGGTGGTTCGAGCCCCGAATGCTGATTGGCTGACAGCCGTGGTATACCTCGGGTATGACATTTATTTTTACTGGTCTAATTACCTTGGTAACCAGTTTATAATAATAAGTCACCTCTGGGGTTTGTGATATATGGCTAATATACCACGGCTAAGGGCTGTATCCAGGCACTCTGCATTGTGTCGTGCTTAAGAACAGGCCTTAGCCGTGGTATATTTACCATATACCGCACCCCCTCGGGCCTTATTGCTTAAATCACATTTTTTATTTACTTTTCTTCCCCAATAAATGTAGGTTCAAAGGGCACTGGACATTAGGAAATGACCCTGTTGACTCAATCACTTCCACTGACATTTGAAGTGAAAGCTGTCTTGGTGCAGGCATTCCTGCATCCAGGGCTGCATCTCAATAGTGTGTGAAGAGGCTTCCACCCCTCCTTCACTACCTTGGGGATAGTAGAGAAGGCACCAGTCCTGAGTGCTGCTGTTACTGATCATTAATGAATATATTTAAACGACCGTTGACATTATTCCTGATGACAGTGGTGTTCCTATGACGATAGTCGTTCTTATGCTTTCACTGAATACCTCCTGTGTTTGGAGGGGACTTCTGGCTGCAGTCCCTACAGGGTTAACGGCAAAGAGCTTTTTCATTAGAGACACATCTGTCTTCAGCCTGTCCCCATTGTGCCCCCCTCCCCCATACACACACCAGTGTTTTTCATTAGCGTCGGCTAATCAGCTGCTTACAGACTCATTTTTTTTTAGCCAGCTACGTTTTTCACTTCGTATTTAGAGAGTGAGAATAATTGGTAAAACAGACACCTGGAAAAACAAAACCATCAATTTATTTTTAGAATATGAGCTATTTACTTCATTTTTCTGTTTTAATTAAATGCATAATTTGAAGAACAAACATTGTGGCATTTAATATCTTGCCGTAAAATAAGACTTTAAAACCCTCGAGTCTAAACCATGGGAGGGGGTTTCTACTCAGATAACATATGGAATTGTTTTAAGATGGTCATACCAAGGATCATTTAGCTATTTGATTTGGAGTTTTATGGCCCCTTAAGCTATAAAATAATTATTTGATGAAACATTGAATTTGACCTTAATGCTTCTAGCCCATAAACGCATTGAAAAACAGCATCATACATGGATTAACGGACACCCCCCCCCCCCCCCCAAAAAAAAATCTAAATGAAGTTTGTTCTGAAGTGTCTGTCCTATATCTGAGCTGTATAAGAAAGATCAGGAAACCATTTTCCCAAATGTATTTAGCCTCATATTTTAAGCACTATATTATCTCCCATTTGTACTTCCATGAATGTTTTTAACTGGTACCCAGCTGCCTTCAGACTAGTCTTGTGAGGCTTGTGGGTGTCCTAGAACAAAACCCGACATCTACACGTTCGTGTGAGACTCACCTTTCCATATTAGTGTGTAGCCCAAACGGTTTGGATGGTACTGACCGCAGATCGGATGTACCCGACTTCAGACTAGTCCCGCGACGCTAATGGCGGTCGTAGAGCAAAACACTCATCTTTCCACAGGTCATAATAAATTCTAGGCCAAACCGTTTGGACGCTACAGACGGATTTTTTGTTTGTTGTGATCTCTCATGGTCTGTCAAACTTCGCTTTAGCTCTGTCACCTTTCACCTCAGATGTGGAAGGGGGACATCGGCGGATGTAGCTTAAACTGGCAGATTTGGATGGGGATTTTAGTATTATTATTATGCTAATTAGATTTCTGAGGGGCTACGGAAATAGACTCTAGGGGTTAATCTCAAGAGAAGACAAGTTAAATGTTTTAACGTTATCTTACTTAGGAAATAGTCCTTGGCTGGGTTTCCCTAAAGCATGGTAGGATCTTTGGTCCATGTTAATTCCACTGAAACTAAATTATCTTAATGGTATAATGCTTTTGGGAAACAACCATGATCATCTAGACGTAGACAATAATCAAAAATAACCAACACACTGAATTCATACATTTTCAGTCACTTTTTAAATTCAAAAGTCTTGTCTTTCTGCACAATACCACAACAAATTTGTCCAATCTGGGAGGTGAAATCAGTGTTTTACGTTTCAGATGGAGTCAAGGCATTAGAATGTACCAGAGGCCACACAAATAGAGCTTATAGGGCATAAACACATGACGAACCAGCGGGGCCTGGCTGGCTACTTTATGTTCCCACCAAGCCTCTGAGATTCAGGGAGACGGCTCTCTAGCCAGAGCTCTGCCTCTGAGATTCAGGGAGACGGCTCTCTAGCCAGAGCTCTGCCTTTTGAGATTCAGGGAGACTGCTCTCTAGCCAGAGCTCTGCCTCTGAGATTCAGGGAGACGGCTCTCTAGCCAGAGCTCTGCCTTTTGAGATTCAGGGAGACTGCTCTCTAGCCAGAGCACTGCCTTTTGAGATTCAGGGAGACTGCTCTCTAGCCAGAGCACTGCCTTTTGAGATTCAGGGAGACGGCGCTCTAGCCAGAGCTCTGCCTTTTGAGATTCAGGGAGACGGCTCGATTAGCCTTCTCTCCTCTGAGCTCACACATACTCATCTGCTCTGGTGTTTTGGGCTCTGAGGGAGAGAGCAGTGCTCATAGGGCCTGAAAGCCTGTGGAGCTGTAGGGTTGTGTTGTATGTAGAGGACCGACCGAGATAGATGGTGCGTTGTCTTCAGGCATCATTAGATATCATGGAGTGTCGCCCCTTGGAACAGAGTTTTGTGGTCCCAGAGAGGCTTGGATTCGTTTCAGGACGCTTGTGAAGTTGATTGGGGACGGGGTTTGCTCTCTACAAGCGTGTGTGTGTGCTTCCCATTGGCTCATTCATCCCCTGTAACTATACCCCAGGTCGTTGATGTACATGAGAATGTGTTCTCAGTCAACTTACCTGGTAAAATGAGGGTTAAATAAAAAAGTGTCTAGGTTGGCGGTTGCTCTCCAAACGGCTGAGCCCCGGCCCTCAGAGGACTCTGTTACGTAAGGCTGCTGAAGTGAGGACACTACTGCACACACACATCCCAATCCTTGTAACTAGTGCCTAGGGTCTTGGTAGCTTCAGTATGAAGAGGGACTGCGCGTCTGCCTCGTCTGTGTTTTTGGGATACTGCAGATCTCACTGTCTCGCGCGTGCGCACACACCTACACACCTACTTTGCTTCCAGGGCTCAGGAGGAAACACACGCTGCCTCCTGTCCTCAGGCTTTGTCTGGTTGTCCTACGATGGTCTACACAACTTCAACTGTCTTTACATTCCAATCTTCTACCCCTCTCTTCGCATCTCACCTCACCCTCTCTCCCTTCATCTCACCCCGCCCTCTCTCCCTTCATCTCACCTCACCCTCTCTCCCTTCGCATCTCACCTCACCCTCTCTCCCTTCATCTCACCTCACCCTCTCTCCCTTCGCATCTCACCTCACCCTCTCTCCCGTCGCATCTCACCTCACCCTCTCTCCCTTCGCATCTCACCTCACCCTCTCTCCCTTCGCATCTCACCCTGCCCTCTCTCCCTTCGCATCTCACCCCTGCCCTCTCTTCCTTCATCTCACCTCACCCTCTCTCCCTTCATCTCACCCTGCCCTCTCTCCCTTCATCTCACCTCACCCTCTCTCCCTTCGCATCTCACCCTGCCCTCTCTCCCTTTGCATCTCACCCTGCCCTCTCTCCCTTCATCTCACCTCACCCTCTCTCCCTTCATATCTCACCTCACCCTCTCTCCCTTCGCATCTCACCTCACCCTCTCTCCCTTCGCATCTCACCTCACCCTCTCTCCCTTCATCTCACCTCACCCTCTCTCCCTTCATCTCACCTCACCCTCTCTCCCTTCATCTCACCTCACCCTCTCTCCCTTCATCTCACCTCACCCTCTCTCCCTTCGCATCTCACCTCACCCTCTCTCCCTTCGCATCTCACCTCACCCTCTCTCCCTTCGCATCTCACCTCACCCTCTCTCCCTTCGCATCTCACCTCACCCTCTCTCCCTTCGTCTTACCCTGCCCTCTCTCGCTCATTCATTCTTCTCTCATTTCTCACAACTTGCCTCTCCTTCCCCCCTCCCATTCGTCTGAGTCCTGCTCGCTTCCCTCCCTCCTCACCCTCCCCTCCCTTTCTCTCTCTTTCTTCCCCCCCCCCCTCCTACCTCAGTAATATTAGCTGAGCAGGCAGCGCAGTGTGTTCAGTTCTGGTGTGGTACAGAGAAGAGGAGAGCCGGAGAGGGGAGCGGCGTGGTGAGCGAGCCCCAGATTAGAGCACCGTTCCTTGGTCAGTCTGGCCGAGAGTCCCCTGGGCCATGTGGCTCCTTGACTGGATCGTCTCTCTCAATACCACCGTGGTCAAGCTGGCCACCGGCCACCGGCCACCGGCCTGAGGTGCAGATTTGACAGTTTTTATTAAGTAGGACTTAATTATCCCATCTCCCTCCCTCCCGCTCTCTCCCCCCCCCTCCCTCTCGCTCTCCCCCCCTCCCTCCCGCTCTCTCCCCCCCCTCCCTCTCGCTCTCTCCCCCCTCCCTCTCGCTCTCCCCCCCTCCCTCCCGCTCTCTCCCCCCCTCCCTCTCGCTCTCTCCCCCCCCCTCCCTCTCGCTCTCTCTCCCCCCCTCCCTCTCGCTCTCTCCCCCCCCTCCCTCTCGCTCTCCCCCCCTCCCTCTCGCTCTCCCCCCCTCCCTCTCGCTCTCTCCCCCCCCTCCCTCTCGCTCTCCTCCCCCCCCTCCCTCTCGCTCTCCCCCCCTCCCTCTCTCGCTCTCCCCCCCCTCCCTCTCGCTCTCTCCCCCCCCTCCCTCTCGCTCTCTCCTCCCCGCCCTCCCTCCCGCTCTCTCCCCCCCTCCCTCCCGCTCTCTCCCCCCCTCCCTCCCGCTCTCTCCCCCCCTCCCTCCCGCTCTCTCCCCCCCTCCCTCCAGCTCTCTCCCCCCCTCCCTCCAGCTCTCTCCCCCCCTCCCTCCCGCTCTCTCCCCCCCTCCCTCCCGCTCTCCTCCCCCCCTCCCTCTCGCTCTCTCCCCCCCCTCCCTCTCGCTCTCCTCCCCCCCTCCCTCTCGCTCTCCCCCCCCCTCCCTCTCGCTCTCCCCCCCCCTCCCTCTCGCTCTCCCCCCCCTCCCTCTCGCTCTCCCCCCCCTCCCTCTCGCTCTCTCCCCCCCTCCCTCTCGCTCTCTCCCCGCCCTCCCTCCCGCTCTCTCCCCCCCTCCCTCCCGCTCTCTCCCCCCCTCCCTCCCGCTCTCCTCCCCCCCTCCCTCCCGCTCTCTCCCCCCCTCCCTCCCGCTCTCTCCCCCCCCTCCCTCTCGCTCTCTCCCGCCCTCCCTCTCGCTCTCTCCCGCCCCTCCCTCTCTCTCTCCCCGCCCTCCCTCTCTCTCTCCCCCCCTCCCTCTCGCTCTCTCCCCGCCCTCCCTCTCTCTCTCCCCCCCCTCCCTCTCTCTCTCCCCCCCTCCCCCCTTCCCTCTCCTCTCTTGTCTCTCTCCTCTCTTTCCCCTCAAATCGGCTCTGACTCCATCCCTGTTAGGACTAATTTTGTGTCTCTTTTTTTAGACTAAAATATAATTAGGTCTTAGTCACATTTAAATAACGCTTTAGTCTAGTTATTGTCAAAATGACAGTGGACCGTTTTAGTCAACTAAATGTTATTTTGTTTTAGTCACATTTTAGTCATCACATTTTAATTGCCTCACTAACCTTAAATGAAATTCTCACCCATCTACACAAAATACCCCATAATGACAAATTGAAAACCATGTTTTTAGAAATGTTTGCAAATGTATTTTAGTTTAAATACAGAAATCTCATTTACACTGGACAAAAATATAAACGCAACATGTAAAGTGTTGGTCCCATGTTTCATGAGCTGAAATAATAAACAATCCCAGAAATGTTTCATTCGCACAAAAAGTGTTTCTCCAATTTTGTGCACAAATGTGTTTACATCCCTGTAAGTGAGTATTTCTCCTTTGCCAAGATATTCCATCCACCTGACAGGTGTAGTATATCAAGAAACTGATTTAAAACAGCATGATCATTACCACAGGTGCACCTTGTGCTGGGGACAATAAAAAGCCCCTCTAAAACGGTTTGTCACATAATTTGAGACATCCATGTCATTGTGTTTTCAGGAAGCGGGCAATTGGCATGCTGACTGCAGGAATGTGCATCAGAGCTGTTGCCTGATAATTTAATGTTAATTCCTCTACCATAAGCCGCCTCCAACTAGAGGTTGACCGATTAATCGGAATGGCCGATTTCGAGTTTTCAAAACAATCGGTAATCGGCATTTTTGGACACCGATCATGACCGATTACATTGCACTCCACGAGGAGACTGCGTGGCAGGCTGACTACCTGTTATGCGAGTGCAGCAAGGAGCCAAGGTAAGGTGCTAGCTAGCATTAAACTTATCTTATAAAAAACAATCAATCTTAACATAATCACTAGTTAACTACACATGGTTGATGATATTACTAGTTTAACTAGCTTGTCCTGCGTTGCATATAATCGATGCGGTGCCTGTTAATTTATCATTGAATCAAAGCCTAACGGGGGGGTTTAACAAGCGCATTTGCAAAAAAAGCACCGTCGTTGCACCAATGTGTACTTAACCATAAACATCAACGCCTTTCTTAAAATCAATACACAAGTATATATTTTTAGCCTGCATATTTAGTTAATATTTCCTGCTAACATGAATTTCTTTTAACTAGGGAAATTGTGTCACTTCTCTTGTGTTCTGTGCAAGCAGAGTCAGGGTATATGCAGCAGTTTGGGCCGCCTGGCTCGTTGCGAACTGTGTGAAGACTATTTCTTCCTCACAAAGACAGCCAACTTCGCCAAACTGGGGATGATTGAACAAAAGCGCATTTGCGAAAAAAGCACAATCATTGCACGACTGTACCTAACCATAAACAGCAATGCCTTTCTTAAAATCAATACACAGAAGTATATATTTTTAAACCTGCATATTTAGTTAAAATAAATTCATGTTAGCAGGCAATATTAAACTAGGGAAATTGTGTCACTTCTCTTGCGTTCATTGTACGCAGAGTCAGGGTATATGCAACAGTTTGGGCCGCCTGGCTCGTTGCGAACTAATTTGCCAGAATTTTACGTAGTTATGACATAACATTGAAGGTTGTGCAATGTAACAGCAATATTTAGACTTATGGATGCCACCCGTTAGATAAAATACAGAACGGTTCCGTATTTCACTGAAAGAATAAACATTTTGTTTTCGAAATGATAGTTTCCAGATTCGACCATATTAATGACCTAAGGCTCGTATTTCTGTGTGTTATTATATTATAATTAAGTCTATGATTTGATAGAGCAGTCTGACTGAGCGGTTGTAGGCAGCAGCAGGCTCGTAAGCATTCATTCAAACAGCACTTTACTGCATTTGCCAGCAGCTCTTCAAGCCTATCAACTCCCGAGATTAGGCTGGCAATACTAAAGTACCTATTAATACATCCAATAGTCAAAGGTATATGAAATATCCAATAGTCCAAAGGTATATGAAATACAAATGTATGGAGAAATAGTTCTATAATAACTACAACCTAAAACTTCTTACTTGGGAATATTGAAGACTCATGTTAAAAGGAACCACCAGCTTTCATATGTTCTCATGTTCTGAGCAAGGAACTTAAACGTTAGCTTTTTTTTTTTTTACATGGCACATACTACACTTTTACTTTCTTCTCCAACACTGTGTTTTTTCATTATTTAAACCCAATTGAACATGTTTCATTATTTATTTGAGACTAAATTGATTTTTATTTATGTATTATATTAAGTTAAAATAAAAGTGTTCATTCAGTATTGTTGTAATTGTCATTATTACAAATGCATATGTATATATAATTTTTGGGGGGCAGATTTGTATCTCTATTGGCTTTTTTTGGTCCTCCAATAATCGGTATTGGCGTTTAAAAAATCATAATTGGTCGACCTCTACCTCCAACTTCATTTTAGAGAATTTGGCAGTACGTCCAACCGGCCTCATAACAACTGCAGACCACGTGTATGTGTTGGGTGGGCGAGCAGTTTACTGATGTCAACGTGCCCAATGATGGCAGTGGGGTTATGGTATGGGCAGGTATAAGCTACAGACAATGAACACAGTTGCATTTTATCGATGGCAATTTGAATGCACAGAGATACCGTGACGAGATCCTGAGGCCCATCGTCGTGCCATTCACCCTCCACTATCACCTCATGTTTCAGCATGATAATGCGCAGCCTCAAGTCGCATTGATCTGTCCACAATTCCTGGAAGCTGACCGGTCCCAGTTCTTCCATGGGATGCATACTCACCAGACATGTTGCCCAATGAGGATGTGTATTTCAGCATGTTCCAGTTCCTGCCAATATCCAGAATCTTCGCCCAGCCATTGAAGAGGAGTGGGACAACATTCCACAGGCCACAATAAACTACCTGATCAACTCTATCGCTCTGCATGAGGCAAATGGTCACACCAGATACGTACTAGTTTTCTGATCCACACTCCTACCTTTTTTTGAAGGTATCTGTGACCAACAGATGTATTTCTGTATCTAGTCATGTGAAATGCATATATTACGGCCTAATGAATTAATTTAAATTGACTGATTTCCTCATATGAACTGTAACTCAGTAAAGTCGTTGAAATTGTTGCGTGTTTTATTTTTGTTTTATTTTTGTTCAGTGTATATAAGTATTAACAATGTAAAAAAAAATTAAATACAAAAAAGGGACACACGCAATTGTGTCCCCAATGTTTGTCTTTGCTTGGGGCGGCAGTTAGCCTAGTGGTTAGAGCGTTGGGCCAGTAACCAAAAGGTTGCTAGATCAAATCCCTGAGCTGACAAGATACAAATCTATCGTACTGCCCCTGAACAAGGCAGTTAACCCACTGTTCCTAGGCCGTCATTGTAAATAAGAATTTGTTCTTAACTGACTTGCCTAGTTAAATAAAAAATAAATAAGTAGCTGAGATGCCGGTGAGAAGGGCCCGGTCACGTGACAGGCATTTGATAATAAGAATTGTGATATCTGAGAGAGCCATGTGAGTGAGAGGTGCTTCAGAGTGCGGTGATTGGCAGCCAGACAAGGGGGATGCCGCCGGGAAATTCGAGGCATGGTGAGAATATTATAAAGTGCTTGTCAAATTGTGAATGAGAGACTGATGAAGTGTGTACCGCCTGCGCAAGAAACAATGCAGAGCTCATGTCTTTCATGCAATTTTTATCAAATCCTCCTTAGTCACATCATGCAGCCTCAGAATGTATTAGACATCTAAACATATAGCCCAACGTTTGTATCACAACTTAAGTTGCATAAATAACTCTAAATTAAGCATATAGGAGGACCTGTTTTTTCGTTAACCGATCAACACAGAACAGTTTCATGTGCACACTCCCTCGGAAATCGTTTGGAGAAAATATCCAACACGTTGAAAAATCTCATTCTGCCCTTCAGCAAGGCAGTTAACCTCTTACATCTAGATGTTCCGCTAGCATCTGCTCCAATATCCAATGATGGGCGTGGCGCGAAATACAAATTCCTCTAAAATCCGAAAACTTCCATTTTTCAAACATATGACTATTTTACAGCTATTTAAAGACTAGACTCTCGTTAATCTAACCACACTGTCCGATTTCAAAAAGGCTTTACAACGAAAGCAAAACATTAGATTATGTCAGCAGAGTACCCAGCCAGAAATAATCAGACACCCATTTTTCAAGCTAGCATATAATGTCACAAAAACCCAGAAGACAGCTAAATGCAGCACTAACCTTTGATGATCTTCATCAGATGACACACCTAGGACATTATGTTATACAATACATGCATGTTTTGTTCAATCAAGTTCATATTTATATCAAAAAACAGCTTTTTACATTAGCATGTGACGTTCAGAACTAGCATACCCCCGCAAACTTCCGGGGAATTTACTAACATTTTACTAAATTACTCACGATAAACGTTCACAAAAAGAATAACAATTATTTTAAGAATTATAGATACAGAACTCCTCTATGCACTCTATGTCCGATTTTAAAATAGCTTTTCGGATGAAGCACATTTTGCAATATTCTAAGTACATAGCCCAGCCATCACGGGCTAGCTATTTAGACACCCGGAAAGTTTAGCCTTCACCAAAATCAGATTTACTATAAGAAAAATGGTCTTACCTTTCCTGTTTTTCGTCAGAATGCACTCCCAGGACTTCTACTTCAATAACAAATGTTGGTTTGGTCCCAAATAATCCATCGTTATATCCAAACAGCGGCGTTTTGTTCGTGCGTTCTAGACACTATCCGAATGGTAAAGAAGGGTCGTGCGCATGGCGCATTTCGTGACAAAACATTTCTAAATATTCCATTACCGTACTTCGAAGCATGTCAACCGCTGTTTAAAATCAATTTTTATGCAATTTATCTCGTAACAAAGCGATAATATTCCGACCGGGAATCTCCGTTTCGGTAAAAAGAGGGAAAAACAGAAAGGCGGGGGCGGCCAGTGCACGCGCCTAAGCCTTTTGTCTGCTGATAGACCACTTAGCAAAAGCGCTCGTGTGTTTCAGCCAGGGCTTTGAATTACGTCATTCAGGTTTTTCCTGGGCTCTGAGAGCCCATTGGCGCCGTAGGAAGTGTCACGTAACAGCAGAGATCCTTTGTAATGAATAGAGATGACAAAGAAGGGCAAGAAATGGTCAGACAGGGTACTTCCTGTACAGAATCTTCTCACGTTTTGGCCTGCCAAATGAGTTCTGTTATACTCACAGACACCATTCAAACAGTTTTAGAAACTTTGGAGGGTTTTTTCTATCCAAAGCTAATAATTATATGCATATTCTAGTTTCTGGGCAGGACTAATAATCAGATTAAATCGGGTACGTTTTTTATCCAGCCGTGAAAATACTGCCCCCTAGCCATAAGAGGTTAACCCCAACAACAACAGCTCCCCGACGCCCATTGTGGGAAGAGCAGTGGTGGCAGCCACCCACACTTCTCCGATTCAGTGGGGTTTGTCCAAAAGCTTAAGTCAAGTTTCTGTTGGACCTTGTGTGCAACTGAGGATAAAAAGAAATGTGTCTTATTTGCCTCAGTTATTTTTTTGCTGGCAGATTGGAGAACGGTTGCTGGGCAGAGGTGACTCATGAATGACCTGGGCATGGTATTTATTTTTTACCAATAATTGCATTGTGAAAGCCATACAATTCTGCTAAAGTCATGTATGCTTTGGATTGGACCAAACAAATTACACTGAAAAGCTGTCAATATCTCCAAGCACTATTGTCCAGTCCACTTATTAGTCAGATTTTAGTCACACATATAATTTAGTCTCATTTGTCACCCGAAATGAAAAATCATTTTCTTTTAGTTATAGTTATTTCTTGGTCTATTTAGTCAGTTACCGTCATGAATTGCAGCTGAAAAAATATTTTAGATGAACTAGAGGTCGACCGATTAATCGGAATGGCCGATTTAATTAGGGCCGATTTCAAGTTTTCATAACAATCAATATTTTTGGACACCGATTTGCCGAATTTTTTAATTGATTTTTTTATTTTTATTTAACTAGGCAAGTCGGTTAAGAACACATTAATATTTTCAATGACGGCCTATGAACGGTGGGTTAACTGCCTTGTTCAGGGGCAGAACGACAGATTTTTACCTTGTCAGCTCAGGGATTCGTTTTTGCAACCTTCCTGTTACTAGTCCAACGCTCTAACCACCTGCCTTACATTGCACTCCACGAGGAGCCTGCGTGGCAGGCTGACTACCTGTTACGCGAGGTGCAGCAAGAAGCCAAGTTAAGTTGCTAGCTAGCATTAAACTTATCTTATAAAAAAACGATCAATCTTAACATAATCACTAGTTAACTACACATGGTTGTTATTACTAGTTTATCTAGCGTGTCCTGCGTTGCATATAATCGATGCGGTGCCTGTTAATTTCTCATTTAATCACAGCCTACTTCGACAAACCTGCATATTTAGTTAATATTGCCTGCTAACGTGAATTTCTTATAACTAGGAAAAATTGTCACTTCTCTTACGTTCCGTGCAAGCAGTCAGGGTATATTCAGCAGTTTGGGCCGCCTGGCTCATTGCGAACTGTGTGAAGTCCATTTATTCCTAACAAAGGCCATAATTAATTTGCCAGAATTGTAATTAATTATGACATAACATTGAAGGTTATGCAATATTTAGACTTAGGGATGCCATCCGTTAGATAAAATACGGAACGGTTCCGTATTTCACTGAAAGAATAAACGTTTTGTTTTTGAAATGATAGTTTCCGGATTTGACCATTTTAATGACCAAAGGCTCGTATTTTTGGGTGTTATTATGTTATAATTAAGTCTATGATTTGATAGAGCAGTCTGACTGAGCGATGGTAGGCACCAGCAGGCTCGTAAGCATTCATTCAAACAGCACTTTCGTGCGTTTGCCAGCAGCTTTTCGCAATGCATTGCGCTGTTTATGACTTCAAGCCTATCAACTCCCAAGATTAGGCTGGTGTAACCGATGTGAAATGGCTAGCTAGTTAGCGGGGTGCGCGCTAATAGCGTTTCAAACGTCACTCGCTCTGAGACTTGGAGTAGTTGTTCCCCTTGCTCTGCATGGGTAACGCTGCTTCGAGGGTGGCTGTTGTCGATGTGTTCCTGGTTCGAGCCCAGGTAGGAGCGAGGAGAGGGACGGAAGCTATACTGTTACACTGGCAATACTAAAGTGCCTATAAGAACATCCAATAGTCAAAGGTATATGAAATACAAATCGTATAGAGAGAAGTAGTCCTATAATTCCTATAATAACTACAACCTTAAACTTCTTACCTGGGAATATTGAAGACTCATGTTAAAAGGAACCACCAGCTTTCATATGTTCTCATGTTTTGAGCAAGGCACTTAAACGTTAGCTTTTTTATATGGCACATATTGCACTTTAACGTTAATTAACGTCCATAATTTTGAGGCTAAATTTATTTTGTTGATATATTATATTAAGTTAAAATAAGTGTTCATTCAGTATTGTTGTAATTGTCATTATTACAAATAAATAAATAAAAATCGGCCGAATAATCTGTATCGGCTTGTTTTGGTCCTCCAATAATCGGTATCGGTATCGGCGTTGAAAAATCATAATTGGTCGACCTGAATGAACACTTAAATAAATAACTTTTAGTAAAAACGTAACACTTTTTTTTCTTTAACTGCATTGTTGGTTAAGGGCTTGTAAGTAAACATTTCACTAAGTATTCGGTGCATGTGATGAATACATTTTGGTTTGATGTGTGGGCATGGATGTGGGTACGCAGCCACTGTGGCCCCCACCCCCATCTAAGTTGCCCATCCTTGCTCTAGTCTTTTCCCTGCCTCCCAATGCTGACCATTGTCCCACAGATTTAGAATGGGAAGACCAGTCAGTTCCAGTTTTGTTATCCAGGGCATTGGACTGTGTGTTTATCTTACACACTGGAATTCTCTGCTCCATTTTCCTCCTCTCTCTTGTCTCTCAATCCCCCCACTTCATCTCTCTTCCCTTTCCTTCTTGGCCTCTTTTCTCATATGATCTCTTTCCCCCCTAACTTTCTCTCTTCCCCTTTCTCTCTCTCTTTCTGCATAGCTGCTGCTCCTGCTCATTATATAACCCATTTCTTTCTGCAGTGTGTGTGTGTGTGTTGGACTGCAGAGAGCGAGCTAGTGTAACCAAGCCCCAAGCAGTGAGAGTGAGTTTGTTAGGACATGAGGAGAAAGGGTGGTAGGGGGTGGGGTGAGGAAGGAGCACTGCAGAATTTGTGCGCAGATAGAAGGCTACAGAACTACTGTTGGCTGTCTCGCAGGCTGGCTCGCTGACTGGCTGTCTCGCTGGTTGGCTGTCTCGCTGGTTGGCTGTCTCGCTGGTTGGCTGTCTCGCTGGTTGGCTGACTGGCTGGTTGGCTGACTGGCTGTCTCGCTGGTTGGCTGACTGGCTGTCTCGCTGGTTGGCTGACTGGCTGTCTCGCTGGTTGGCTGACTGGCTGTCTCGCTGATTGGCTGGCTCGCTGACTGGCTGACTGGCTGACTCGCTGACTGGCTGACTGGCTGTCTCGCTGACTGGCTGTCTCGCTGACTGGCTGTCTCGCTGACTGGCTGTCTCGCTGACTGGCTGACTGGCTGTCTCGCTGACTGGCTGTCTCGCTGACTGGCTGTCTGGCTGTCTCGCTGACTGGCTGTCTGGCTGTCTCGCTGACTGGCTGTCTGGCTGTCTCGCTGACTGGCTGTCTGGCTGTCTGGCTGTCTCGCTGACTGGCTGTCTGGCTGTCTCGCTGACTGGCTGTCTGGCTGTCTCGCTGACTGGCTGTCTCGCTGACTGGCTGTCTGGCTGTCTCGCTGACTGGCTGTCTGGCTGTCTCGCTGACTGGCTGTCTCGCTGACTGGCTGTCTCGCTGACTGGCTGTCTGGCTGTCTCGCTGACTGGCTGTCTGGCTGTCTCGCTGACTGGCTGTCTGGCTGTCTCGCTGACTGGCTGTCTGGCTGTCTCGCTGACTGGCTGTCTGGCTGTCTCGCTGACTGGCTGTCTGGCTGTCTCGCTGACTGGCTGTCTCGCTGACTGGCTGTCTGGCTGTCTCGCTGACTGGCTGTCTCGTTGACTGGCTGTCTCGCCGGCTGACTGTCTGGCCGGCTGTCTCCGGGCTAGCTGTCTGGCCGGCTGTCTCCGGGCCGGCTGTCTCCGGGCTAGCTGTCTGGCCGGCTGTCTCCGGGCTAGCTGTCTCCGGGCTAGCTGTCTTACTGACTGACTGATAGGCCTCCTCTTGGTGTTTTCTCTGGCAGAAGTTAAGCTCATTCAGTCAGAATCCTCAGAACATTGCATTTAGAATTTCTGCTGAGGTGTAGGTCTTCTCAGGGCTCACTCCGCACAGGGAGATCTAGATGTCATGTTTGTTGACCTGACAAATTGTTTTATGTGAAATGTTAGCATATCTCAGGTGGTTTAACTTGGAATGGCAGCCAGGTAGCAGAGCCAACACATCCAGCTCCAGCTATTGCCCTGCTCTGCTTTTTCCCACTTTGCTGTTTCTCAGTGCTGCATTGGCATAGCAAGACTTTGGTAGAATACCAGCTTTTAATGTTGTTAGCATATATCCAGTGGTTTGAATAGCTGGTAGCTAGCCTAGCTCTAACACCTCCAGCTCCAGCTATTACCCTGTGTTTGTCTCTGCTGTTTGTCTCTGTGCTGTTTGTCTCTGTGCTGTTTTGTCTCTGTGCTGTTTTGTCTCTGTGCTGTTTTGTCTCTGTGCTGTTTTGTCTCTGTGCTGTTTTGTCTCTGTGCTGTTTGTCTAAGCATTGAGCTCAGCTGTTGAGGCGTTGATTTATCTGGTGGTGGGGGTGTACACTTGACGTTTCACAATCCCTTTTAACCACAGTCTGGAGGAAATAATACAGCCACAACATTCTGTATGCATGTGTGCATCCCAAATGACCCTCTATATAGTGCACTACTACTATATACTATATAGTGCACTACTAAAAGTAGTGCACTATATTGGGTGCCATTTTGGACATAGACTACATGATATCTATTTAGCCACTAATGGAAGAAATGAATACCAGATTAATGGCTGATTGGGCCTAGTTGTTGATAAAGCCCTGATGGAGTGGCCTAAAGTGGGACTGCTCTTAATGAGTGTTAATTGGATGTTTTAGTCTATGACTGAAGAGTGAATCTGTCAAGTAGAGCTGGGCGCTATGCCGCTATAGACAAAATATATATATCATGATATTTTTCTGTTTTTACGTGTATGGCGGTATTTTACATAATTTTATGTTTCTGAATAATCCCTTTTCTAAATATGTTTTGAGTCAGGGGTCGCGTTAACGCAGAATTCTGCTTTCTTCAACCCAGAAAAAAAGCTATATTTTGCTGCGTTTTGTAAACGCAGATCTAAAATGCTTTTTGTCATTTCTGCTCGGTTTCAGTTGCACTTCTCCACTTGGATGAGAATTCCCAAACAGTCATTCTATCAGCAGACAGTACTGTGATTGATGTGGAGCTACTTTTCTTGGTGTAGCCTATATTTCTCTAGTAAAATGCTAGATTAAGTTCAAGTAAAATGTTAGGAAATGTAGCTGGCTGCATTCTTTCTATGATAAACATTAGAAATATGATGGCCATGCATCATTTCAGATGTGGAAAAGGTCAAGGGGTCTGGTTACTTTTGAAATGCACTGTATTAGCAACCCATGCTAGTTGTTGCATATTAGATCTCCCCTCTTTCTGCATTTCTAATGGGTATCTTCATCTGTCACATAAAACCGTGACATACTGGAATTTGTGGTTTGCCTTCAAAATAAAAGTATGTCATTGACAGTAATGCAAATGAATACAAATAGTAGAATTATGCCACACTTTTTTTTATTTTGAAGGCAAACCGCAAATTCCATTATTGTGCCTAATCCTTATTGTGGCTAGCTTCACAACACATAACCCGGTGCGTTCGAGCCTCGCTAGCCAGATGAAGCTAGCTGGCTGCTTATAACGTTAGCTTTGGGCAACAGCTAGTCAGCAACTTAACCCTATTTGTTTTCATGAACTGAAGTTCAATTTCAGTTGGCAAACAACAAGTGGCAACCTAGCTAATACTTACTCACAAGGATTCCTAAATCATCGCTAAGAATAATGAAAATGACTGCAGGTTCTACTGGTCATTGTTTTCAGGCTGGTTGTATTGGTGCTAGCTAGGTACTGAGCTAAAGCTACGTACCCCAGAAGTTGTGGTCGAACAAATAATGCTTTATTACCAACGCGGTATTTGTAAACACATCGTTTGTGGCAGGTGTGAAGCTAATGGCAGTGATGCCATTACTGTCTGAAAAATAAAACAATTCGGAAAAATAGAGCACTTGGTAGTATGTACGTATCGGTGCTCGACCAGTCGGCGAAAGCCAACATCACCCACGAAAGAGAACGGTTGATTGTCAAGGGCAATGAATTCCATTATCTTGGCTTTAATGGATTTCACCTTTTGAGTTGTTTTGCTGAAATTTTGTTACTCTTTGAAATGACTGCTCGATCCACACAGCAGACATTCTGGGCTAGTTTAGGAATGTTGTGTTGCATGTTTAGCGCAATATTTTATGTGGCGTCATGACATCATGTTATATGCATCGGTTTTGCACATCGAGGCGTTAAACTAGACATTGGCCGATACCGATGTTGGCATTTTTAGCTAATATCGTCCGATTCCGATATGTTCACCGATATATCGTGCATCCCTACTTATAATGTTAAGAAATAATAGTTTAGCCGTCTGATCTGTGGCATCAGACTCATTGCTTTTTAAAAAGAAATATGTTTTATGTAGTCCAGCTTGGCCTACTGGTGGAATGAATTTGTGATTTATCGTCCGACAACTGTACCAGGGTCTGTTTGGAATAGGCCATTTCTTTCTTGACAAGCAGACCAATAGAATAGGGAAACTTTTCTACTATGGTGGATAGTAGATTGACAGGCTAGTGATTTTGCTATAAGTTAATCATCTTGTTGACTGTGGAAAAGTAAATGTGGACAGTCATTCTAACATCTTCAAAGTGGCTATCAGAATTGGGTAAGAAGTAGCGCACATCATTGCATCCTCGACTTGCAGGTTCTGTTAATGAATTACTATAATATAAATATGGTTTCTGTCATTCTGAGCACTGTGGGTGGTCACCCTAATCAGGTTAAGCACCCAATGCATATGGGTCTGATACATTTCTCAAATGCCGGTAAATTTAAAATGCTGCAGGTCAAATGTCCGGCGCCTCATTTTCCTAACAGAAGCGAACTACTGTGCTCTCATACTCCCTTAAAAGACATTCAGTTAAAATATAAAAAAAATTGGCAATACTACGGTTTGTCAATATACCGTAGCCAGTATACACTACCTCAGAATGGTCAGAATTAATCCAAGATAACTCAAGAAATCTCGTTCATTTCAATATTTTGGCCAAAGAGTTCTTAGTTGTGCAATTTTACTGTTTGGTGCGATATTTTTCTATGAAAAGATGTCAACAAAGATGTCAACAAAATGAGGAAAAAACGTCACAATGTCATAATAAATGTACAAACTCTACCAAACTGTTTTGGCTGGGAAGCATGCGGACGCCTTTAGGGACAAGGTGTTGGGTTTTAGATTCAGCCTTTCGCTGCTGTAGATAGAACTTCATTGCCCCCTAGTGGACATTACGCAATAGGACCATATTCTGCATTGTGAATTCACGTGGAATACTAATAAATTGTTCTTATCTGGAAACACATTTTTAAGCATTAAGAAAATGTTTCCATTCATCACATCCCTACTGAGTAATATATGAATTCACTCACAGTACGACAAGAGAAGATAGAAGCAGTCAGATAAAGCCAAACAGAGAGGAGTGTACACAGAGTGAAAGAGAAAATGGGAGAGTGATTTGAATAGAGAGAGATGGTACAGATGGTGAGAATGTGTTGAAAGAAGCAGAGAGGGAAAATGGAAGAGGGACTGGGTGGAATGAGAGCGGTGGATGTTTTGGTCTGAGGAGGAGGAAGCGAGAGCGTTCTTCACCTGCAATGCAGTGCGAGGTTGATTCAACCAATCAGAGCTAAGCAGAGAGGAGAGGGGGTGGGGCCAGGCACTGACTACAGCCAAGGAGATTTCTTCTCAGAGGGCGTGAATGAGCGGGAGGGAGAGAGAGAAGCAGCGTCAAGCTCTACTTTGCCTGAGCCTGTGGTGACACTGATGCTCACAGATTTCTCCTCTCTCATCCTTCTCTCTGCATTGCTCCCGTCTCTTCCTTTCCCATTGCTGTGCTCTTCTCTTTCTTTCTTTCCATGTACTTCTCCCCTCTTTTTTTTCTGAACAAATACCGTCTGCTCTCTTCTACCTCTCCACACTCACCCCCCTCTTTCTCTCCTCCTCATTCCCCTCTCCTGTCCTCTTTTGGTGCATGGAGAGAGGGTCTCTGGCCCCCACCTGCATCCCTCCTCTCTACCTCCCTCCATGGGCGTCCGAGCATCCTGCAGGTAAGCGGAGAGGGAGAGTCTGTCGGGGGTCTCTGCACTTGCATGTCCTTGAAGTACACCTGCGCTGAGTGTGTGTGAGCTGTAACAGCTGGACTCTGTCCTCTCCGGTGGTCCTCAGGTTTGAGGACGCAGGCGAGACAGTTCAGGGATTTAGGGAGTGGAGAGTCTGTCTGCAAACACGGTCTGTTTTCCACTTCCAGTCCTCAAGTACCCACGGTCAAGCACAACTGATTCAACTTGTCAATGAATCATCACAGCCATGATCAGTTGAATGAGGTGTGTTTGTCCGGGGCTACAGTAAAGATGTGTATTGTTGGGGGTACTGGAAGACTGGAGTGGGGAATCACTGCTCTTGCCTAACTGGGTATGTAATGGTGCTCAGGGGAGGTCTGTTGCTCTGGCTCTGATGTTTGAATCTGGTCAAGGTTAGACAGAAACGAGACAGTAAAGGAAGGAGGTGTGTGTGTGTGTGTGTGTTGGGTAAAAATGCAAAAACGTGTGATGGTTGCTCATCAATGGAGATTTTTATTTATTTTTTTTATTTCACCTTTATTTAACCAGGTAGGCAAGTTGAGAACAAGTTCTCATTTACAATTGCGACCTGGCCAAGATAAAGCAAAGCAGTTCGACAACATACAAAAACACAGAGTTACACATGGAGTAAAACAACATACAATCAATGATGCAGTAGAAAAAAATAAGACTATATACAATGTGAGCAAATGATGTGAGATAAGGGAGGTAAAGGCAAAAAAATGCCATGGTGGCAAAGTAAATAAAGTATGGCAAGAAAAACACTGGAATGGTAGATTTGTAGTTTGAAGAAAGTTAAAAGTTAAAATATAAATAATATGGTGCAAAGGAGCAAAATAAATAAAATAAATAAATACAGTAGGGGAAGAGGTAGTTGTTTGGGTTAAATTATAGATGGGCTATGTACAGGTGCAGTGATCTGTGAGCTGCTCTGACAGCTGGTGCTTAAAGCTAGTGAGGGAGATAAGTGTTTCCAGTTTCAGAGATTTTTGTAATTCGTTCCAGTCATTGAGATGGGAAATGGCAATGACATTTGTATGATTGTCTGGCTCGCTCTATCCTTTCTGATTAGTCTTGCGTAGTGTCATGTTTGGTAAGCATCAACAGAGGTGTTCAGGTCTGTGTGGTTGGAAGGAACCAGTCTGTTATACTCTGCATCACTCCGACAGGTGTGAGGATTGGAGTGCGGCTGTGGCAATTAGGACATTTTGTCTCCTGGTTATTGTCATGCAAACATTCAATAATAACATGTTTTCACAACAAAACATATTTCGTTAAACTGTTGACGGGTCCTCTCTCTGCACCCTCGAAAGGAATGAAGGAGAGATAGAAACGCACGACGGTGAGATTCTGTAGCTAAAGATAATGCGTCAGCCTATTTAATTATGAATATATATATATATATATATATATATATATATATATATATATATTACTTACTAGGCTATTCAAATTCACTCATTGTAGGCTAACGGTAAGCTGCCCTGCACAATCAATGATCCAACGGCATCACCTAGGCCTATACGTTCTCTCTCCCAGACTCACGGATAGAACGCTTGGAGTCCATCCAGAATGCATAATACAGTCCAAACGCAAAAGGTGATTTACTAGAATTTTGAAGGCTAGACCAGAGGTTCCCAAACTTTTTATCGTCCCATACCCCTTCAACATTCAACCTCCACCTGCCTACCCCTTCAACATTCAACCTCCACCTGCCTACCCCTTCAACATTCAACCTCCAGCTGTCTACCCCTTCAAACATTCAACCTCCAGCTGCCTACCCCTTCAACATTCAACCTCCAGCTGCCTACCCCTTCAACATTCAACCTCCAGCTGTCTACCCCTTCAACATTCAACCTCCAGCTGTCTACCCCTTCAACATTCAACCTCCAGCTGCCTACCCCTTCAACATTCAACCTCCAGCTGTCTACCCCTTCAACATTCAACCTCCAGCTGTCTACCCCTTCAACATTCAACCTCCAGCTGTCTACCCCTTCAACATTCAACCTCCAGCTGTCTACCCCTTCAACATTCAACCTCCAGCTGCCTACCCCTTCAACATTCAACCTCCAGCTGCCTACCCCTTCAACATTCAACCTCCAGCTGCCTACCCCTTCAACATTCAACCTTCAGCTGCCTACCCCTTCAACATTCAACCTCCAGCTGCCTACCCCTTCAACATTCAACCTTCAGCTGCCTACCCCTTCAACATTCAACCTCCAGCTGCCTACCCCTTCAACATTCAACCTCCAGCTGTCTACCCCTTCAACATTCAACCTCCAGCTGTCTACCCCTTCTAACATTCAACCTCCAGCTGCCTACCCCTTCAACATTCAACCTCCAGCTGCCTACCCCTTCAACATTCAACCTTCAGCTGCCTACCCCTTCAACATTCAACCTCCAGCTGCCTACCCCTTCAACATTCAACCTCCAGCTGCCTACCCCTTCAACATTCAACCTCCAGCTGCCTACCCCTTCAACATTCAACCTCCAGCTGCCTACCCCTTCAACATTCAACCTCCAGCTGTCTACCCCTTCAACATTCAACCTCCAGCTGCCTACCCCTTCTAACATTCAACCTCCAGCTGCCTACCCCTTCAACATTCAACCTCCAGCTGCCTACCCCTTCAACATTCAACCTCCAGCTGCCTACCCCTTCAACATTCAACCTCCAGCTGCCTACCCCTTCAACATTCAACCTCCAGCTGCCTACCCCTTCAACATTCAACCTCCAGCTGCCTACCCCTTCAACATTCAACCTCCAGCTGCCTACCCCTTCAACATTCAACCTCCAGCTGCCTACCCCTTCAACATTCAACCTCCAGCTGCCTACCCCTTCAACATTCAACCTCCAGCTGCCTACCCCTTCAACATTCAACCTCCAGCTGCCTACCCCTTCAACATTCAACCTCCAGCTGCCTACCCCTTCAACATTCAACCTCCAGCTGCCTACCCCTTCAACATTCAACCTCCAGCTGCCTACCCCTTCAACATTCAACCTCCAGCTGTCTACCCCTTCAACATTCAACCTCCAGCTGCCAACCCCTTCAACATTCAACCTCCAGCTGCCTACCCCTTCAACATTCAACCTCCAGCTGTCTACCCCTTCAACATTCAACCTCCAGCTGTCTACCCCTTCAACATTCAACCTCCAGCTGCCTACCCCTTCAACATTCAACCTCCAGCTGCCTACCCCTTCAACATTCAACCTCCAGCTGTCTACCCCTTCAACATTCAACCTCCAGCTGCCTACCCCTTCAACATTCAACCTCCAGCTGTCTACCCCTTCAACATTCAACCTCCAGCTGTCTACCCCTTCAACATTCAACCTCCAGCTGTCTACCCCTTCAACATTCAACCTCCAGCTGCCTACCCCTTCAAACATTCAACCTCCAGCTGCCTACCCCTTCAAACATTCAACCTCCACCTGCCTACCCCTTCAAACATTCAACCTCCAGCTGCCTACCCCTTCAAACATTCCACCTCCACCTGCCTACCCCTTCAAACATTCAACCTCCACCTGCCTACCCCTTCAAACATTCAACCTCCAGCTGTCTACCCCTTCAAACATTCAACCTCCAGCTGTCTACCCCTTCAAACATTCAACCTCCAGCTGTGTACACCATCTAGCACCAGGTTCAGCGCACTCTCAAATGTTGTTTTTTTTGCCATCATGGTATTGGCTAGACTATTGATGCACTAAAGACATCTTAAATAATTTTGTTTTTCATTTGTTTTGTCTAAAGGCACAATCATTATTTTAATTCAGGATTTTTTGGGGGGCCCATCCACAACGACCGTGTTGGAGGGAGAGAGTGTATAGGAGGTGGGACGGAATATAGCAGACTACAAGTTTGGGTTAGGGGGAGAGACAGCAGCAAACATTGAAGGGTAGACAGGATACTGAGACGTGTCATTGACAGGACCTGTTTGCTGTGTGTGTGACTACGTCAGAATGTTCTGGATTTTATTTCTGGTTTGTGTTAGACTGATAAACAGAATGCTGGCAGTGTTCCTCCTGCTGCTGTACAACTTAAGGTGTGTGGGCTGGAACATTTCTGAAAGCCAAGGCTCACATTGATTTAACCCTCGTCAATACCAGGCGCCCAGACAGGCCCGCGCAGGCGACACGCATGCACTCACACGCACGCACCCTCTCCTCCTTATTGTTCAAACATTTACTCCACTCCAGAGTTATCTTTTCTCAATCATAAAGAGAAGTGATGGAGATGTGTAGACAAATGGAGCAGTGTTCCTCTATGTGAAATCTGTGGGTGTGAAGATGAAGAATAGCAATACAATTATCTGTAAGTTGTTGCCAAGGAAGTGTGTGATAAAAATACCACCTCCCCCAACAGTGTTATACCTGGAGCCAGTAGAGGAGGAAATATTACCACCAGCTAGTGATGTGTATTCTGACTGATCCCTTTGGCAGCACAATAGACTGCTGGTTTTGTGGACAAAGACCATGGCTCTTTCTCTCTTTATATTTCCTTCATGCCTCGCACCCTCTCACTTCGCCTCCTTTTTCAAAACATAGGCTATTGGAGAAGTTCCGAGGGAAGGGACCTTGGACTTATCCTCCAATACGGTTAAGAAGGACGCAAGGAGATGGCATGCAAGGGATCGAGTGGAGATGAGATGAGAAACATCCCTTGTAATTGTCCCTGAAGCTCAACATAGTGCTGCTGTACTTGACCCCTGGCCCCTCTCAGCTAGCTAATCATAGCTGACATCGAGCTGACAGGAGAACATGAGTGGTCTCTCACAGATCAGATGTTGGGTTCTTCTGAGGATGGAGAGGCTGTGACTGTATGGCCTAGCTAGTTGCTGATTGGTTGGTGGGCAGTGGAACAGCTTCTGATGGGAGAAGGAGAAAAGATGGTAAACATTCTATAGGCATGTCTTTGTCTATAGAATCAGAATGTTCAGAATATTCTAGAAGCATGATGCCTGTGTGTGGTGTTAGAATGTCTGTGGGTTGGGTTCTGAATAGAACTTGAGGCTGTGGCATAGGAATAGAATTCTAGTTCTTTGGGCTGTGGTCCCATGTGTCTAATTGGAATGTCTATATGACATTCTTGGGAGTGTCTTGCCTCGCCACAGGCAGCAGCACATAACGTATTTAAATGATTTCTTGTTGAAGTTGAATCTGTCTACCCTGACAGTTATGTGACAGAGAGAGGAGGATCTGAAATCCCTGCTTTAGATTCTGGCTGGGATTCAGTGCTATCGGGGATTTGGACAATGTGCCATTTAAAGGTCATTTCCGATTGGGCCGACATATGCAGCATTTATGGTGAATGTCACCTCTGTGAGCGCGGGAACATTTTCTTTTAAAAGGTGCAATGCAGACAAATCCCGGCCTCAGTGTATTGTCTGGTGGTCGACGGGAGCCTGTCTGACCACTAGACTCGTGTTTTTCTCTCTTGTTTTTGTCTCTGTGGTAACAACGGGTGTCTTTCCATTTCTTCAAGTATTTTCCCCTTGTCAGTCTTGTTCAGGATTTTATATAATTCATTACCACGCACACACACACACACACGCACACACGCACACACACACACACTAGGCTTGTCACGATACCAACATTTTGATCCGCGTGTCAGTAGGGGGATAATACTGCATGAAACCTTCTTTACTCTTCAGTTAAGACACACTGTCTCCCTAAAACGTTAGACACCAAACAGAATTTAAGGAGCACCAGAAAGAAATAGATTTTTGATATACACTGAACAAAAAATATAAACGCAACATGTAAAGTGTTGGTCCCGTGTCTCATTAGCCGAAATCAACGATCCCAGAAATGTTCTATATTCACAATAAGCTTATTTCGTTCAAATGTTGTGCACAAATTTGTTTACATCCCTGTTAGTGAGCATTTGTCCTTTGCCAAGATAATCCATCCACCTGACAGGTATGGCATATCAAGAAGCTGATTTAACAGCAAGATCATTACTAGAGGTCGACCGATTAATCGGTATGGCCGATTTCAAGTTTTCATAACAATCGGTAATCTGCACTTTTGGACGCTGATTACATTGCACTCCACGAGGAGACTGCGTGGCAGGCTGACTACCTGATACGCGAGTGCAGCAAGGAGCCAAGGTAAAGCGCTAACTAGCATTAAACTTACCTTATAAAAAAACAATCTATCTTAACATAATCACAAGTTAACTACACATGGTTGATGATATTACTAGTTTATCTAGCTTGTCCTGCGTTGCATATAATCGATGCTATAACTGTTTAGACTAGAAACACGACCTCTGGTAATATGGGTCATATTTCTATAACCGTTTAGACTAGAAACAAGACCTCTGGTAACATGGGTCATATTTCTATAACCGTTTAGACTAGAAACAAGACCTCTGGTAATATGGGTCATATTTCTATAACCGTTTAGACTAGAAACAAGACCTCTGGTAACATGGGTCATATTTCTATAGCTGTTTAGACTAGAAACAAGACCTCTGGTAACATGGGTCATATTTCTATAACCGTTTAGACTAGAAACAAGACCTCTGGTAATATGGGTCATATTTCTATAGCTGTTTAGACTAGAAACAAGATCTCTGGTAACATGGGTCATATTTCTATAACCGTTTAGACTAGAAACAAGACCTCTGGTAATATGGGTCATATTTCTATAACTGTTTAGACTAGAAACAAGACCTCTGGTAACATGGGTCATATTTCTATAGCTGTTTAGACTAGAAACAAGACCTCTGGTAACATGGGTCATATTTCTATAGCTGTTTAGACTAGAAACAAGACCTCTGGTAATATGGGTCATATTTCTATAACCGTTTAGACTAGAAACAAGACCTCTGGTAACATGGGTCATATTTCTATAACTGTTTAGTCTAGAAACAAGCCGTTTTCTTTGTTGTAAAGCTGCAGGCATGCCTGTGCTCCATTTTCACTCTTGACACTGAGGCAGCATGACAGTGAACTTGCACAGTCTACTCCGTCTGATCTGTGCTCTTAATTATAACAGGCGATGAAATTATACAATGTATCAACATTGCTCGCTTTTCGCTCTGCTCTCATGTAACAAACTTGTCTGGGTCCCTGCTCGCCATCACTGCTAAATGATATATCCCAAAATAAAATGAAGGCGAAATAGACGCGTGTGAAGGGTGGACGGAGAGAAGCAGGCGTGAGGGCTGGTAGGGATGAGGATGGCTGATTACAGCTGTCATGTGATATCCACTTCACTTTCATGTGGATATGATTGGACCTGAACATACAAGAGACCTTGAGGCTGTTGCTTCAATTCAACTGAATTTATAAACCAAACTGACTTTATAAACAGGCGCCAGCAGGTTCTTTGGGTCGATAGGGCTGAAAAAGTTGGTAGTATCATATGAAACGGTACTACGGTATTCTAAAATGTTTATCGTGAGTATCATGATGTTTTGGTACTGCGATATTACCACACACCTTCTGAGGGACAATCCCATCTCTCCCACCTCTAGCTTGGTTTGGACTGGTCCCATCTCTCCCACCTCTAGCTGGGTTTGGACTGGTCCCATCTCTCCCCCTTCTAGCTTGGTTTGGACTGGTCCCATCTCTCCCACCTCTAGCTTGGTTTGGACTGGTCCCATCTCTCCCACCTCTAGCTGGGTTTGGACTGGTCCCATCTCTCCCCCTTCTAGCTTGGTTTGGACTGGTCCCATCTCTCCCACCTCTAGCTTGGTTTGGACTGGTCCCATCTCTCCCACCTCTAGCTGGGTTTGGACTGGTCCCATCTCTCCCACCTCTAGCTTGGTTTGGACTGGTCCCATCTCTCCCACCTCTAGCTTGGTTTGGACTGGTCCCATCTCTCCCCCTTCTAGCTTGGTTTGGACTGGTCCCATCTCTCCCCCTTCTAGCTTGGTTTGGACTGGTCCCATCTCTCGCCCTTCTAGCTTGGTTTGGACTGGTCCCATCTCTCCCCCTTCTAGCTTGGTTTGGACTGGTCCCATCTCTCGCCCTTCTAGCTTGGTTTGGACTGGTCCCATCTCAGGCTTGGTTTGGACTTATTTCCCATCTATCCCTCTGGCTTGGTTTGGACTTGTTTCCCATCTCTCTCTCCCCCCTCTGGCTTGGTTCGGACTTGTTTCCCATCTCTCTCTCTCCCCCCCTCTGGCTTGGTTTGGACTTGTTTCCCATCTCTCTCTCTCCCCCCCTCTGGCTTGGTTTTTACTTGTTTCCCATCCCTCCCTCCCTCCCTCACTCGGTGTGGAATGGTTTCCCATCCCTCCCTCCCTCCCTCCAGCTTGGTTTGGACTGGTTTCCCCTCCCTCCCTCCCTCCCTCCCTCCCTCCCTCTAGCTTGGTTTGGACTGGTTTCTCATCTCTCCCTCCAGCTTGGTTTGGACTGGTTTCGCCTCCCTCCCTCCCTCTAGCTTGGTTTGGACTGGTTTCCCATCTCTCCCTCCCTCCCTCCAGCTTGGTTTGGACTGGTTTCCCATCCCTCCCTCCCTCCCTCCAGCTTGGTTTGGACTGGTTTTCCCTCCCTCCCTCCCTCCCTCCCTCCCTCCCTCCCTCTAGCTTGGTTTGGACTGGTTTCTCATCTCTCCCTCCAGCTTGGTTTGGACTGGTTTCGCCTCCCTCCCTCCCTCCCTCTAGCTAGGTTTGGACTGGTTTCCCATCTCTCCCTCCCTCCCTCCAGCTTGGTTTGGACTGGTTTCCCATCTCTCCCTCCCTCCCTCTAGCTTGGTTTGGACTGGTTTCCCCTCCCTCCCTCCCTCCCTCTAGCTTGGTTTGGACTGGTTTCCCCTCCCTCCCTCCCTCTAGCTTGGTTTGGACTGGTTTCTCATCTCTCCCTCCAGCTTGGTTTGGACTGGTTTCGCCTCCCTCCCTCTAGCTTGGTTTGGACTGGTTTCCCATCTCTCCCTCCCTCCCTCTAGCTTGGTTTGGACTGGTTTCCCCTCCCTCCCTCCCTCCAGCTTGGTGTGGACTGGTTTCCCATCCCTCCCTCCCTCCCTCTAGCTTGGTGTGGACTGGTTTCCCCTCCCTCCCTCCCTCCAGCTTGGTGTGGACTGGTTTCCCATCTCTCTCTAGCTTGGTTTGGACTGGTTTCCCATCTCTCTCTTCCTCTCTCTAGCTTGGTTTGGACTGGTTTCCCCTCCCTCACTCCCTCTTTCCCTCCCTCTAGCTTGGTTTGGACTGGTTTCCCATCCCTCCCTCCCTCCCTCTAGCTTGGTTTGGACTGGTTTCCCCTCCCTCACTCCCTCCCTCTAGCTTGGTTTGGACTGGTTTCCCCTCCCTCCCTCCCTCCCTCCCTCCCTCTAGCTTGGTTTGGACTGGTTTCCCATCTCTCTCTCCCTCCCTCTAGCTTGGTTTGGACTGGTTTCCCCTCCCTCACTCCCTCCCTCTAGCTTGGTTTGGACTGGTTTCCCCTCCCTCCCTCCCACCCTCCCTCCCTCTAGCTTGGTTTGGACTGGTTTCCCATCTCTCTCTCCCTCCCTCTAGCTTGGTTTGGACTGGTTACATGCCGTTTCCACCTTCAATATTTCAACAGCCTCTTTAATGAACCCCAATGTAGCCTAACGTATATAAAATGGATTCCATGTTTTCTACTTAATGAACTGGGGCTATGCTGTTACCACCAGGGGGGTTCATGTTTTAATCATTCACTGGTGTGTATTTAACCCTCTTAAATGAAGTGGTGTGAATGGTTGCTTACTTATTCAGGGATAATATGGTAGATGTAATATTTCATTGTAATGATGAGGCTGGAGGACAAGCATCAGCATCAACAAGCCGCCCGCCTCTGTGTGAGATGAGTGTGTGTGAGGCCAGTGTGGATGAGTGTGTGTGAGGCCAGTGTGGATGAGTGTGTGTGAGGCCAGTGTGAGATGAGTGTGTGTGAGGCCAGTGTGGATGAGTGTGTGTGAGGCCAGTGTGGATGAGTGTGTGTGAGGCCAGTGTGGATGAGTGTGTGTGAGACCATTGTGGATGAGTGTGTGTGAGGCCAGTGTGGATGAGTGTGTGTGTGTGTGTGTGTGTGTGTGTGTGAGGCCAGTGTGTGTGTGTGAGACCAGTGTGGATGTGTGTGTGTGTGTGTGTGTGAGACCAGTGTGGATGAGTGTGTGTGTGTGAGACCAGTGTGCATGAGTGTGTGTGTGTGTGTGAGACCAGTGTGGATGAGTGTGTGTGTGTGTGTGTGAGACCAGTGTGGATGAGTGTGTGTGAGACCAGTGTGGATGAGTGTGTGTGGGTGAGACCAGTGAGTAAGCAGTGTGTTTGGGTGAGACCAGTGAGTAAGCAGTGTGTTTGGGTGAGACCAGTGAGTGTGAGCGAGCAGTGTGTGTGTGTGTGTGTGTGTGTTTGGGTAACAACCATGTGTATGAGATGCTGGGTCTGTGTTTGGGTAACAACAGTGTGTGTGTGAGATGCTGGGTCTGTGACGGTAACTGTCTAACTGAGACCAGTGTGTGTGTGTTTGGGTAACAACAGTGTGAATGAGATGCTGGGTCTGTGTTTGGGTAACAACAGTGTGTGTGAGATGCTGGGTCTGTGTTTGGGTAACAACAGTGTGAATGAGATGCTGGGTCTGTGTTTGGGTAACAACAGTGTATATGAGATGCTGGGTCTGTGACGGTAACTGTCTAACTGAGACCTTTGTGTGTGTGTTTGGGTAACAACAGTGTGTGTGAGATGCTGGGTCTGTGTTTGGGTAACAACAGTGTGTGTGAGATGCTGGGTCTGTGACGGTAACTGAGTAACTGACGGTTATGGATGAGTGCTGCCATGAAAATAAAAACCTGTCAAAACAGTTTCAATAGGCATACATACATTTTTTACTTTTTTATCAACTTTATTTTCCATCTAGATAAACGTGACCTAATATCGCGATTGCTTACTAAGGATTATAACCAATAGTTTTGCAAATTTTGAGGTCTGTCTATTAAGCATTCTACGTCTCCTCATTCCAGCTGTGGTTTGATGCTCCAGCAGCTAATTGGCTAGATGCATGTGGAAGTGCTACAGGCTGTGGCACTTCAGTCTTTGATGTGTGGACGTTCTTTTATGCAATGCACATGTTCATTGCTTGCAAGTAAATAAATAAAGCGGTCTTTTAAAACAGGTTGGGTGTGTCTGATTTATTCATTTAATTATTCAACAGCAGTCGACAAGGTTCTGGCTCTGAGCCCTATAATACGCTAATGTTGTGTCAAATAGACAATGCTATCCCTCCAGGCATGGTATGATATGGAATCTGTTAATCATCTATAGACTAATCTATGCTGATAAATAGGCTATGGACATGTTGCCTGTACTTGTTTCTATTTGAATGATCGTCAGTTTCATCTTCATACTATATCATAGCTGTCTCCCTGCGTACTGTCCTTGTCAATTCATTATCTTGTAGCCTACTTTCGGGAAAGCCTAAGGTAGGCCGAGGTTTTTTAATAGGTTTTAAGGAAAGAGTATTTGCTCTTGTGTCTTGACATACACTGGTGGCTTTGATTGACTGGTGTTTTTACAGGGGGTGGTGCAGTGTGAACACTGGTTTTCTCTATAGGTCTATATGTCCATTCTGATTCTCTAGTTTCCTAAAGCAGACAGTCTTTTAATAAGAATCAAACGCTCCTGTCATGATTTCATCTTGTAAAAGGCCTATTTTCACTAAAGGCCCTTTCTCACCAAGTCTGATGTTTTCGACCGAATAATTAGGAAGAAATAAATAAACAGAAGCCACGTCTTTGTTTATGAAGTCCTTCACACCAATTGTGAATTATCGTCCTGCCAAAATCCGCCAATTATTTATTCGGGACAGGTTTGATATTTAAATTGTTTTGCAAAATAAGCTGTTGACCGATTATAAATTGTTATCTGGGACGCTGCCACTGACAGGCTGCGCACTGCGAATGACAGGTCTGTGTGTTCCTTGTGTGAATGAATGAATTAATACATGTCTCTCTGCCTCTCTGTAATACATGTCTCTCTGCAATACATGTCTCTCTGCCTCTCTGTAATACATGTCTCTCTGCCTCTCTGTAATACATGTCTCTCTGCCTCTCTGTAATACATGTCTCTCTGCCTCTCTGTAATACATGTCTCTCTGCCTCTCTAATACATGTCTCTCTGCCTCTCTGTAATACATGTCTCTCTGCCTCTCTGTAATACATGTCTCTCTGCCTGTTTTTACATTTTGTAAGTTATCAGTTTAGCCAATGTGATCACGTCACAGCAGAGCTGGGTTACACATCACCTGGGTTACACGCCACAGCAGAGCTGGGTTACACGTCACCTGGGTTACACGCCACAGCAGAGCTGGGTTACACGTCACCTGGGTTACACATCACCTGGGTTACACATCACCTGGGTTACACGCCACAGCAGAGCTGGGTTACACATCACCTGGGTTACACATCACCTGGGTTACACATCACAGCAGAGCTGGGTTACACGTCACCTGGGTTACACGCCACAGCAGAGCTGGGTTACACGTCACCTGGGTTACACGCCACAGCAGAGCTGGGTTACACGTCACCTGGGTTACACGCCACAGCAGAGCTGGGTTACACATCACCTGGGTTACACATCACCTGGGTTACACATCACAGCAGAGCTGGGTTACACATCACCTGGGTTACACATCACAGCAGAGCTGGTTACACATCACCTGGGTTACACATCACCTGGGTTACACATCACCTGGGTTACACGCCACAGCAGAGCTGGGTTACACATCACAGCAGAGCTGGTTACACATCACCTGGGTTACACATCACCTGGGTTACACGCCACAGCGGAGCTGGGTTACACGCCACAGCGGAGCTGGGTTACACGCCACAGCAGAGCTGGGTTACACGCCACAGCAGAGCTGGGTTACACGCCACAGCAGAGCTGGGTTACACATCACCTGGGTTACACGCCACAGTGGAGCTGGGTTACACGCCACAGCAGAGCTGGGTTACACGCCACCTGGGTTACACATCACCTGGGTTACACGCCACAGCAGAGCTGGGTTACACATCACCTGGGTTACACATCACCTGGGTTACACGCCACAGCAGAGCTGGGTTACACATCACCTGGGTTACACATCACCTGGGTTACACATCACCTGGGTTACACATCACCTGGGTTACACATCACCTGGGTTACACGCCACAGCAGAGCTGGGTTACATGCCACAGCAGAGCTGGGTTACACATCACCTGGGTTACACATCACCTGGGTTACACATCACCTGGGTTACACGCCACAGCAGAGCTGGTTACACATCACCTGGGTTACACATCACAGCAGAGCTGGGTTACACATCACAGCGGAGCTGGGTTACACGCCACTCAAACCGCCCGATCTGTTCGTTGCCAACGCTGTAGCCTATTTTTTTTTAGGATGGATCGACGCTTCTCTCCTCAAATAGGCCTTAGTTGAAAAAAAATGCTTGAAATAAGTTTCAAACTATATTGCTGTTGATTGTCTATATATAGGCTACTCGTTCAAGTGCTAGAGTTAGTGGGAAGAGATGGGCCAGCCAAGATGCCTGAATTACGCAAGAAGGGAACGGTGAAGACGAAAATATTAATGCCTTCGTTCGTATAGCCTTTTAATTAGGCTATATATTATAGGCCTGCTAAAGTGAATCTAGGTGAGCACCTATGCTATAGTCAACCCTAAAAGACAGAGAAAAATAATACCCGCCTGCATTTACCCTTATCAATAAGTGGTTACCCAGATTTAGATAAAACACTGTCAACATAACCACCCATTGCTTCACTAAAATGGATCAACAGCTGATCATTAGGCTATGGACAGGTTGTGTGCAAGTCTTTCTGTTTTCTAATGGTTATCAATGTAATCTTCATATAGCCTGTCACAGATGTTTATACAGTACCAGTCAAAAGTTAGGACACACCTACTCATTCCAGGGTTTTTCTTTATTTTTACTATTTTCTACATAATAGTTAAGACATCAGAACTATGAAGTAACACACATGGAATCATGTAGTAACCAAAAAAGTGTTATGCAAATTGTTCAGGAAAATGGAGGGACAAACGAATCTGACTTGGTGTGAATGGTTTAGTGTCAGAATCGGAATCTGTATTTTTTTCGGAATTCCTCTCCAATCTGACGTTTATTAATTTGTATACTAGACTAATATTTAGAGGTAAAGAGCAGCAGTAAATAACAATAGTGGGGCTATCTACAGGGTTTACCAGTGTCAAGGTAATATGTACATGTAGGTAGAGTTACTAAAGTGACTATGCATAGATAATAAACAGAGTAGCAGCAGTGAAGGGGGGGGGGGGTAATGCAAATAGTCTGGATAGCCATTTGGTTAGCTGTTCAGAAGTCTTATGGCTTGGGGGTAGAAGCTGTTTAGAAGCCTCTTGGACCTAGACTTTGCACTCCGGTACCGCTTGCCGTGCGGTAGCAGAGAGAACAGTCTATGACTAGGGTGACTGGAGTCTCTGACCATTTTTAGGGCCTTCCTCTGACACCGCCTGGTGTAGAGGTCCTGGATGGCAGGAAGCTTGGCCCCAGTGATGTACTGGGCAGTACTCACTACTCTCTGTAGTGCCTTGCGGTTGGAGGCCGAGCAAATGCCATACCAGGCAGTGATACAACCCATCTGGATGCTCTCGATGGTGCAGTTGTAGAACCTTTTGAGGATCTGAGGACCATGCTAAATCTTTTCAGTCCCCTGAGGGGAATAGGTTTTATTGTGCCCTCTTCATGACTGTCTTGGTGTGCTTGGACAATGTTAGTTTGTTGGTGATGTGGACACCGAGGAACTTGAAGCTCTCAACCTGCTCCACTACAGCCCCGTCAATGAGAATGGGGGCGTGCTCGGTCTTTGCAGAGGGAGGTGTTTAGTCCCGGGGTCCTTAGCTTAGTGATAAGCGTTGAGGGCACTATGGTGTTGAACGCTGAACTGTAGTCAATGAATAGCATTCTCACATAAGTGTTCCTTTTGTCCAGGTGGGAAAGGGCAGTGTGGAGTGCAATAGAGATCGCATCATCTGTGGATCTATTGGTGCGGTATGCAAATTGGAGTGGGTCTAGGATTTCTGGGATAATGGTGTTGATGTGAGTCATGACCAGTCTTTCAAAGCGTTTCATGGCTATAGACGTGAGTGCTACGGGTCGGTAGTCATTTAGGCAGGTTGGTATTAGACTCAGACAGGGAGAGGTTGAAAATGTCACTGAAGAAACTTGCCAGTTGGTCAGCGCATGCTCTGAGTACACGTCCTGGTAATCCGTCTGGCCCTGCGGCCTTGTGAATGTTGACCTGTTTAAAGGTCTTGCTCTCTGCAGCCGATAAGCGTGTGATCACACAGTCATCCGGAACATCTGATGCTCTCATGCATGTTTCAGTGTTACTTGCCTCGAAGCAAGCATAGAAGTGATTTAGCTCGTCTGGTATGCTTGTGTCACTGGGCAGCTCTCGGCTGTGCTTCCCTTTGTAGTCTGTAATAGTTTGCAAGCCCTTCCACATCCGACAAGCGTCGGAGCCGGTGTAGTACGATTTGATCTTATTCCTATATTGACGCTTTGCCTGTTTGATGGTTCGTCGGGAGGCAGAGCGGGATTTCTTCTAAGCTTTTGGGTTAGAGTCCCACTCCTTGAAAGCGGCATCTCTATCCTTTAGCTGAGTGCGGATGTTGCCTGTAATCCATGGCTTCTGGTTGGCGTATGTATGTACAGTCACTGTGGGGACGACGTAATCTATGCACTTATTGATAAAGCCAGTGACTGGTGTGGTGTACTCCTCAATGCCTTCGGAAGAATCCCAGAACATGTTCCAGTCTGTGAAAGCAAAACAGTCCTGTAGTTTAGCATCCGCTTCATCTGACCACTTTTTTTATAGACCGAGTCACTGGTGCTTCCTGCTTTAATTTTTGCTTGTAAGCAGGAATCAGGAGGTTATAATTATGGTCAGATTTGCCAACTGGAGGGCGAGGGAGAGCTTTGTACGCGTCTCTTGTGTGTGGAGTAAAGGTGGTCTAGAGGTTTTTTCCCTCTGGTTGCACATTTAACATGCTGATTAGAAATGAGGTAAAACTGATTCAAAGTTTTCTGCATTAAAGTCCCTGGCCACTAGGAGTGCCGCATCTGGATGAGCGTTTTCCTGTTTGCTTATGGCGGTATACAGCTCATTGAGTGAGGTTTTAGTGCCAGCATCGGTCTGTGGTGGTATGTAAACAGCTACGAAAAATACAGAAACTCTCTAGGTAAGTAGTGTGGTCTACAGCTTGTCTTGAGATACTCTACCTCAGGGCAGCAAAATCTTGCGACTTCCTTAGATATTGTGCACCAGCTGTTGTTTACATATATGTATAGGCCCCGAGCCCCGTGTCTTACCAGAGGCTGCTGTTCTATCCTGCCGATAGAGTGTATAACCCGCCAGCTGTATGTTCATAATGTCGTCGTTCAGCCACGACTCGGTGAAAAATATGATATTACAGTTTTTAATGTCCCGTTGGTAGGATATACGTGCTTTCAGTTCGTCCAATTTATTTTCCATCTATTGAACGTTAGCTAGCAGGACGGAAGGCAAAGGCAGATTAGCCACTCGTCGCCTTATCCTCACAAGGCACCCTGATATTTTTCAGCGTAATCTCAGTTTCCTTCTCCATTGAATGACGGGGATCTGGGTCTGGTCGGGTATCTGTAGTATCTCCCTCCCGTCCGACTCATTGAAGATAAACTCTTCGTCTAATCTGAGGTGAGTAATCACAGTTCTGATGTCCAGAAGTTATTTTTGGTCATAAGAGACGGCAGCAGCAACATTATGTACAAAACAAGTTACGAACAACGTGAAAAAACTAACAAAATAGCACGATTGGTTAAGAGCCGATAAGACGGCAGCCATTTCCTCCAGTGCCATCACTCATAATAACGAAGTGCAATAGTGAAGTTGCAGAGAAAAGCCACGTTTCTTTTGATATTTGCCAAGCCCCCCCATCCATTACAGACCGATGATTATAAAGTAGAGCACAGAGAAACAGACATTTCCATTTAATAAGCTACTTCAGTCTCACTACTTACGGACTCTCCACTCCACTGGGCTCAGTGGGCTGACTGTGTATATAGTAAACTAGGACTGACCCCATTTAGTTGACTGGTCCATTATTTGGTCGACAGATTACTCTAGTCAAGCAGTCGAAAATATATGTTTTCATGGTGCGCAAGACACCCGTTGGATTCACACCTGTCTCAGTGGACTGATCCATTGCGGAGGCCACTGATGGCACAGCCAATCACTCTTAAGACATGATACTGAAATTGTATATGGTTATATTATGTAAAAAAAATAATGGTGCAACACTAAATATATTTTAAAACAAATGCATTTTCACCCACGTTGCTGGTCGCGGTTCTGAAACAATCTGTGCCGTTGAATTGGCGCCTTTCCCTATGTTGCTATGTGCATAGTACCAAAGTTAACCAGCATATTGGTGTTGAGAACAATGTGGCGGAGGCAGCAGCAGAGTTAGGAGGGGAGGAAACAGCCCCTGCCTTAATTTTTCAACTAAATTGAGGAGAGGAAACCCCAACTTTAATTAGGTCTATAATCAATAGCCTAACTGTTAAATGTGCCTGTCTTTATAAAGCCTCCAGTCCTCTGGGAAGGCTTTCCACCAGATGTTAGAATGTTGCTGCAGGGACTTGCTTCCATTCAGCCACGAGCATTAGTGAGGTCGGGCACTGATGTTGGGCATTCCAAAGGTGTTTGATGGGGTTGAGGTCAGGGCTCTGTGCAGGCCAGTCAAGTTCTTCCACACCGATCTCGAATAAACCATTTCTGTATGGACTTCGCTTTGTGCACAGGGGGGCATTGTCATACTGAAACAGGAAAGGGCCTTCCGCAAATTGTTGCCACAAAGTTGGAAGCACAGAATCATCTAGAATGTCAATGTATGTTGTAGCGTTAAAATTTCTCTTCACTGGAAGGGAAAAGCCCGACCATGAAAAACAGCCCCAGACCATTATTCCTCCTCCACCAAACTTTACAGTTGGCACTATGCATTGGGGCAGGTAGCGTTTTCTGGCAAAACCAGATTCGTTCATCGGACTACCAGATGGGGAAGTGTGATTCATCACTCCAGAGAGTTTCCACTGCTCCAGAGTCCAATGACCACTCCAGACGACACTTGGCTTTGTGCATGGTGATCTTAGGCATGTTTGCGGCTGCTCTGCCATGGAAACCCATTTCATGAAGCTCCTGACAAACAGTTATTGTGCTGATGTTGCTTCCAGAGGCAGTTTGGAACTTGGTAATGAGTGTTGCAACCGAGGACAGATGATTTTTATGTGCTTCAGCACTCAGTGTTTCCGTTCTGTGAGCTTGTGTGCCCTACCACTTCGCCGCTGAGCCGTTTCCACTTCACAGTAACAGCATTTACAGTTGACCAGGGCAGACATTTGACAAACGGACTTGTTCGGAAGGTGGCATCCTATGACATTGCCACGTGGAAAGTCACTGAGCTCTTCAGTGAGGCCATTCTACTGACCATGTTCGTCTATGGAGATTGCATGGCTGTGTGCTCAATTTTATACACTTGTCAGCAACGGATGTGGCTGAAATAGCCGAATCCACTAATTTGAAGGGGTGTCCGCATACTTTTGTGTATATATAGTGTATCTATGGATTGAGATGAGACTGGGCTTTGTTCTGGTGTGTGTGTGTGTGTGTGTGTGTGTGTGTGTGTGTATATATATACTGAACAAAAATATAAACGCAACATGCACAACAATTTCAAATAATTTACTGAGTTACAGTTCATGTAAGGAAATCAGTTTTTTGAAATTAGGTCATCATGTCCTAAAATATGGATTTCACATGACTGGGTAGGGGCGGAGCCATGGGTGGGCCTGGGAGGGCATAGGCACATGAACTTTGCAGCCAGGCACACCCACTGGGGCGTTATTAGAGACCATGCCAATAGCACGCTCCCTCATCTTGGAGACTGATCATTTTGAAGTGGCCGTTTATTCTCCCAGCACAAGGTGCACCTGTGTAAGGATCATGCTGTTTAATCAGCTTCTTGATATGCCACACCTGTAAGGTGGATGGATTATTTTGGGAAAGGAGAAATGCTCACCAATGGGGATGTAAATAAATGTGTGCACAAAATTAGAGACATTTCTGCGATTTGAATGAAAAAGATGAGCTTTGTCTAATCTTTCTCCCTCCTGTCCCCATCCTCTCTCTCTCTCTCTCCAGACCAGACCCTGCATCCCAGCAGAATGACTCTCCTCTCCCAGACCAGGATGAGGAGATACTGGGCTCTGACGATGAGGAGCAGGAAGACCCCAATGACTACTGTAGAGGTATGATACACACAGACACACACACCGACTACTGTAGAGGTACCACACACACATCCAACTATTGTGTTACTATTGCAGGAGGTTACCACCATGTGAAGATAGGAGACCTGTTCAATGGTAGATACCATGTGATCAGGAAGCTGGGCTGGGGACATTTCTCCACCGTGTGGTTGGCCTGGGACATTCAGTAAGTTCTGTCTTTGTAGATGGTGCTGAGTAAACGCCTGTTAATGTGGTAAAGGCTTATTGGTGTTTCACTGTGTGTGTTTCAGTGTGTAACATATGTTGTCCTGTTATTTCAAGGGGGAAGTGTTTTGTGGCCATGAAGGTGGTGAAGAGTGCAGAACATTACACTGAGACAGCCCTGGATGAGATCAAGCTGCTGAGATCAGTGAGGAACTCACTCACTCACTCACTCACTCACTCCACTCACTTCCTCTCTCACTCACTCACTCCTACTCAATATGATTAGTATTAATGTGTGTGTTCCAGGTCAGGAACACAGACCAGAAGGACCCCAGCAGGGAGAGGGTGGTTCAGTTACTGGATGACTTCAAGATCTCTGGCATGAACGGAACTCGTATCCTCAGTTTAACGTCCACGACAACACTGCTGTTCAACATAGTATGAAAACTGACAACAAGAGAGAACCAGAATATTCCATGTACTCAGTACTCACTTGGGTCAGTGTGTCACTATTGGTCAGTATTATGAGCCTGAAAAGATTAATTGCCCAAGTCCTGCCACTAACTATTGGTGGTTCACAGATGTGTCCCTGCGTGGCTGACGTTTGGCCAGCGTTGTCTGGACGTTTGGCAACACAACACATTCCAGCTAGAGGACACAAACAGATGCACAAATGTACTGACCGTTTCTCTATCCGTCGTAGCTAGGGAGCGTTACATCCTGATCACAGCTGGGTGTCCAGGCAATACGCCCAGACTCCGTCCCAGCATGCCTAGTTTTTTGTTGGTAATGAGTTCTGGGTTGGTGTGCCCACTTCCATCTTGGTTCTTTGCAGAACCTTTTAGGTGTTGAAATGTTATATTGCGTAGGTGTAAGCCAAATGCATAAGGGTGAATGACAAGGGGGTGTGTGTGTTGAGTTAGGCTTCCCACCTCTCCCTTGCTGTCCTGTACTAGTCCTGTACTAGCCCTGTACTAGCCCTGTATTTGTCCTGTACTAGCCCTGTACTTGTCCTGTACTAGCCCTGTACTAGCCCTGTATTTGTCCTGTACTAGTCCTGTACTAGCCCTGTACTAGTCCTGTACTAGTCCTTGACCTCTCCTGTCAGATGTCTGTATGGTGTTTGAGGTTCTGGGTCATCACCTGCTGAAGTGGATCATCAAGTCTAACTACCAGGGCCTTCCTCTGCCCTGCGTCAAGAGCATCATTCGACAGGTAAAACAAAACTACTTATTTCTCACACAACATTGGGGTTGTTCCTGGTTGGATGCGTTCCAGGTTATGTTGATTGCAAAAACAAATATTCAACTCTACAGAATTTTAACGCTGAAACTGTTAGTAATTGTTATTGAAAGTGGGTTTAAAATTCCAGGAACTTTACCAAAAGTTTCCATGGTTCCAGGAGTTTCCTCAATGTTGAAACCCTTCGATACAGCCGTGGTCTTACTGATCCTCTGCCCTCCTGTAGGTTCTCCAGGGCCTGGACTACCTTCACTCCAAGTGTAAGATCATCCATACAGACATCAAGCCAGAGAACATCCTGTTGACGGTCAACGAGCCCTACATCAAGAAGATGGCTGCCGAGGCAACAGAGTGGCAGAGGACTGGAGCTCCACCCCCCTCTGGATCTGCAGGTACACACACTATGTCAGGAAGATGGCTGCTGGTAACGGACCCCTCACATCCACCATTTTGAATGAACACGGTGCAGTGTTGGAAAGCTGTATCAACATGGACATAATACCATTACCGTCAGGGCTTGGCATGCTGGTGAATAATGAGATTGTATTAATTAGTGCTTTTCACTCGAAGCTCTTAATTCTAAGCTCTTCAAAGGATCATATATTTTTTTGTATGGTGCTTTGTCCCAATGTTCTGAACAAAAAGAGCGAGCCCTGCCAAGTCAAGCCAGACATTCAGCTTTTCAGTCTGGGATCACCAGCCAGTCTAGGAGAATGATCAGAACAAAGAGGGAAAAACATTGAGGTTATTCATTCATTGTCTGGATTCCTGTTTTGCTGGTACATCAAGAGTTTTGTAGGGAAATTCAGACACAAGCATCAGAGGCAAATCATCTGACGATTTACTAAGAGACTTGATATCTAAAGACTGAGCCTAACGTTTAGATTGATGATAAAAGTAGTTGATGGTATATATGGGTTGAGATGAGACTGGGCGTTGTTCTGGTGTAGTGATGAAACGACCCTTTTATCTAGCTGTCTGATGCTGATCCATCTGTAATGATAGGGGTGACATTGAGAGGGAGAGCTGAAGTAGCGCTAACTCTAACAGCCTCAGACCGAGGAGAAGACATGAGAGAACAGGCCATTATTCAACAGACAGGCCATTATTCAACAGACATAGGAGAAGACACGAGAGAACTGGCCATTATTCAACAGACATAGGAGAAGACACGAGAGAACAGGCCATTATTCAACAGACAGGCCATTATTCAACAGACATAGAAGACACGAGAGAACAGGCCATTATGCAACAGAGAGAGGAGAAGACAGGAGAGAACAGGCCATTATTCAACAGAGAGAGGAGAAGACACGAGAACAGGCCATTATTCAACAGAGAGAGGAGAAGACACGAGAACAGGCCATTATTCAACAGGGAGAGGAGAAGACACGGGAGAACAGGCCATTATGCAACAGAGAGAGAAGACACGAGAGAACAGGCCATTATGCAACAGAGAGAGAAGACACGAGAGAACAGGCCATTATGCAACAGAGAGAGAAGACACGAGAGAACAGGCCATTATGCAACAGAGAGAGAAGACACGAGAGAACAGGCCATTATGCAACAGAGAAGACACGAGAGAACAGGCCATTATGCAACAGAGAAGACACGAGAGAACAGGCCATTATGCAACAGAGAAGACACGAGAGAACAGGCCATTATGCAACAGAGAAGACACGAGAGAACAGGCCATTATGCAACAGAGAAGACACGAGAGAACAGGCCATTATGCAACAGAGAGAGAAGACACGAGAGAACAGGCCATTATGCAACAGAGAAGACACGAGAGAACAGGCCATTATGCAACAGAGAAGACACGAGAGACATGGCCCAGTACTGCAACACGGGAGAAGAAGACACGAACAGGCCATTATGCAACAGAGAACACGAGAGAACAGCCATTATGCAACAGAGAAGAAGACACAGAGAACAGGCCATTATGCAACAGAGAGAAGACACGAGAGAACAGGCCATTATGCAACAGAGAAGACACGAGAGAACAGGCCATTATGCAACAGAGAAGACACGAGAGAACAGGCCATTATGCAACAGAGAAGACACGAGAGAACAGGCCATTATGCAACAGAGAAGACACGAGAGAACAGGCCATTATGCAACAGAGAAGACACGAGAGAACAGGCCATTATGCAACAGAGAAGACACGAGAGAACAGGCCATTATGCAACAGAGAAGACACGAGAGAACAGGCCATTATGCAACAGAGAAGACACGAGAGAACAGGCCATTATGCAACAGAGAGACACGAGAGAACAGGCCATTATGCACAGAGAAACACGAGAGAACAGGCCATTATGCAACAGAGAAGACAACGAGAGAACAGGCCATTATGCAACAGAGAAGACACGAAGAGACAGGCCATTATGCAAACAGAGAAGACACGAGAGAACAGGCCATTATGCAACAGAGAAGACACGAGAGAACAGGCCATTATGCAACAGAGAAGACACGAGAGAACAGGCCATTATGCAACAGAGAAGACACGAGAGAACAGGCCATTATGCAACAGAGAGAAGACACGAGAGAACAGGCCATTATGCAACAGAGAAGACACGAGAGAACAGGCCATTATGCAACAGAGAGAGAAGACACGAGAGAACAGGCCATTATGCAACAGAGAGACACGAGAGAACAGGCCATTATCAAAACAGAGAAGACCGAGAGAACAGGCCATTATGCAACAGAGAAGACACGAGAGAACAGGCCATTATGCAACAGAGAGAGAAGACACGAGAGAACAGGCCATTATGCAACAGAGAGAGAAGACACGAAGACAGGCCATTATGCAACAGAGAGAGAGAAGACACTGAGAGACAGGCCATTATGCAACAGAGAGAAGACACGAGAGAACAGTGCCATTATGCAACAGAGAGAGGAGAAGACACGAGAGAACAGGCCATTATGCACAGAGAAGAAGACACGAGGAGAACAGGCCATTATGCCACAGGAGAGGAGAAGACACGAGAGAACAGGCCATTATGCAACAGAGAGAGAAGACACGAGAGAGAACAGGCCATTATGCAACAGAGAGAGAAGACACGAGAGAACAGGCCATTATGCAACAGAGAGAGGAGAAGACACGAGAGAACAGGCCATTATGCAACAGAGAGAGAAGACACGAGAGAACAGGCCATTATGCAACAGAGAGAGGAGAAGACACGAGAGAACAGGCCATTATGCAACAGAGAAGACACGAGAGAACAGGCCATTATGCAACAGAGAGAGGAGAAGACACGAGAGAACAGGCCATTATGCAACAGAGAGAGAAGACACGAGAGAACAGGCCATTATGCAACAGAGAAGACACGAGAACAGGCCATTATGCAACAGAGAAGACACGAGGAGAACAGGCCATTATGCAACAGAGAGAGAAGACACGAGAGGAACAGGCCATTATGCAACAGAGAGAGGAGAAGACACGAGAGAACAGGCCATTATGCAACAGAGAGAGAAGACACGAGAGAACAGGCCATTATGCAACAGAGAGAGAAGACACGAGAGAACAGGCCATTATGCAACAGAGAGAGGAGAAGACACGAGAGAACAGGCCATTATGCAACAGAGAGAGAAGACACGAGAGAACAGGCCATTATGCAACAGAGAGAGGAGAAGACACGAGAGAACAGGCCATTATGCAACAGAGAGAGAAGACACGAGAGAACAGGCCATTATGCAACAGAGAGAGGAGAAGACACGAGAGAACAGGCCATTATGCAACAGAGAGAGAAGACACGAGAGAACAGGCCATTATGCAACAGAGAGAGGAGAAGACACGAGAGAACAGGCCATTATGCAACAGAGAAGACACGAGAGAACAGGCCATTATGCAACAGAGAGAGAAGACACGAGAGAACAGGCCATTATGCAACAGAGAAGACACGAGAGAACAGGCCATTATGCAACAGAGAGAGAAGACACGAGAGAACAGGCCATTATGCAACAGAGAGAGGAGAAGACACGAGAGAACAGGCCATTATGCAACAGAGAGAGAAGACACGAGAGAACAGGCCATTATGCAACAGAGAGAGGAGAAGACACGAGAGAACAGGCCATTATGCAACAGAGAGAGGAGAAGACACGAGAGAACAGGCCATTATGCAACAGAGAGAGAAGACACGAGAGAACAGGCCATTATGCAACAGAGAGAGAAGACACGAGAGAACAGGCCATTATTCAACAGAGAGGAGAAGACAGGAGAGAACAGGCCATTATTCAACAGAGAGGAGAAGACAGGAGAGAAAAGGCCATTATTCAACAGAGAGGAGAAGACAGGAGAGAACAGGCCATTATTCAACAGAGAGGAGAAGACAGGAGAGAACAGGCCATTATTCAACAGAGAGGAGAAGACAGGAGAGAACAGGCCATTATTCAAAGCCACGAAGGCTATAAAAAAAATAGGTGTTCAGTGAGTCACTGGGTTTTGGTGCAGAAATAATCATCCGTCTCTCAGACGGGGTTGGGGATGGTGTGCGAGTCCCGCTGGTCCACGACACTGGAGAGGGTATCAGAACAGCTGTGTGTGAATCAGAGCACGTGTGCGCCCACACACACACACACACACACAAAGTACATACACACTGTACTGCTGAAACTGCATGCTAATTACTGAGGCAGATTTTACATATCACCTTTGCTGCTGGTTTAGTCGTTATTTTGCTGAGGATATAACACTGACTAAAATGTTCTCTCTTCACAGTGAGCACAGCTCCAGCGCCCAAACCAGTGAGTCTATCAGTCTTATTGTGTTATTTCTAAAAGCATACAGCTGCTACCAGCTGTATCTACCAGATAATGTGTTGGAGTGGGTGGTTCTGATCACACTTAGCAATGGTTTTACAAAAATGGTACAGTAGTCCAAACCTTAAACCTTCTTCTTCTCTCTTCCTATTTTTTATTTTAATCTCCCTCTCCTTACCCCCTCCTCATCTCATCCCTCTCCCCCTTATCCATTCTCTCCTTATCCATAATCGCTCCTTATCCATAATCGCTCCTTACCCATATCCTCTCCTTACCCATATCCTCTCCTTACCCATATCCTCTCCTTACCCATATCCTCTCCTTACCCATATCCTCTCCTTACCCATATCCTCCTCTTACCCATATCCTCTCCTTACCCCCTCCCCCTTATCTATATCCCTCCTTATCCCTCTCCCCCTTATCCATTCTCTCCTTATCCATTCTCTCCTTATCCATCCTCTCCTTATCCATCCTCTCCCTACCCCCTACTCTCCTCATCCCCTCCCCCTTATCCGTCTCCTCTCCTTATCCGTCTCCTCTCCTTATCTGTCTCCTCTCCCCCCTCTCTTCTCGTCGCCCCTCTCCTCAACTCTCCTCGCCCCTCTTCTCCTCGCCCTTCTCCTCTGGTCCTTGACCTTCTCCTCTGGTCCTTGACCTTCTCCTCTGGTCCTTGCCCTTCTCCTCGCCCCTCAGACGGTGAAGATGTCTAAGAACAAGAAGAAGAAGATGAAGAAGAAACAGAAGAAGCAGGCAGAGATGTTAGAGAAGAGGATTCAGGAGATGGAGGGAGCGCCGGAAGGAGGAGAGGAGGAGGAGGAGGAGGAAGAGACCACTGCAGATGCCCCTCCACCCTCGTCTGACACGCTACAGGACATGGCTAATGATGTCACAGCAGGTAAACACCCGGGGACTGTGCTTCACCTTTAATCTAGATCAGAAGGATGCTGCGTACCTCTATTAGATTCTGTTTCCTTTTTGTTTTTTAAGGAACTGAAAGGCATATCTTTTTTTTTACCATAGATCATGGGACCAGATTTGGTGACTTGGATTGTGTACATTAGGGCACGCTACAGCAAAACATTTCTGCCAGTTCTTATTGCATAAGTTGACGTAGTACCTTCCCTGTTTCAGGCCGTTTTCTTCTGTTTGGCGCTCACGGCAGTGTATTGATTACTATTCGTGTGACTGACTGATCTGTTGCATTGACCCAGGTCCAGATAAACAGGAAGAGAAGAAGAAGGAGCGGGAGGAGGAGAGCAGGATGGAGGTGACCTGCAACGGCCACGCCGTGGAGGACACGGCGAGCCAGGAGGTACAGAGGACCGAGGAAGAAGAGGAGAAAGACGAAGAGGACCAACAGAAAGCCAACATACTTAACGCCAGCACGGAGGGTCAGGACCTGCCGGTCAATGCAACTTACCCAGAGTACAACGGCAAAGGTCCCGGTGACCCACACGATCCCGGTACAGACGGTAAACAAGGGAGAGAGCTGGGGAAGGAGAGAGAGATGGAGGAGTGTAAAGGACCAGAGAAGGAGATGGAGACTGAGGTGATGCCTGGAATAGAGGAGGAGGAGAGGAACGGTTAGTGGTGGTGAAGGGACACTTTGCTGGGTACTTCATTAGGAAGCTGCAGCGTTACAGAACATTCAGATGGAACAGAGATGTCATGTAGATCACACGTCTCTCTAACATGTAGATTAAATGATCATCAGATCTACTCCTTACATGTCTATCTGCAACATTCTGAATGTTTCACCCCACTGAATACACTCCAGCTGATGGTGTGGTGTTATCTGTGGGTGCGGCGGTATCTGTGGTGTTATCTGTAGGCGCGGCGGTATCTGTAGTGTTATCTGTAGGCGCGGCGGTATCTGTAGTGTTAACTGTGGTGTTATCTGTAGGCGCGGCGGTATCTGTAGTGTTATCTGTAGGCGCGGCGGTATCTGTAGTGTTATCTGTGGTGTTATCTGTAGGCGCGGCGGTATCTGTAGTGTTATCTGTAGGCGCGGCGGTATCTGTAGTGTTATCTGTAGGTGCGGCGGTATCTGTAGTGGTATCTGTAGGCGCAGCGGTATCTGTGGGCGCGGCGGTATCTGTAGTGTTAACTGTGGGGTTATCTGTAGTAGAGGTCGACCGATTTAATCGGAATGGCCAATTTAATTAGGGCCGATTTCAAGTTTTCATAACAATCGGTAATCGTTATTTTTGGCCGCCGATTTTTGTATTTTTTTTTATTTTAAATTGAACCTTTATTTAACTAGGCAAGTCAGTTAAAGAACACATCCTTATTTTCAATGACGGCCTAGGAACGGTGGGTTAACTGCCTTGTTCAGGGGCAGAACGACAGATTTTTACCTTGACAGCTTGGGGATGCAACCTTACGTTAACTAGCCCAACGCTCTAACCACCTGCTTTACGTTGCCAAGGTAAGTTGCTAGCTAGCATTAAACTTATCTTATAAAAAAAACAATCAATCAATCATAAACACTAGTTAACTACACATGGTTGATGATATTACTAGTTTATCTAGCCTGTCCTGCTTTGCATATAATCGATGCGGTGCGCATTCGCGAAAAAGGACTCTTTGCTCCGACGTGTACCTAACCATAAACATCAATGTCTTTCTTAAAATCAATACACAAATATATATATTTTTAAACCTGCATATTTAGTTCATATTGCCTGCTAACATTAATTTCTTTTAACTAGGGAAAATGTGTCACTTCTCTTGCAAACAGAGTCAGGGTAAATGCAGCAGTTAGGGCCGCCTGGCTTGTTGCGAACTGTGAAGACTATTCTTCCTAACAAAGACGACAGACTTCGCCAAATGGGGATGATTTAACAAAAGCGCATTTGCGGAAAAAAAAGCACAATCGTTGCACGACTGTACCTTACCATAAACATCAATGCCTTTCTTAAAATCAATACACAGAAGTATATATTTTTAAACCTGCATATTTAGCTAAAATAAATCCAGGTTAGCAGGCAATATTAACCAGGTGAAATTGTCAGTTCTCTTGCGTTCGTTGCACGCAGAATCAGGGTATTCAGAATCTGTCTCGTTGCGAACTAATTTGCCAGAATTTTACGGAACTATGAAATAACATTGTAGGTTGTGCCATGTAACAGGAATATTTAGACTTATGGATGCCACCGTTAGATAAAATACAGAACGGTTCCGAATGTCACTGAAAGAATAATGTTTTCGAGATGATAGTTTCCGGATTTGACCATATTAATGACCTAAGGTTTATTATATTATAGTTAAGTCTATGATTTGATATTTGATAGAGCAGTCTGACTGAGCGGTGGTAGGCAGCAGCAGGCTCGTAATAGTCAAAGGTACATGGTTTAGAGAGAAATAGTCGATGCGTCATAATTCCTGCAATAACTTGCGGCTGAACTTGAAAGGGGTTCCTTCGTTATTTTACCGTTCATGTCTTCCATAGAGAATGTCTTGATCTACTTCAAATAAGGTCTGTGTTTTGTGCTTAAACCGCCTCGACGTTTTGATACCCGTGTAAATCTCACTAGGTAACGTTTGTCAACATATTTTCATAAATCCACTCTACAAAAAAATTGATCTTCGCTTATATTGATCAGAGTTATATCCAATGGATATCTACACAGTTATAAAATTGGCAAGGTGGTGTAAGCCTAAACCAAACACAGACCTTATTTTAAGTTAATCTAAAAATATCCTATGGAATAAATGAAGGAACCGCTTTTCAGATTTTGCTAGGTGTCATGGGAATTATGACTCGCACTTTGGTAGTCAATTCTTACCATGCCCATTATTAAAATAGGATTTCCTGCATATAGAAATTACAGTTTTTGTTTTCAGCATTCATCACAGGTAATTTAAACTCTATTTTTATTATTCAAACAGTTGAGAGTATTTGTCTCCTAAGCAGCCTCTTCAGTATTGTTGTCACTTCAGCTGTGTGTGTGTGTGTATATATATATATATATATATATATATATATATATATGTGTATATATATATATATATGTATATGTGTATATATATATATGTATATGTGTATATGTGTATATATATATATATATATATATGTGTATATGTGTATATATATATATGTATATGTATATATGTGTATATATATATACACATATACATATATATATATATTGTAAAAAAAAAAGCATAATAATAATAATCGGCCGATTAATCGGCATCGGCCTTTTGGCCCTCCAATAATATGTATCGGTATCGGCAAAAAAAAACATCATCGGTCGACCTCTAATCTGTAGGCGCGGTGGTATCTGTAGTGTTATCTGTGGGCGCGGCGGTATCTGTAGTGTTATCTGTGAGCGCGGCGGTATCTGTAGTGTTATCTGTGGGCGCGGCGGTATCTGGTGTTATCTGTGGGCGCGGCGGTATCTGTAGGGTTATCTGTGGGCTCGGTGTTATCTGTAGGCGTGGCGGTATCTGTAGGGTTATCTGTGGGCGCGGCGGTATCTGTGGTGTTATCTGTAGGCGCGGCGGTATCTGTAGGGTTATCTGTGGGCGCGGCGGTATCTGTGGTGTTATCTGTAGGCGCGGCGGTATCTGTAGGGTTATCTGTAGGCGCGGCGGTATCTGTAGGGTTATCTGTAGGCGCGGCGGTATCTGTAGGGTTATCTGTAGGCGCGGCGGTATCTGTAGTGTTATCTGTAGGCGCGGCGGTATCTGTAGGGTTATCTGTAGGCGCGGCGTTATCTGTGGCCGCGGCGGTATCTGTAGGGTTATCTGTGGTGTTATCTGTAGGCGCGGCGGTATCTGTAGTGTTATCTGTAGGCGCGGCGGTATCTGTAGGGTTATCTGTAGGCGCGGCGGTATCTGTAGTGTTATCTGTAGGCGCGGCGGTATCTGTAGTGTTATCTGTAGGCGCGGCGGTATCTGTAGTGTTATCTGTAGGCGCGGCGGTATCTGTAGGGTTATCTGTGGGCGCGGCGGTATCTGTAGGGTTATCTGTGGCCGCGGCGGTATGTTAGTCTCCCCACTAACCTAAGTGCTTCTAATATCACCTCTTTCAATCTCCTCTTCGTTTTCCTCCTCCTCTCTTTCCTCTCTTCACAGGGGCTTTTTGTGGACAGCACAACGTCACAATAAACTATATATATAACAGAGGAGGCTGCTGAGGGGAGGACGGCTCATAACAATGGCCGGAACAGGGCAAATGGAATGTCATCAACACCAAGAGACCATGTATTTGATGTGTTTGATACCATTCCACTGATTCCTCTCCAGTCATTACCACAAGCCCATCCTCCCCAATTAAGGTGCCACCAACCTCCTGTGATACAAACATTCGTGGACAACCCTTCAAATTTGTGGATTCTGCTATTTCAGCCACACCCGTTGCTGACAGGTGTATAAAGTCAAGCACACAGCCATGAAATCTCCATAGACAAACATTGGCAGTAGAATGGCCTTATTGAAGAGCTCAGTGACTTTCAACGTGGCACCGTCATAGGATGCCACCTTTCCAACAAGTCAGATCGTCAAATTTCTGCTTTGCTAGAGCTGCCCCGGTCAACTGTAAGTGCTGTTGTTGTGAAGTGAAAACGTCTAGGAGCAACAACGGCTCAGCCGCGAAGTGGTAGGCAACACAAGCTCACAGAACAGGACCGCCGAGTGCTGAAGTGAGTAAAAATCATCTGTCCTCGGTTGCAACACTCACTAATGAGTTCCAAACGGCCTCTGGAAGCAACATCAGCACAATAACTGTTCGTCAGGAGCTTCATGGAAACGCGTTCTCAGGAGTGATGAATCACACTTCACCATCTGTAAGTCCGACGGACTAATCTGGGTTTGGCGGATGCCAGGAGAACACTACCTGCCCCAATGCAAAGTGCCAACTGTAGTGGAGGAATAATGGTCTGTGGCTGGTTTTCATGGTTCAGGCTAGGCCGCTTAGTTCCAGTGAAGGGAAATCTTGACATTCTAGATGATTCAGTGATTCCAACTTTGTGGCAACAGTTGGGGAAGGCCCTTTCCTGTTTCAGCATGACCATTTTTATTTATTTTACCTTTATTTAACTAAGCAAGTCAGTTAAGAACAAATCATTTTTTTCAATGACGCCTAGGAACAGTGGGTTAACTGCCTTGTTCAGTGGCAGAACGACAGATTTTTACTTTGTCAGCTCGGGGGTTCAATCTTGCAACCTTTCGGTTACTTGTCCAACGCTCTAACCACTAGGCTACCTGCCGCCCCATGCACAAAGCGAGGTCCATAGAGAATTGTTTTGTCAAGATTGGTGTGGAAGAACTTGACTGGCCTGCACAGAGCCCTGACCTCAACCCCATCGAACAGCTTTGTGAGGAATTGGATCGCCGACTGCAAGCCAGGCCTAATCGGCCAACATCAGTGCTCAACCTCACTAATGCTTTTGTGGCTGAATGGAAGCAAGTCCCCTCAGCAATGTTCCAAAATCTAGTGGAAAGCCTTCCCAGAAGAGTGGAGGCTGTTATAGCAGCAAAGGGGGCACCAACTCCATATTAATGCCAATGATTTTGGAATGAGATGTTCGACGAGCAGGTGTCCACATACTTTTGGTCATGTAGGTATGTTCACTTGGCTAATGCATTGTGTTCCTCTCTCCTTGTCCATCTCTCGTTCTCTCTCTCTCTCTCGTCTCTAGATAAAGTAGCAGCAGGAAGTCTGTTGGTCAACCCTCTGGAACCTCTCAATGCAGACAAAATCCAGATCAAAATCGCTGACCTGGGGAACGCCTGCTGGGTGGTGAGTACATCAGACATTCTGAAAGATGGTGTTGAAATAGTAGTGGGTCTCCTTGGCACCCATTCTGCAGGGGTGTGTGTTCTCTCTCCTAGACCAGACTAGAAACGTTTAAATGCATCCTTCTATACTTCCTACCTACATTAGTTTCACATTTCCACAAACTTCAAAGTGTTTCCTTTCAAGTGGTATCATGAATCAGCATATCCTTGCTTCAGGTCCTGAGCTACAGGCACTTACATTTGGGTTTGTTGTTTTTAGGCCAAAATTGAAAAGAAAAAAAGAGTTTGATCCTTAAGAGGTTAATTATTAATCAGGGAGTTCCACTTCTCATCATTATGAAACTAATGACTGAATTAGCAACAGTTTTACTAATGCCAGTCATTTCAGATTAGTGAACCCTTCTTTCTCTCTCTCTCTCTCTCTCTCTCTCTCTATCTCTCTATCTCCATCCATCCATCCATCCATCCCACAGCACAAACACTTTACAGATGACATACAAACTCGTCAGTACCGTTCTCTGGAGGTGTTGATGGGAGCGGGCTACGGGACGCCTGCTGATATCTGGAGCACTGCCGCAATGGTGGGTGGACACACCCACACACACACACACTCTTTCTCCTGCATGTAATATCAACCCAAAACCTGCCTGTCAGTTGAAATGAACGTGGAATGTTTCTGTGTTCCTGTCAGTTGAAATGAACGTGGAATGTTTCTGTGTTCCTGTCAGTTGAAATGAACATGGAATGTTTCTGTGTTCCTGTCAGTTGAAATGAACATGGAATGTTTCTGTGTTCCTGTCAGTTGAAATGAACATGGAATGTTTCTGTGTTCCTGTCAGTTGAAATGAACATGGAATGTTTCTGTGTTCCTGTCAGTTGAAATGAACATGGATTGTTTCTGTGTTTTTCATCTGTTAGAAATACCGCAGGTCAGGTGGGCTGTATGATGTTGACTAAGTCATTTCACTGCACCACAAAAATTAATGCGTGTTACAACTTACAAATACAAGCATGTTTAATAAATGGTTTAGTTTCCTAAGGAGGTCCCCCAGGAACTTGAAACGCCTCAGTAAGTCTAACTAGCCTAGCAGACTGTATTGAACTGCCCGGATGGCTAGTCATCAGTCTACCCTGTCTGGTATGACTGAGCGTTTCAAAACAACGATAAGGGCTGGCTATGGTCTATTCATTAGTTACAGACGCATAAAGGAGAGCGTTCCCTGAAGGACACAGGAGATCAGCCTTCCTTGAAGGGCAGGAGCAGTGTGCTGACATTCAGAAGGCAGTTAAACCACAAAGGAATGTGAGAGATGTTATGGAGGGAAAACACAGAGCACAAGACAGTAATGATACAAGGCCATGTTATTTTACTGTGTTTATACAATGGTTTGTGGTAGTGTGTTTTATATGAACTGTTGTGACTTTGTTTTAACCAGGCCTTTGAGCTGGCTACAGGAGACTACCTGTTTGAGCCTCACTCTGGACAGGACTACACCAGAGACGAAGGCATGTTCCACCCTCTTATTTAAATCTTACAGATTGTGCCTTTAAAAGTCTGTCATATTTTGTACCTCAAAGTTATGGACCTGTGTTTTGAGCGATAATGTGACATAGCAATATTTTATCCTGTATTTTAAGCTTAATCAACAACTGAAAATTACCCCAAAATGAAAAGCAATTGTCTGAGGGTGGTGCAGGACAGTCTGACATAAAAAGAAACGGGGTCAGTTTGATAAAAAAAAAAAAAAAATGTTTAAATGAAAGTTAAAATCCAAGCACAGGGCCCTACTTTAGATACTGGCATCCCATGTCATCCTGCTGCTGTCTCCCTGAGGAGGATTCTAGACGTCTGTATTGTCTTATTCACGTCTCCTCCTCTTCCGTTCTTCGTCCTGTGTGTAGACCACATAGCGCTGATCATTGAGCTGCTGGGTAAAGTTCCTAGGAAGCTGATCCTAGCAGGAAAATACTCCAAGGAATTTTTCACCAAGAAAGGTAAACAAACTTTACATCTGCTGTTTCTTACTGTGTTTGTGTGTGTGATGTTTTTCTGTCTTTTTGCTCTTTCCTATACAAGGTCTTTGCATAGGTAACTTTCTCGCTCAGTCCCATACTTTACTCCCTGTTCACTCATGACTGCACGACTCCAACACCATTACATTTGCCGACGACACAGCAGTGTTAGGTGGGCCTGATCACCGACAACGATGAGACGGCCTATAGGGAGGAGGTCAGAGACCTGGCCGTATGGTGCCAGGATAACAAACTCCCTCAACGTGATCAAGACAAAGGAGGTGATTGTGGACTACAGGAAAAGGAGGACCGAGCACGCCCCCATTCTCATTGACGGGGCTGTAGTGGAGCAGGTTGAGAGCTTCAAGTTCCTTGGTGTCCACATCACCAACAAACTATCATGGTCCAAGCACACCAAGACAGTCTTGAAGAGGGCACTCCAAAACCTATTCCCCCTCAGGAGACTGAAAAGATTTGGCATGGGTCCTCAGATCCTGTAAAAGTTCTACAACTGCACCATCGAGAGCATCCTGACATGTTGCATCACTGCCTGGTATGGCAACTGCTTGGCCTCCGACCGCAAGGTGCTACAGAGGATAGTGCGTACGGCCCAATACATCACTGGGGCCAAGCTTCCTGCCATCCAGGACCTCTATACCAGGCGGTGTCAGAGGAAGGCCCTACAAATTGTCAAAGACTCCAGCCACCCAGTCATAGACTGTTCTCTCTGCTACCGCACGGCGAGCGGTACTGGAGCGCCAACTCTAGGTCCAAAAGGCTTTTTAACAACTTCTACCCCCAAGCCATAAGACTGCTGAACAGCTAATCCCCCCCCTCTCACGCTGCTGCTACTCTGCTTATTATCTATGCATAGTCACTTTAATAACTCTACCAACATGTACATATTACCTCAACTAACCGGTGCCCCCACACATTGACTCTGTACCGGTACCCCCTGTATATAACCTCCACATTGACTCTGTACCGGTACCCCCTGTATATAGCCTCCACATTGACTCTGTACCGGTACCCCCTGTATATAGCCTCCACATTGACTCTGTACCGGTACCCCCTGTATATAGCCTCCACATTGATTCTGTACCTGTACACCCTGTATATAGCCTCCACATTGACTCTGTACCGGTACCCCCCTGTTTATAGCCTCCACATTGACTCTGTACCTGTACCCCCTGTATATAGCCTCCACATTGACTCTGTACCGTAACACCCTGTATATAGCCTCCACATTGACTCTGTACCTGTACCCCCTGTATATAGCCTCCACATTGACTCTGTACCGTAACACTCTGTTTATAGCCTCCACATTGACTCTGTACCGTAATACCCTGTATATAGCCTCCACATTGACTCTGTACCGTAACACCCTGTTTATAGCCTCCACATTGACTCTGTACTGGTACCCCCTGTATATAGCCTCCACATTGACTCTGTACTGGTACCCCCTGTTTATAGCCTCCACATTGACTCTGTACCGGTACCCCCTGTATATAGCCTCCATATTGACTCTGTACCGGTACCCCCTGTATATAACCTCCACATTGACTCTGTACCGGTACCCCCTGTATATAGCCTCCATATTGACTCTGTACCGGTACCCCCTGTATATAGTCTCCACATTGATTCTGTACCTGTACCCCCTGTATATAGCCTCCACATTGATTCTGTACCTGTACCCCCTGTATATAGCCTCCACATTGACTCTGTACCGGTACCCCCTGTATATAGCCTCCACATTGACTCTGTACTGGTACCCCCTGTATATAGCCTCCACATTGACTCTGTACCGGTACCCCCTGTATATAGCCTCCACATTGACTCTGTACCGGTACCCCCTGTATATAACCTCCACATTGACTCTGTACCGGTACCCCCTGTATATAGCCTCCACATTGACTCTGTACCGGTACCCCCTGTATATAGCCTCCACATTGACTCTGTACCGGTACCCCCTGTATATAGCCTCCATATTGACTCTGTACCGGTACCCCCTGTATATAGTCTCCACATTGATTCTGTACCTGTACACCCTGTATATAGCCTCCACATTGACTCTGTACCTGTACCCCCTGTATATAGCCTCCACATTGACTCTGTACCGTAACACCCTGTATATAGCCTCCACATTGACTCTGTACCTGTACCCCCTGTATATAGCCTCCACATTGACTCTGTACCGTAACACTCTGTTTATAGCCTCCACATTGACTCTGTACCGTAATACCCTGTATATAGCCTCCACATTGACTCTGTACCGTAACACCCTGTTTATAGCCTCCACATTGACTCTGTACTGGTACCCCCCTGTATATAGCCTCCACATTGACTCTGTACTGGTACCCCCTGTTTATAGCCTCCACATTGACTCTGTACCGGTACCCCCTGTATATAGCCTCCACATTGACTCTGTACCGTAACACCCTGTATATAGCCTCCACATTGACCCTGTACCGTAACACCCTGTATATAGCCTCCACATTGACTCTGTACTGGTACCCCCTGTTTATAGCCTCCACATTGACTCTGTACTGGTACCCCCTGTTTATAGCCTCCACATTGACTCTGTACCGGTACCCCCTGTATATAGCCTCCACATTGACTCTGTACCGTAACACCCTGTTTATAGCCTCCACATTGACTCTGTGCCGTAACACTCTGTTTATAGCCTCCACATTGACTCTGTACTGGTACCCCCTGTTTATAGCCTCCACATTGACTCTGTACCGTAACACCCTGTTTATAGCCTCCACATTGACTCTGTACCGTAACACCCTGTTTATAGCCTCCACATTGACTCTGTACCGTAACACCCTGTTTATAGCCTCCACATTGACTCTGTACTGTAACACTCTGTTTATAGCCTCCACATTGACTCTGTACCGTAACACCCTGTATATAACCTCCACATTGACTCTGTACCTGTACCCCCTGTATATAGCCTCCACATTGACTCTGTACCGGTACCCCCTGTATATAGCCTCCACATTGACTCTGTACCGGTACCCCCTGTATATAGCCTCCACATTGATTCTGTACCTGTACACCCTGTATATAGCCTCCACATTGACTCTGTACCGGTACCCCCTGTATATAGCCTCCACATTGATTCTGTACCTGTACCCCCTGTATATAGCCTCCACATTGACTCTGTACTGGTACCCCCTGTATATAGCCTCCACATTGACTCTGTACCGGTACCCCCTGTATATAACCTCCACATTGACTCTGTACCGGTACCCCCTGTATATAGCCTCCACATTGACTCTGTACCGTAACACCCTGTATATAGCCTCCACATTGACTCTGTACCGTAACACCCTGTTTATAGCCTCCACATTGACTCTGTATCGGTACCCCCCCTGTATATAGCCTCCACATTGACTCTGTACCGTAACACCCTGTATATAACCTCCACATTGACTCTGTACCGTAACACCCTGTATATAGCCTCCACATTGACTCTGTACCGTAACACCCTGTTTATAGCCTCCACATTGACTCTTTACCGTAACACCCTGTATATAACCTCCACATTGACTCTTTACCGTAACACCCTGTATATAACCTCCACATTGACTCTTTACCGTAACACCCTGTATATAACCTCCACATTGACTCTTTACCGTAACACCCTGTATATAGATTCCACATTGACTCTGTACCGTAACACCCTGTATATAACCTCCACATTGACTCTGTACCGTAACACCCTGTATATAACCTCCACATTGACTCTGTACCGTAACACCCTGTATATAACCTCCACATTGACTCTGTACCGTAACACCCTGTATATAGCCTCCACATTGACTCTGTACCGTAACACCCTGTATATAACCTCCACAATGTTGCTCTTTAAAGTATTTGTTAGTTTTCAATTTTCTAAATTCTTTACTTTATAATTATATATTTTCTTAACTGCGTTGTTTTCGGCGCATGTGACAAATCCAGTTTGATTTGATTTAAAGTTGAGCCTTGTCTAAGTGCGAGGTTGTATGTCTTTCTGTTTTATCTTTCCGCGGTATGTGTGTAGTGAACTCCCTCTCTCTGTGTAGGGGACCTCCGGCACATCACCAAGCTGAAGCCTTGGGGTCTGTTGGAGGTGTTGGTAGAGAAGTATGAGTGGTCTAAAGAGGAGGCAGCTACCTTCTCCAGCTTCCTGCTCCCAATGTTAGACCTGGTACCAGAGAAGAGAGCCACGGCTGCGGAGTGCCTCCGACACGCATGGATCGCCCCCTAGAGGATCCCCGGGTGCTACCACAGCCACAAGCAGCACATATGCAGTACATACAGACAGACATGCACACACGTACATAAACACACAAACGCATACACTCTTCAACACACATATACGTAAACACACACCTCAACTGCGAGCCAGAGCTTTCACTATGACTGCATCTCCACCTAGTGGTTCAACACCCACTAGAGACTGGCTGCTCAACACCCACTAGAGACTGGCTGCTCAACACCCACTAGAGACTGGCTGCTGAATACCCTCGTGTCCTAGGTATAATCCAGTAGAACTCTTATGTTTCTCTTATTCGCTTCCTTGTTTCTACTGACTGGATATCACTTGAGTATCAATGTCTTTTCTCTCTCTTCTCCCTCTTTTCTCTCTGTACCAACGATGACACCTAGTAACACGTTTTGTTCTGAGAGTATCCTGTCTTTTAGTTTGTGTCTTGTTTGATTGAATATGCACACCTGTCAGAGTTAAGATCAAACCTTACACACCTCCAATGGATCATATCTCCAGAACACCAACTGTCTCTCCCACTAGACTAGCACATCAGAGTTGTTTTGTTTTATGTACAGTATTGACTTTCCTTCAATAACAAAACGTATTTATTGTGTGTTTGTGTGGAAGAGTAGCTGCCTAGAATACGATAAAGAAGGTTTGAACTGTCATAGATTCTCCATGAAATCTTCCTGAACTGGGAACCGCTGTGAATCAACTGAAACTTACTGAACGGAATGGAACCGTCTGGGTCCGTAAGTGGTTCTGTGACATCATCCCTGTCCTTCGCTGTCTCGCTCCAGGTAGCAGCTTTGTAATAGCACTTCGCACAATGTGGGGACAGTACCATGAACTAAATTTAATTGACTACTTTCTGTTACCTGCATGGGTCTACAGACCATGACTAATGCTACTGAATAACCATGTTTCATATGTTCTCTCCTGTGGTGTTTAACGTTCCACACAAGGTTTGCCTCAAGAGAAAGAAAAAATATATTACTTGGGTTTTAGCTAGATGGTGTGATACAATATCATGAGAATTTCCACTCTCACAAAATGATCAGAATGGGAGGACTACTGTATCTGATTCCAAAACATCTGATTTTCTATTCAGAAGGTCGTGGTTGCCTTGTGAAAATGGCCACCCTGTTCCCTATGAAGTTAGGAACAGGGTGGCATTTTGAACGCATACCATATCTGGACCACCTGTGTTGTACATATCTGTACTAAAAACGTTGACTTTGGCTCTCTGCTTTCCCTCTACAGAACAGCGGCTGTACAGTTTTTAGGAGCTGCTGTTTCAACGGTGTACGTTTATAAAGGAGAGGAGGCTGTTTACGTCCCAAATGGCACCCTATTCCCTACATAGTGCACTACTTTTGACCAGATTCTTAAGGGACCAGTTCAAAAGTAGTACACTATATAGGGAATAGGGTGCCACTTGGGACGGACCATGTCTGCGGTGTTGAAAATGTTTGACTCGTTTAGGGTGTCAACTGATGCCTTGAGACACATTTGCTAGTTTTTTGCTGCATTTTAAAGCATATTTTCATACTGATGTTGCCCCGCTTGTAGTGGTCTGCTGTTTTAACTGCATCAAAGAGAAACCAAATCGTGGATTGTAATACTAATGAGGCTGGAATAAGGCTTTGAAGGCCCGGCCCCCCCTTCGCTCTTTTTCTACAAGCCTCTCTCCCTTCTCGATTCTCTCTTTCCCTGACCGCTCCTTGCCTCTTCCTCCTCTGCCTTTGATTGTTTACTGCTAAATTGAGCCTCTTTTCTGTACTTAATAAAAATGAACATTTTGAAAATGGCTGACTTGTAATTGTTAGGATGCTATATAGTATTCTCTATATTCCAGTAAAACAAGTGTTGCTGATGTGACAAATGCTTCTATTTAGGGGTGCAAGGTAACGATGCTTGGTGGGTGAAAGTTGTCTATGTTCAGAGGGTCCATGGTTCGAGCCCAGGCTGGGGAAACATGATTACACAAGATCGACAAATATTAATATGGAAACATTTTTATTTTGACTATGTTATCACCGTTCTACATGAATTATTGTAAAGTGGTCCTTTTATTGGAGTTTATATTGGCTATCAACTAGCTGGGCTTTACTCCATCAACACCACTTCTGAGCCTTCAGTCATGTTTATGTAGTAGGTGGACCTCAGGCTGCCTCTGAAACAGAGAGGAAGAGAGAACTGTTACACAATGGGAGAATTCTCTTCCAGACAGGTGGCAGGCTGAGGCGTCATGCGATCTGATGCAAGACAATACTATTGGAGTGGTATTTGTGGTTATTACACACTAGTTAGTGGTATTCATTTACTTGGCACACCGCGCTCTAGCGGCTCCTTGTGGCGGGCCGGGCTTTGGTCGTCAGTTGGGCGTTTTTTCCTCCATTGGTGCGGCTGGCTTCCAGGTTAAGCAGGCAGGTGTTAAGAAGCGTGGCTTGGCGGGTCATGTTTTGGAGGACGCATGACTCGACCTTCTCCTCTCCAGAGCCCGTTGGGCAGTTGCAGCGATGAGACAAGATCGTACTTGGATATCAAGAAATTGGGGAGAAAAAGGTAAAAATACAACAAAAAGAAGTAAACGGTTGTATGTTTTGGGAACTTACTGTTGAGAGTTAGAATAATAGAATATTGCACGAATTAGAAATGTTGGTTGTGCACAGTCACTCAATTAGCTCATGTCAGCTAACATGTTTCATATTGTTAAGTTAGTCTAGCAGCCAGCTATCATAACCTGTAGTAAAGCATGGTCCATTTACCGACCAGGATGTGGCCCATTGTGTAAAATTGCAGCAAACTTTAATAATGGATGTGGGTACACAGACCCAGGAGCCACTGCGGCCCCTCATGATGAGTTTTGTATTTTGTGGCCCCCACCATCAGTTGCCCATACCTGGTGTAAATAAAGGGGAGGAGACTGGTTAAAGAATGATTTTTAACCCTTGAGACAATTAAGACATGGATTGTGTATGTGTGTCATTCAGAGGGTGAATGGACAAGACATAAGATTGAAGTGCCTTTGAACAGGGTATGGTAGTAGGTACCAGGCGCACCGGTTTGTGTCAAGAACTGCAACACTGCTGGGTTTTTCACACTCAACAGTTTCCAGTGTGTATCAAGAATGACCTACTACCCAAAGGACATCCAGCCAACTTGACAACTGGGAAGCATAGGAGTCAACATGAGCCAGCATCCCTGTGAAATGCTTTCAACACCTTGTAAAGTCAGTGCCCTGACAAACTGAGGCTGTTCTGAGGGCAAGGGGGGGTAACTCAGTTTTAGGAAGGTGTTCCTAATATGTTATCACATTTCTATAAGGCCTATACTATGTTATATTCTCCCAATTAATACAGAGCCTTCAGAAAGTATTCACACCCCTTGACTTTTTCCACATTTTGTTGTTACAGCCTGAATGTAAAATTGATGGAGATTTTGTGTCATCAGCCTACACACAATACCCCATAATGGCAAAGTGGAATAATATTTTTACAATGTTTAACAAATTAATTAAAAATGAAAAGCTAAATTGTCAATAAGTATTCAACCCCTTTGTTATGGCAGGCCTAATTAAGTTCAGGAGTAAAAATGTGCTTCACAAGTGGTTGGTTAATAACTTGGTTTTTGAATGACTACCTTGTCTCTGTACCCCACACATTCAATAATATGTAAGAGTCCCTCAGTCGAGCAGTACGTTTCAAACACCTTTTCCACCACAAAGACCAGGGAGGTCAGACATTGAATATTGCTTTGAGCATGGTGTATCAATACACCCAGTCACTACAAAGATAGAGGTGTCCTTCCGAACTCAGTTGCCGGAGAGGAAGGAAACGGCTCAGGGATTTCACCATGAGGCCAACGGTGACTTTAAAACTGTTACAGAGTTTAATGGCTGTGATAGCAGAAAACTGAGGATGGATCAACAACATTGTAGTTACTCCACAATACTAACCTAAATGACAGTGAAAAAAAGGAAGCCTGTACATAATAAAATATATTCCAAAACATGCATCCTGCTTCCCACCAAACTGGGAGATGAATTCACCTTTCAGCAGGACAATAACCAAAAACACTAACCTTGACTAACCTCTACCCCTGCACATTGACTCGGTACCGGCACCCCCTGTATATAGCCTCCACATTGACTCGGTACCGGCACCCCCTGTATATAGCCTCCACATTGACTCGGTACCGGCACCCCCTGTATATAGCCTCCACATTGACTCGGTACCGTAACACCCTGTATATAGCCTCCACATTGACTCGGTACCGTAACACCCTGTTTATAGCCTCCACATTGACAGTGTACCGTAACACCCTGTTTATAGCCTCCACATTGATTCTGTACAGTAACACCCTGTATATAGCCTCCACATTGACTCTGTACCGTAACACCCTGTATATAGCCTCCACATTGACTCTGTACCGTAACACCCTGTTTATAGCCTCCACATTGACTCTGTACTGGTACCCCCTGTATATAGCCTCCACATTGACTCTGTACTGGTACCCCCTGTTTATAGCCTCCACATTGACTCTGTACCGGTACCCCCTGTATATAGCCTCCACATTGACTCTGTACCGTAACACCCTGTATATAGCCTCCACATTGACCCTGTACCGTAACACCCTGTATATAGCCTCCACATTGACTCTGTACTGGTACCCCCTGTTTATAGCCTCCACATTGACTCTGTACTGGTACCCCCTGTTTATAGCCTCCACATTGACTCTGTACCGGTACCCCCTGTATATAGCCTCCACATTGACTCTGTACCGTAACACCCTGTATATAGCCTCCACATTGACTCTGTACCGTAACACTCTGTTTATAGCCTCCACATTGACTCTGTACCGTAACACCCTGTATATAGCCTCCACATTGACTCTGTACCGTAACACTCTGTTTATAGCCTCCACATTGACTCTGTACCGGTACCCCCTGTTTATAGCCTCCACATTGACTCTGTACCGTAACACCCTGTTTATAGCCTCCACATTGACTCTGTACCGTAACACCCTGTTTATAGCCTCCACATTGACTCTGTACCGTAACACTCTGTTTATAGCCTCCACATTGACTCTGTGCCGTAACACCCTGTATATAACCTCCACATTGACTCTGTACCGTAACACCCTGTTTATAGCCTCCACATTGACTCTGTACCGTAACACTCTGTTTATAGCCTCCACATTGACTCTGTACTGGTACCCCCTGTTTATAGCCTCCACATTGACTCTGTACCGTAACACCCTGTTTATAGCCTCCACATTGACTCTGTACCGTAACACCCTGTTTATAGCCTCCACATTGACTCTGTACCGTAACACTCTGTTTATAGCCTCCATATTGACTCTGTACCGTAACACCCTGTATATAACTTCCACATTGACTCTGTACCGTAACACCCTGTTTATAGCCTCCACATTGACTCTGTACCGTAACACTCTGTTTATAGCCTCCACATTGACTCTGTACCGTAACACCCTGTATATAGCCTCCACATTGACTCTGTACCGTAACACCCTGTATATAGCCTCCACATTGACTCTGTACCGTAACACCCTGTATATAGCCTCCACATTGACTCTGTACCGTAACACCCTGTTTATAGCCTCCACATTGACTCTGTTTATAGCCTCCACATTGACTCTGTACCGTAACACCCTGTATATAGCCTCCACATTGACTCTGTACCGTAACACCCTGTATATAGCCTCCACATTGACTCTGTACCGTAACACCCTGTATATAGCCTCCACATTGACTCTGTACCGGTACCCCCTGTTTATAACCTCCACATTGACTCTACAGTAATACCCTGTATATAGCCTCCACATTGACTCTGTACCGGTACCACCTGTTTATAACCTCCACATTGACTCTACAGTAATACCCTGTATATAACCTCCACATTGACTCTGTACCGGTACCCCTGTATATAACCTCCACATTGACTCTGTACCGTAACACCCTGTATATAACCTCCACATTGACTCTGTACCGTAACACCCTGTATATAGCCTCCACATTGACTCTGTACCGTAACACCCTGTATATAGCCTCCACATTGACTCGGTACCGTAACACCCTGTATATAGCCTCCACATTGACTCTGTACCGTAACACCCTGTATATAGCCTCCACATTGACTCTGTACTGGTACCCCCTGTTTATAGCCTCCACATTGACTCTGTACCGTAACACCCTGTATATAGCCTCCACATTGACTCTGTACCGTAACACCCTGTTTATAGCCTCCACATTGACTCTGTACTGGTACCCCCTGTATATAGCCTCCACATTGACTCTGTACTGGTACCCCCTGTTTATAGCCTCCACATTGACTCTGTACCGGTACACCCTGTATATAGCCTCCACATTGACTCTGTACCGTAACACCCTGTATATAGCCTCCACATTGACCCTGTACCGTAACACCCTGTATATAGCCTCCACATTGACTCTGTACTGGTACCCCCTGTTTATAGCCTCCACATTGACTCTGTACCGGTACCCCCTGTATATAGCCTCCACATTGACTCTGTACCGTAACACTCTGTTTATAGCCTCCACATTGACTCTGTACCGTAACACCCTGTTTATAGCCTCCACATTGACTCTGTACCGTAACACCCTGTTTATAGCCTCCACATTGACTCTGTACCGTAACACTCTGTTTATAGCCTCCATATTGACTCTGTACCGTAACACCCTGTATATAACCTCCACATTGACTCTGTACCGTAACACCCTGTTTATAGCCTCCACATTGACTCTGTACCGTAACACTCTGTTTATAGCCTCCACATTGACTCTGTACCGTAACACCCTGTATATAGCCTCCACATTGACTCTGTACCGTAACACCCTGTATATAGCCACCACATTGACTCTGTACCGTAACACCCTGTATATAGCCTCCACATTGACTCTGTACCGTAACACCCTGTATATAGCCTCCACATTGACTCTGTACCGTAACACCCTGTTTATAGCCTCCACATTGACTCTGTACCGTAACACTCTGTTTATAGCCTCCACATTGACTCTGTACCGTAACACCCTGTATATAGCCTCCACATTGACTCTGTACCGTAACACCCTGTATATAGCCTCCACATTGACTCTGTACCGTAACACCCTGTATATAGCCTCCACATTGACTCTGTACCGTAACACCCTGTATATAGCCTCCACATTGACTCTGTACCGTAACACCCTGTATATAGCCTCCACATTGACTCTGTACCGGTACCCCCCTGTTTATAACCTCCACATTGACTCTACAGTAATACCCTGTATGTAGCCTCCACATTGACTCTGTACCGGTACCACCTGTTTATAACCTCCACATTGACTCTACAGTAATACCCTGTATATAACCTCCACATTGACTCTGTACCGGTACCCCTGTATATAACCTCCACATTGACTCTGTACCGTAACACCCTGTATATAACCTCCACATTGACTCTGTACCGTAACACCCTGTATATAGCCTCCACATTGACTCTGTACCGTAACACCCTGTATATAGCCTCCACATTGACTCGGTACCGTAACACCCTGTATATAGCCTCCACATTGACTCTGTACCGTAACACCCTGTATATAGCCTCCACATTGACTCTGTACTGGTACCCCCTGTTTATAGCCTCCACATTGACTCTGTACCGTAACACCCTGTATATAGCCTCCACATTGACTCTGTACCGTAACACCCTGTTTATAGCCTCCACATTGACTCTGTACTGGTACCCCCTGTATATAGCCTCCACATTGACTCTGTACTGGTACCCCCTGTTTATAGCCTCCACATTGACTCTGTACCGGTACACCCTGTATATAGCCTCCACATTGACTCTGTACCGTAACACCCTGTATATAGCCTCCACATTGACCCTGTACCGTAACACCCTGTATATAGCCTCCACATTGACTCTGTACTGGTACCCCCCTGTTTATAGCCTCCACATTGACTCTGTACTGGTACCCCCTGTTTATAGCCTCCACATTGACTCTGTACCGGTACCCCCCTGTATATAGCCTCCACATTGACTCTGTACCGTAACACTCTGTTTATAGCCTCCACATTGACTCTGTACCGTAACACCCTGTTTATAGCCTCCACATTGACTCTGTACCGTAACACTCTGTTTATAGCCTCCACATTGACTCTGTACTGGTACCCCCTGTTTATAGCCTCCACATTGACTCTGTAACGTAACACCCTGTTTATAGCCTCCACATTGACTCTGTACCGTAACACTCTGTTTATAGCCTCCACATTGACTCTGTACCGTAACACCCTGTATATAACCTCCACATTGACTCTGTACCGTAACACCCTGTTTATAGCCTCCACATTGACTCTGTACTGGTACCCCCCTGTTTATAGCCTCCACATTGACTCTGTACCGGTACCCCCTGTATATAGCCTCCACATTGACTCTGTACCGTAACACTCTGTTTATAGCCTCCACATTGACTCTGTACCGTAACACCCTGTTTATAGCCTCCACATTGACTCTGTACCGTAACACTCTGTTTATAGCCTCCACATTGACTCTGTACTGGTACCCCCTGTTTATAGCCTCCACATTGACTCTGTACCGGTACACCCTGTATATAGCCTCCACATTGACTCTGTACCGTAACACCCTGTATATAGCCTCCACATTGATTCGGTACCGTAACACCCTGTATATAGCCTCCACATTGACTCTGTACCGGTACCCCCTGTTTATAGCCTCCACATTGACTCTGTACCGTAACACCCTGTATATAGCCTCCACATTGACTCTGTACCGGTACCCCCTGTTTATAACCTCCACATTGACTCTACAGTAATACCCTGTATATAGCTTCCACATTGACTCTGTACCGGTACCACCTGTTTATAACCTCCACATTGACTCTACAGTAATACCCTGTATATAACCTCCACATTGACTCTGTACCGGTACCCCCTGTATATAACCTCCACATTGACTCTGTACCGGTACCCCTGTATATAACCTCCACATTGACTCTGTACCGTAACACCCTGTATATAGCCTCCACATTGACTCTGTACCGTAACACCCTGTATAGAGCCTCCACATTGACTCTGTACCGTAACACCCTGTA